>NC_080686.1:13714752-14028641 GCF_030445035.2 Dasypus novemcinctus
AATGATATTGCCGGGACAGATGCTGGACATTATATATCCTGCCATAACCAACTGAATGTACTGGGGGAGAGTATAAACTATAATGTAAATTATAATCCATGCCATGCAGCAATGCTCCAAAATGTATTCACCAAATGCAATGAATATGCCACAATAATGAAAGAGGTTGTTGATGTGGGAGGAGTGGGGTGGGGTGTGGAGTATATGGAAACCTCTTATTTTTTTTAATGTAATATTTTTTGTGGTCTATGTATCTTTAAAAAAAAAGGCAATTAAATTTTAAAAATTAAAAAAAAGGACTATATAACACAGAGAACCCTGTTGTGGCTGGACTGGGCTAATAATACAAATATAAGAATGTTCTTTAATGAATTATAAATGTACAGAACTAATACAAGGTGTTATTAATAAATAAGGTGGTATATTGGAAAATACATCTAATGTAAACTATGGACTATAATTAATAATACTATTTTAGTATTTGTTCTTCAGTTGTAACAAAGGTACCACATTAATGCAAAATGCAACCACTGGGGGAGGGATATATTGGAGCATTGTACTTTTTACATGACTTTTCTGTAAACCTACATGCTCTCTAATTTTAAAAAATAATGTTTTTTTAAAAAGCATAATGAAAGAAACAAAACACAAAGTATTACATTTTGTATGATTTCCATTTATATAAGATGTAAACATACATAAATCTATAGAGACAGAAATAGATTCATCATTATATAGGGTTAAGAAGACTAGAAGGATTGAAAGGTGACTGTTAAGGGGTACTAGGTTTTTCTTTTTGGAGTACTGAAAATGTTCTAAAATCTACCGTGGTGATGAATAGCCAATTCCTTGAATATTCTAAAAGCTATTGACAGTAAATTTTGGATGAATTGTATGGTGTGTGAATATATCTCAATAAACCTGCTTTAAAAATCAATGTGTCAAAGAAGAAATTATCTCAAATTAAATTAGAATATAGTTTGAACTCAACAAAAAATAAAACACTGAGATTAGGAATAGAAGATAACTTACTTTACGTGATTTGTGCATTTATGAAAAACAAAACAAAAGAAGAAACTAACGTCTTTGTTTGGTCAGGAACAAGACAAAAATGTCCACTTCTTCAATGTTCTTCAATGTTGTACTTTTGAAGTTCTAGCAGAACAATTTCAAAACTTATTATAAAGCTCCAAATCAAAACAGTGTGATACTGGAATAAGGATAGACATAAACCAATGGGATAGAATTGAGAGTGCCAATTTATTTTCAACACTATGTCAGGTCCATTCAATGGGGGAAAGAATAGTATCTTCAAAAAATGGTGTTGGAACAAAAGGATATCCAAATATTAAGTTGAATATCTACCTCAAACCAGATATAAAATTTAACCCCAAATGGATCAACATCCTAAATGCAGGAGCTATATCCATAAAATTCTTGAAGGAAAAAAGGTGGTAAACCTTCATGGTCTTTGATTTAGCAATAGATTCTTGCATACAGCACCAAAAGCAGCATCAGGCATTAAATACATTTAACTTGATAAAAAATTTAAAACTTACCTCCAACAAATAACAGTTATCAAGAAAATGAAAAGACAATGTATAAAATGTGAGAAAATTTTTGCAAATTATCTCTCTGATAAAGTTCTATATCTGGAATATATATAATCTATTAAAAACCTAACAACAAAAATTATAAGCAATCCAATGCAAAATGGGCATGGATCTTGGATTAGACATGTCTCCAAAAAAGATAATCAAAAGGCAAATAAGCACATGTCAAGCTAAGCAATACAGTTAGTCATCAAGGAAATGCAAATAAAAACTCTGATGAGATAACACTTTACAGCCTCTATGATGAATATAATACTAATAATATTAAAATGGAAACTAGCAAGTGTTGACAAGGGTATGGAAATTGGAAAACTCGTGCATTGCTCATGGAAATATGAAATCATTCAGCCACTGTAGAAAACAGTTCAATTGTTCCTCAAAAGTTCAAACAAATAGTTACACTATGAACAAACAGTTCTACTCCTCAGTATATATATCCAAAATATTTTAAGACTGGAGCTCAAACAAATGTATTTGTACACAAATCTTTGTGGTAGTATTTTTCTTAAACCAAAAGTTGGGAACTTACCAAAAGTCCTTTGAAGCATGCTGGCTATAAAAATGGGGCTATATATATATGCAATAATATATTATACAACCATAAATAGGAATGAAATTCTGATACATACTACAATGAAGATGAACCATGGAAATATTATGCTAAGAGGAAGAAGACAAACTTAAAAGATTTAGGGGTGGGCAGAATAAGGAATAACTACTTAATTGGTAAAAGTTTTTGGGAGAGGTAATGAAATTGCCTTGTTAGTAGACAGAGGTAGTGTATGCCTGGTATTGTGTTCATAAAAGTGCACTTAATCGCACACTTTAAAAATGATTTATTTGTTTTATGTGAATTTGACCTCAATTTAACATAAGAAAAAATAAAATCAATGTATGGAGTAGAATTCATACTGAGGATATTCCTTACTTAATTTCTGTGTTTTCTGTTTTATACCATGCTGGTTTCCACCTATAAGTGATGCCACTTTTCTTTTGGATGGTTAGTACTAATCAGCACATGTTGTTCAAGAAATAAACTATATAACCAACAGTAATATTATTTCTTTATATTAAATGAACTTAAAATACATTCAGGTAGGACGCATTTTCTTATTCTTGTCATTTTTAGTATGAAAATGGGAATAAAGCTTTGCTTGAAAACTGGAAGAGAAAAAATATTTTATAATAGTAACTAAATATCATGGTAATGCAACAGTTACGTAGGTTGTAAAAGCTGCTATAGTATATGAAACTCAAATGGTAGTCTTATATTGATCTAAACTTAGAAACTTTCTTCTGTAAAGTTAATTCTAATACATGGAAGAGTTGCTTGTTTGACCAAAATTCATAAAGTTCATTCTGCTACAGTGGCAGTTATATTCTGGGCTCAAATATTAGCAAACTGGGATCAGCTCAAATTTTCTGCAAACTAAATAAATATTCTTCCCTATTTTGCATTGTGTTTCTGAGATACTTTATCAAGAAGCAAAGATTGAAACATTCCTACCAACATAAAGCAACACTCCATATATCAACATTAACATTTAAACTTTCTTAGGTGACAGCCCAGAGCTGAATTTTGAGCTTATACAAATGTTCAGCATTTTTTTAAACTACTTATTTTATCAACTTTTCTTGAATTATTCAGTTAGAAATACTAGGAGGTTTGTCAGTTCCTCTTTGACAAGGCCATATGGTTCACAAATCAAAGTTTTACACTTTTCTCTCTTATTTAGTGATGACATTTGCAGTTTGTGTCTTCACCAGAAACTTGTCTAACACATTTATCTTCCTCTTTCAAATTCCTTAGAATGATTTATTGCTCTTTACAGGGTTTTAGTCTCAAAAAGATATAGAACAATTTGAATTCATTATTCTCTTACCATAGGAGGCATACTTTAATTTTAATCATCAAGGCATTTTTAGCATTTTTAATATCAGGAGAGCTAAAGATATTCTCTCATCAACATCAACATCAAACATCCCTCTTGCTTTTTTGGTAGCATTCATGTGTCTGTGTGATTATTTGATCCTTCTCCATGAAAAATAGGTCCAATAGGATGTTTGATACCAGATATAATCCACTGAGTTAGTAGGAAATAGAATAAAATTAAAACTTACTAATGTTGGGATTTGGCAAGTTTGTTTGACAATGTCAAATATTAAGAGAATCAGTTTCAGCTATTTCAACCAATAAGGAAATAACTGATACTAATAACATGTTGTAAAAACATCAATTTATCAAGCTGTTATCTGTAAGTAATTTCAGTGTGGTATCAATTCTATCAAAAGGTATCCTTTGTACAGTTACTGAAATGCCTTGCTCTTCACCCAATCACCAATAAAAAAGCCCTGTATATAGCTTTCTGGTAAAAGACTCTAGCAAAAATATTTAAAACATAAATATAGTAATAAAGAAATATTCTGTAAGTTTCTATTCATTATAAGTAAAAGATACATTCCCTCTTGTAGAGTCACTGATAGGTGTGTTTCCTTACATAATTCTACTTGTTTCATTTAAATATGTAGAATATATTTTTTAACTTAAGTTTTAAAGAGATTTTAGACTACAGAAAAGTTACATCAAAAATATAGGGGATTCCCATATACCCAACCCCCTCCTTCTCTCACATTTTCTCCTATTAATAGCATCTACATTAGTGTGGTAAGTTTGTTATAATTGATGAACCAATATTGAAGCTTGAATATTTGCTTCAAATCATGGTCTATAGTTTACACTATGGTTCACGCTTTGCACCATACAGTTTACAGGTTTTGACAAAACTGTAAAATGGCCTGTATCTATTCTTGCAATATCATGCAGAACAATTCTAATGCCCCCAAAAGGCCCTATGTTCCACCTCATCTTCCCTTCCCATCCCCTCAGAACCTCTGGAAACCATTATCTTTATATCAATGTTATAAATTCTTACATTACTAGAATATCAGTAAGTCTACTTTGGTTCATGGTTGCTTTGCCCATTTATGTGTGTCCATTCCTCAGTTTTGAGGATTTTGGGATGGTGATGCCAACTCTACTTTAGATTGTGAGGGGGCTTAGATCTTATGGGGCAGATGGAAGGAACTCTTTTGCTTGCAGGTACAGATACTCTTTGCCTTTTGGGATGAGAATTGACCATCATCATCGTTTTGTTAGTTGTCCTGGGTGAGTCTGAAGAACTAGACAGTAGGTGTTGGCTGTAACTCTGCTGAGATTCAGGACTTAACTGGCATATGAAGAGACCAAAGATTTAAGTCTCTGGGACATATATTTAACAATTATAGTGCTAATTATAGGTTCAAATAAAAGGTTAGAAGAATCATGTGTAGGCAAATTGTAAATGAGTCTCTGTTTGGGAAACAGGTTGTTATATATTCCAAGGTAAGGCCCACTGATGGGCCATAGGATTGTGTGTCTTGCCTACGGTGCTGGATGTCTCTAGAGCCCTCAGGAGCACTCCTGTTTGAGGCTTTGTTACAGTGGCAATTAGTGAGAGCTGGCTGAGATGTGTGTAGACATAACCTCTGGAATGACCTCCCAACTCACTTTGAAATTTCTTAGCCTTGAAATCTCTTATGTATTTAGTGTTTCCCCCTTTTGGTTAAGGTCTTTTGCCAAATGCATCATTGGTTGGCACTTGGTTTTAATCCCTGAGTGCCAGGAAGGCTCATCACAGGGAGTCATGCCCACACCAGGGGGAAGGTAGTGAGTTTATAAGGTGAGTTTGGCTTAGAGACAGGCCACACTTGAGTAACAAGGAAGTTTTCAGGATGTAACTCTTAAGTAATAGATAACTATTAAGCTAAGTTACAATTTTACAAGAATAAGGTTCATAAAGACCAGCATTAATATTGAGGACTTGGCATATCAATCTGTGTTCTTTTCATTAAGCACTGCCCATGTACTCTAGAGATTCTTGCCACTTTATTAGAGAATGTAACAGGACTCCCAAGGATGGGAGTTTAATATTTTGTTTGTATTGTGTGATAACACTGAAATAACACTCTATGACAACATAAAAATATTCATATTTCTTGAAGTCATGTCCCAGATGAACCCTTCCCCACCTGTCTGCTTACCACCAACACCCTGCACCAGTGATCCTCCCTTACCATAGTTGCCAAAAGAAAACTCCCAAAATTGTAATCTCAGCTTCAGTTCTCAGCCTTCCCAGAGTTCACCTGTTCCTTGCTCCAGCCCTAATTCCAGCTCTATAGACAACCCAACCCAAGGATATCTTTTTGATTGCCTGAAATTCATACACCTATATGCAAGATCTCTTCAACTTCTGCAATCAATATTAATTTGATCATTTCTTCTATTTTTGATATGTGCATAGGAAATAGCATTCTGGTATATTAAAATTACAGTAAATTCCTTACTGATTAATCTAACAAGAAAGAATTTTATAGTCTGCAAGTAATAATTTCATCAATGCAGCAACTTATATTAGAAACTGGAGTTTAATATTGGACCTAGGTGATTGAGATTCAGTGGGAATTCACATTAAATGATAAGATATTTCAGAGCTCTGGATACCAATATGGAAAGAGTCACTTAGAATAAAGTACCATTTAAAGAGAAGGATTTGTTTGGACTATGTGACTATTTCCACAAACCAGTAATGATCATATGAAATACAGGAATCTGGGTTAGGCAGGCCACTTCTATCTTTATCATAGAAGTCAATAAGTAAAAATTGTAAGCTTTAATCTTAAGTTCCTGACTTTAATGATGGTCAGAGAATAACCAAGATTCTATAACTTCCTTAATATCATTTCCAATATTTGGTGTCATGGAGTTCAGAACAAAGAGAAAGAATCTGTCAGGACTTCTATTGTCTCTTATGTGAAATTTAAGACAAGATGGGAAAAGTTGTGATCCTTGCAAGTGAAATATTAATATTAGGGAAAATTCAGATGACTCTGACATACACACACTGAACCTCTGAGTCAGTTGCTGAATTCCTTCCTTCCACATCTGCCTTGTGTAGAGATGTCATGATGACTTCACCTGAGGTATTTGTTGAGCAGAAGAATGTTAATTTTCATTAAGTTACTTTGCAAAATGCTAATGCCAGTAGACCTCAATCTCAGTCAATATTACAGTATGCCTTAGAGATCCAAGTTATGAGTCAAACTTGGGAACAAAAGGCTTACCCATCAAAATAATGAAGAATCTTTAATTAATATTTTGAAAAAACTTGGAAATGTATGTGAAAATTGGTGCTTACGATATTCAATAAGAAAGGAGTGAAAGTAATTCGTTTGGGTCATAGTCATTTAAAATATGACTGATTATAAAAATAAATGCAATAAAATGTGAAATAAATTCTCAACTGCTAGTCATGATAAAAATCTTCTAAAAACTCAATAAAAGGGAACTTATGAAAGGCATTTTCAAAGAAAGGCTGCAGAGCAGAATTTACAGAACATAGTTATCATGAACAAGGAGAATCCACTGTAGTTACCTAGTTTATATCAGAAAATGTATGACCACATAAAATCATGCAAGTGATTTTTATATTTATAATCACCCAAAATTGGAAGTAATCAATATGTTCTCTAGTAGGTGAATGGATAAACAAACTGTGGAATATTCATATTATATATTCCACAATAAAAATAAATGTAATCAAGCCACAAAAGGGAATAGATGAATCTTAAATGCATATTGCTTAGGGGAAGAAACCGGTCTGAAAAGACTGGACTTCATATGATTCCAAATATATGAGATTCTAGGAAAGGTGAAACTCTAGTAATAGCAAAAATGTCAGTGGCTGTCTGCAGTTTTGGTGAGGGCGTGCAGGGAGCGTTGAATTGGTGAAGCATGGGGACTATAAGAGGAGTGAAACTTGTCCATAATAATACTGTAATGGTAAGTAGATGGCACTATGCAATTGTAAAAATGCATAGAACCTTAATGTACACAAACTTAAACAATCATAAAGCAATTTGAGGGAATTCCAGAATACACAGCCGAACGTATAACAACTATTTGACTCTATAACAATTTATTACACAACCACTTTGAAGAAAGTGCAGGAGAAAAGTGCCAACCTAAGTAACTTTGGAAGGGAGTGGAGTCTATATGACTAAAAGGCAAAATAATCTATACATAAACACTGTACTTTAGTTGATAAAGTTGCTTATAATGAGTATATGGGCAAATACTTATATATTGGTATACGTGTATACTGGAATTAAGAAAATAAGTAAATGTATAGTGGGGGATCCAGGTTTCTTATAATTTGAATTGGGGCTTACAAATAAACAACTGCAAGAGGCTATAATTAGTCATGGGGTAATAGATAATAGTTGGCGACATCATGAACTCATGTTTAGCTTAATGGCATTATAATGATTACCAATAGGCATATTTATAAATATGTATATGTGCATAGTTTAGTATGTACACATAGATGTCTTTGCTCCATATGTAATAGCATATGTACCATTCAAAATTTAGTTTCCAATACTAAATTTACTAAAAGGAATCAGATTGCTTAGAGAAATGGTTCATTCTAGGACTGGGGTAGGAAATACGGAAGACGAGCTTGGAGTATTTTGTGGCACAAAGTTCTTAAGTGTTTGAAAAACGTCCTTTGGGACTTATCTGAAAGTATTTCCAATGGGCAATTCTGGAGTCATCTGATCAACAAAATAAATAATGTAATACTGGATCATAACTCAAAGTATAAAGACAAATACCCGTGAGTTCATGTTGATATAAATAAATGATTGAATAAACGGCAGAGAACATAAAACTCTCCTTTTCAGAAAACTTGGAAATAATGAATGTAGATACTTCACCTACCTGAAGTATGAATTATGCATAGTAACTTCCTTCAAATTATTACATTATGGGAAGGGGGCAGTAAATCTCCAGTAGAGAACCTAACAAACTCTACCTGAATCAGGTGATCAAGTTCAGCATTAACAGAAATACATTATGATGAATTATATACATGATTTGATGAAATAGCACTTGACCTCTATGGTCCTTTCCCCAAAATACATTATCCCAGTATAATCATGAAAAAAAAAAAATCAGACAAATCGATTGATGAACATGCTAGAAAATAATTGACCAGTGATCCTCAAAACTGTTAAGATAATCAAAAACAGTGGAGGCCTGAGAAATTGGCATTCCAATGAAGTTGTATCCTAGAAAGGATCCAGGAAGAGAAAAACACAGGAAAAAACTAAGGAAATTTGAATTGTGTAGTGGCTTTAGTTAATGAAACAGGTATATTTTGCTGTATAAAAAGTATTTCTTAATACAGCAGACTAAAAGTTTATGATGGACTCCTAAGTAAAAACTGACATTACGTTAAGAGTTTGTAGTACATTTCCCTCAGAAATTGATGTCAGTTGGACAATATGACTTTTGAATTTCATACACAACTAAAATAGTTTAGGAAGCAAATTTGAAAACAGCATCCAAATTTAGAAATTTACAATATTTTCAAAGACAAAAAATATTGGTTGCTTTCTAAAACGTAAAGCAAGTTTAACCATATGTCAATTTGCAGCACATATGTAAATTCTGACAACATGCAAATTAGTAAAAAAAATAGTTAAGTAAAATTACAAATCATATATCAAATGAAAACTTTAAAGTTCTTTAAAATGTCATGATAAATTAAAATATCAAAAAGCAATACAAATTTAACCTAGAAGTTTTTGGTTGGTAAAATGCATCACATATAACTTGTAAAATAAAGCTAAAAAATTAAAACTATAAATGCTTAGATTTGTAAAATAGAAAAATGAAATTTAATAAGATAAATTTTGAACTTAATAATTTAGCAAAAAGTATATCAATTTAAGTCAGGAATAGAAGAAAGATACAATAAAGACAAGGACAAATATTAATGTAAAGAATTATATACTTAATACTAATATAAGAAGGTTGTTTAATAGACTACTAAAGTAGAAAAATATCGAGGAAGATACATCAATAAAAACGGAAGGAAAAACAATTTGGAGAATTTTTTAAAATTGGCAAGACTTTAGAATCAACAGTGCTTAAAATAAAAAAGATTAGTAGAAAAAGATCAATTAACTATAAACTCATTAAATAATTGGGAAATTTGCTAAAAATGTTGCCTCAGAAAGAAATAGAAATTAGAAATAACTTGAAATCATTGAAAACAAATTGGTAGTTGTAAAAGTCAAAAGGTAAAAATAGCCAAGATGATATTGAAGAAAAGGAAGGGATGTGGTTATTGCTCTAACAAAATTTCTTGTAAAGCTGGAGGTCTACAAACAGATCTACACTTGTCATATGATTCAGGTAACAGTACAGATCAATGCAAAGGCTCAACCTATGTTCTGACTATTTTTCATAAAGAAAGCCAAAAATTTGACACACTTTTATATCATACCTAGAATTAGAGAAGACTTATAGATTTAGATGTGGCAATAAATAAGAACTGAATGGATAGAACACAGGGCATTTTCAGGGCATTGGAATTGTTCTGGGTGATGTTGCAATGATGGATGCAGGCCATTTTAAATGTTGTCAAAACAGTGTACAGAGCAAAATGTAAACCATAATGTAAACCACTGACCATGGTTAGTAGTAATGTTTCAATATTTGTATGTCAATTGTTACAAATGTACCCTGCATATATAAAATGTTATTAATAGGAGATAGTGGGAGAGGGGGAGGGGGTTGGGAATATGGGAATCCCCTTTATTTTCCATATGACTTTTCTGTAGCAGAAAGCTTCTTTGAAGATAAAATGAAAAAAATAAAACACTGGGGAAGATGCAGAAGAAATTGTCACTGTACATAAAAGATAACAGATCTTACAGTAATGAAAGACAGTGAAAAAGTTTATCTTATGTTTTATTTTTATTTCTTATTATTGAATTTTATTTGTTATTTTTTATTATTATTTGTTTATTTTTGACTTCGTTTCTGGGGACGTTTTGGATCACAGAAAGTTTACAACTGTGGCAGGGGAGAATCACTGGTGTGAGGTGTTAGTGATGGGGGGATGTGTGGGGAGGTGCCCCTGGGACATGCCTCTGTGGCATATGAATATGTTCAAGTAGTCATGGGCCATTGTCTTGATGGGTGGCGATCATACAATACCTGAAAGCATATTGAATTCTTTTCCTGCTACATTCTCTAATAGAGCGGCAAGAGTCCCCCAAGTACATGGGCAATGCCTGGCAAAAGACAGACATTACACCAGACTTGATACTGATGGCTGAGCCTAAGAGTTCCCTCCTGAAAGCTTCCTTGTTGCTTACATGTGGCCTCTCTCTAAGCCAAACTCAGCGTATAAATGCATTACCTTCCCCTGCCGTTATGGGACATGATTCCTGGAGATGAGCCTCTCTAGCACTGATGGATTATTACCAAGCACCAACTAGAGATGCATTTAGAAAGAAAACCTTGACCAAAAGGGAAAAATATTAAATACTGGGACTAAGAGATTTCAAAGTCAGTCAGGAAGTAATTTCAGAGGTTATGCGTATGCACATCTCAGCAGGATTTCATTGACTGCCACAGTAAACAGTGCCCCAGGCAGGGGTGCTCCTGAGGGCTCTAGAGACATCTAGACACTACAGTAGGGCAGATAATCTCAGGAGTTTATCATCTTCTCAGAGGACCTTAACTTGGAATATATGTGTCCCAATATAACAGAGTTAGACTCATTTATAATTTCCTTACACATGGCTCTTCTGGCCTTTTATTTGAATCTGTAATTAGCACTATGCTCATTAAACATATGTCCCTTAGACTTAAATCTTTGGTCTTTTCATATGCCAGTTGAGCCCTGAATCTCAGCAGAGTTGCAACCCCTACTCTCCAAGACAACTAGCAAAAGGATGACGATGGACAATGCCCATCCCAAAAAACAGAGAGTATCCACAACTGCAAGCAAGACAATTCCACCCATCTGCCCCATGAGATCTAAGCCCTCTTTCAGTCAGAAACAGGCTGGGCATCACAACTCCCAAATCTTCAAGATTATGGGGAATGCAACCATGGACAAAGGTAGACATTATTATTGCAATAACAGAAGAAATTATAATATTGATATAAACATTGATATAAACATAGATATAAAGATAGTGGTTATGGGAAGCAGATGTGGCTCAAGTGAAAGAGCTTCCACCCACCATATGGGAGAACCTGGGTTTGATTCCTGGGGCCTCCTGGTGAAAAAGAAGAGAAAGCCTGCACAGTGAGCCAGTGCCCACGTGAGTGCCCGTGTGGTGAGCCAGTGCCCTGCACGAGTGAGTCACCCATTCAGATGACCTATCAAAAGGAGAGACAAGGGGAGAGTCAAGGTGAAGGACAGCAGAAACCAGGAACTGAGATGGCACAGTTGACAGGGAACCTCTCTCCCCATCAGGGGTCTTCAGGATCGAGTCCTGGTGAATCCTAGAGGAGAGAAAATGAGAAGAGAAAACAACACAGCACAAACAGCAGGGCGGGGTGAGGGGAAGTGGGGGAAATAAAATAAATAAATCTTTTAAAATAATAATAAAGATAGTGGTCATCAGAGGTTCTAGGGGGAGGGGAGAGGGAAAAATAGGCATAATGTGGGACATTTTTGGACATTAGAATTGTCCTTCATGACATTGCCATAGGATACAGTCCACTTTTGTCAAAAAGAAACATAAAATTATGCATTACAAAGTATAACTATAATGTAAACTATAGACTGTAGCTAGTGGTAATGCTTCAATATCTGTTCATCAATTGTAACAAATGTACCACACTAATGAAAAATATTATTAGTGGGGGAAAGTGGGAGAGTGAGGGGATGGGGTATATGGGAATCCACTATATTTTTGAAGTGATATTTTTGTAATCTAAAGTTTCTTTAAAAATGAAAAACAATAAAGGAAAAAAAAATACTGCTAAACTTTTGAATTTTGAATGAAATACCTGACAATATCTTTGTTAGCTCTGGCAATGAAAGGATCTATTAAATAATATAAATGAGAAAGAATTATAATGTATATGGCCAATAATTAAAGCCCAATAAAATAAAGCTTTATTAGTCATCAAATGAGAGGATGAAAAGATAAAAAGCAATGCACAACCACTTCTTAAAATTTATGAAATATTTTCACATTTAAAATAAACATTTAATAGCTGGGTGTGGGGAATGGGAGGAAGAGATGAGATGTGGAGACGTTTTCGGGACTTGGAGTTGTCCTGGGTGGTGCTTCAGGGACAATTACCAGACATTGTAGATCCTCCCAGGGCCCATTGGATGGAACGTGGGAGAGTGTGGGCTATGATGTGGACCATTGACCATGAGGTGCAGCGATGCCCAGAGATATACTTACCAAATGCAATGGATGTGTCATGATGATGGGAGTGTTGCTGTGGGGGGAGTGGTGGGGTGGGAGCGGTGGGGTTGAATGGGACCTCATATTTTTTGAATGTAATATTTTTAAAAAATGAATAAAAAAATAAAAAAAAGATTTAATATCCAAAACATATATAAATAATTTCTACAAATGAATAAGGACAGGCAATAGTAAAATGAGCAAAATGTCACCAGAAAATGTATGAAAAGCTTTTTAGGTAAATGAAAATTATTACACTCATGATGAAGAAAAATTCAAAGACTAACAACACAAAATATTTGTGGAGAGAGGGCTTGTTAGGGAAATAGAAACTCATGTACAGCTACTGAAGCCTATCTGGATTTGAAGTTATGGGCTCCTATTTGTGTCTATTAGATATTCTGAAATATCAGCATAAATTTACCTCTTCAAGAAGTGATCTGAGGCAAATTTTAAAATTTTATATCTTTCTTTGGTTTGCCTTTTTATGTGTTGTTTAAAAAATACATTCTAATATTATTGTACTCTGGTAAAATATGTTATACACTATTTCTAACTTTTGAAGTTTGATGAAGTTTGCTAGGAACATTTTATCTTTTCACAATTTAAAATATAGCCTTTCAACCACTGGCATAATCATAATTTATCATGAATTCACAATTCCTATAATTTGAGTTTTCCAAACTCATATTCCTTGCTAATTTTAGATAGTTTAATGTGAGGACTATTTTAGGTTAATAAACATAGTTTGTAAATTTCCTTTCTTTTGCATGATTTGTGAAGATATAACTGGCATAATACATTTTTGTCTTTCTTGCAGATTTGAATGAATTCATGATGGGCTAGATGGATATAATGAAGACTGGTGTAGAACTTGGAAACTAAGGACTCATGTCCCACTAAAGCCATTCCAATTAAAACATTTTTTACAATACTGTGCGGTCCAAGCAATTTACTTGGATTACATCAAGCCTACTACTTACATTGGTAGTACCGTAAGAATTATAACTATGTGTTTGTATTGTCTATATTTCTTCTTTATATATCTGAAGTTTCTGTTAATGAGCTTTGGTGCTTTTTATGTGATACACTAAAATTTATATCACTAAAACATTATTTAAGATATTTTTTCTTTATTAGTATTAAGACTTGGTCCCCTTTTTGTTATTTAAATATAGTTAGTTGTCATAATTTTAATAATGAATACTGTGCCATCTCTTTGTTTGCATTTATATATTGTAACTGATGATTCTTTTCTTTAAATCTTTTTGTATCAGTATATATTTGCATTTGTGTTTACCTTGCGTATGTGTATGAAATTTAAAACAAATCTGAGATGTTTACTTTTTCCAATATGAGATTTCACTTCAATTATCACTGTTAAATATAATAGTCAGTCTGCTCTTGATTATATAATATTTCTTTATGTTATACTTGAATTTATAATATTTCTTTTAGCATGATGTCTATGTTTTCCTCTTATTTGTGTATTTATCTTTATTTTCAGTTCCTCTGATGATTAATAAGACTGGATGATATAGTGAAATTTCTAATTTTTCCTCTTTTAAGTTAGACTGATAATTCAATTGCTGCTATAAAAGATGAAGAAGTATGCAGCTAGTTTATTCTTGACTGATGTATATCAAACATAAAAAAAATCTGCACTAATATAAATGCATAGCTCAATGAATTATCACAATGGTATTATAAACATTTAAATAAACCCACATCTTCATCCTCAATATTTTAATTTGCTAGTCTGCTGAAAGTAAATACCAAAAAAAATGGGTTGGCTTTCACATTTGGAATTTATTAGCTTACAAACTTACAGTTTTGAGGCTGTAGGAATTTCCAAATCAAGATATCACCAAAGTGATGCTTTCTTGCTGAGGACCTGTGGCCAGTGATCCTGGACTCCTTCGTCACATGGCACATACATGGCAGTGCCTGCCAGTCTCTCTCTCCTCTTCCCAGTTTCATTGTTTTCAGAATCGTGTTTCTGTTGCTTTGTCTCTCTGTAGTCATCCTGTTTATAAAGGACTCCCATAAGAAACTTAGATCCACTCTGGGCCACACCTTAACTGAAGTAACCCCATCAAAAGGCCCTATTTACATTACACAGTTAGAATCAATTAGTGTTAAGAACATGATTTTCCAGGGTACATACAGTTCCATACCACACACTCATTCCTCCCCAAAAATAATTGCTATATTAACTTCTAAACCTAAGATTACATTTTCTAGTTTTCAATGCCAACATAAGTGGAATTAGAGTAAATTTTATCTTTCACCTCTAGATAATTTCACTCTGCATTTATGTTCATGAAATTCCTTTCTGTTTTTGTTTATAATAGGCAATCATTTATTTTCATTGCTTAGCATATTCCATTCTGTAAAATTATTTTCTAAATAGTATTTTTAATAGAAATAATTCATTTAAATTTTAATGTCATTTTTTGTCGATATTTCTTTAAATTTTTTATTATTTTAATGTATTTTTATTACAGAAATAGTGAATTTAGAAAACAATCATGCACATGTGCAGATTTTCCATGCAATAAGCCTTCACCAACATACCACACTGTTGTGGAACATTAGTTATAGATTATAAGATAATGCCAGACTATTAACAATCACTATGGTCCATAGTGTATCTTTGGCATATTTTTCCATCCCCTACTATTATTAACACAGTACATCTTTGGCATTGATGCAAGAATATTACAGTATTGCTATTAACTATAGTACACCGGTTACATTATTTGTTTTTTTTCTCATGCCTCTCCACATTCCCACCACCCTGCACTAGTGATATACATCCATACTAGTTCACAAAAGGACATTCTTGCATTGGTAATATTAAACAAAATTCTCATCCACGTCTGGGTTCACTGTATTATTGAGTACCTATATTATTCTCTAGCTTTCTTCCACTTGACATTTATATCACTAGACTGCCCTTTACAGCCACAATTCCATTTATAAACCAGCTGCTGTCATTCTAATGTTACCATCAACTATATCCATTTCCATACTTTTACAGTCAAGTTAATTAAAACTTCATATACATTAAGCATCGGTAGTCTTTCTCAGCCCTCCCCTTATCTCCTAATAACCTATATTCTAGGTTTTAATTTCCATTCATTTGTTCTTCATATTCAGTTTATATTAGTGAGACCGTACAATGTTTATTCTTCTGTTTCTGACTTATTTCATTCAGCAAATTGTCTTCAAGGTTCATCCATGTAATCATATGAGTCCCAATTTCATTTCTTCTTACTGCAGCATAGTATTCCATCATAGGTATACACCGAAGTTTGTTTATCCATTCATTGGTTAATGGACACTTGGGCTGCTTCCATCTTTTGGTGATTGTGAATAACACCACTATGAACATCGGTATGCAAATGTCTGGTTCATGTAATTCAATTCCTATCTTTTGTAGTATTTTTATCAAGAAAGGATGCTGTTTTGTCAAATGTATTTTCTGCAATAATGGATAGGCTCATGTGATTTTTCTTTGATTTATTAATGTGGTATATTAAACTGATGGCTTTTCTTGTGTTTAGCCATCCTTGCATGTCTGGTATAAAACCCACTTGATCATGACATATAATTTTTTTTAATGTGTTGTTGGATTCTATTAGCAAGTATTTTGTTGAGGATTTTTGCATCCATTTTCATTAGGGAAATGGGTCTGTAATTTTTTTTTTTGTAATACCTTTATCTGGCTTAGGTATTAGGGTGATGTTGGCTTTATAGAATGAGTTTGTTAGCTTTCCTTCTTGTTTAATTATCTGGAAGATCTTAAGCAAGAATGGTATTAAGTTGTAGTAAATACTTGGTAGAACTCACTTGTAACCACATGGTCTTGGGCTTTTCATTTTGGGGAGTTCTTTGATGACTGTTTCAATCTCTTTATTTGTGACTGGTTTGCTTAGATCATCTATTTCTTCTAGGGTCTGTGTAGGTTATTTGTAGGTTCCTAGTAATTTTTCCATTTCATCTACATTATCTAGTTTGTTGGCATACAATTGTTCATAGTATTATTTTATGATTTCTTATATTTGTGTAGTCCTTAGTTATGGCCTCATTTTCATTTTCAATCTTATGTATTTGCATCTTCTCTCTTGATTTGGGAAACTTTGCTGTCCTTTTTCTAATTCTTCCAACTGTGTAGTTAGTCACTGATTTTAACTCTTTTCTTCTTTTTTAATGTAAACATTGAGGGTGATATACTTCCTCCTCAGCACTGCCTTCACTGCATCCCATGGGTTCTGATATGTTGTGTTCTCATTTTCATTCACCTCATGATGTTTATTGTCTATTTTTGAAATTTCTTCTTTGGCCCATCGCTTATTTAAGAGTGTGTTCTTTAATCTCCATATATTTCTGAAATTTCCCCTTTCTGCCTCTTGTTGATTTTCATCTTTTTAAAAATATATTATTTATTTTTAAAAGGATATTTAGATTACATATATATTATATAAAAATATAGGGGATTCCCATATGCCCTGCTCCCTATACCTCCCACATTTTCCCACATTAACAACATCTTTCATTATTGTGGTGCACTCATTACAATAGATGAAAACATTTTGGAGCACTGCTACTAAACATGGATTATAGGCTACATTGTAGTTTACACTCTCTCCCCCACAATTCTGTAGGTTATGGCAAGTTATATAATGCCCTTTATCTGTCATTGCAATATCATTCAGGCTGATTCCCACATCCCAAAAATGCCCCCATATTTTACCTGTTTTTCCCTGTTATGATCAAAGAAAGTGCTTTGTATAATTTTGACCTTGTTGAAATTATTGAGATCTACTTTGTTGACCCAACATATAATCTATTTTGGAGAAAGATCCATGAACACTTGACAAGAATATATATCCTGCTGTTTTGGCATGAATAGTTTTGTATATGCTATTAGGTTTAGTCCATTTGTCATTATATTCAGGCTCACTGGTTCTTTATTGATCCTCTGCCCAGATTTTCTAACTAATGGTGAGAGCAATGTTTTGATGTCTCCAACTATTATTGTAGAGGCATCTATATCTACCTTTGGTTTTGCCAGTGTTTGCCTCATGTAATTTGGGACTTCCCGAATAGGGGCCTATGCATTTATGATTGCTATTTTTTCCTGGTGAATTACCCCTTTTATTAATATATAATGTCCTTCCTTGTCTCTAATAAGAGTTTTTGCTTTTAAAGTCTGTTTCCTCTGATATAAGGAAAGCTACTCTGGCTTTTTTTGGTTACAGCATGCATGGAATATCTTTTCCCAGCCTTTCACTTTCAATCTATTGGTATCATTGGGTCTAAGGTAAGACTCTTGTAGACAGCATATTGATGACTCACATTTTCTTACCCATTCCACCAATCTGTGTCTTTTCATTGAGAAGCTTAATCCATTAACATTCAATGTTATTACTGTGAAGGCAGTACTTATTTCATGCATTTTTGACCTGTGGCTATTATCTGTCATATTTTATTTTCATCACTCTTTTTACATTTTAATTACTTTTACTGGTATAAATTTCATTTCCTGACTTTCTTCCAAGCCTCTCTCTCCTGCCTTTCTTTTCAGGTTGTAGGACTCCCTGTAGTATTTTCTGCAAACCTGTTCTCTTGGTTACAAATTCTCTCTTTTTCCATTTATGTATGAATAGTCTAAATTTGCCCTCATTTTTGAAAGACAATCTTGCTAGATATAGGTTTCTTGGCTGGCAGTTTTCTCTTGCAATATCTTAAATATATCATACCATTGCCTTTTTGCCTCCATGGTTTCTGATGAAAATTCAGCACTTATAGTTATTGGGTATCCTTTGTATATTTTGTATCACTTTTCTCTTGCTGCTCTCAGAATTCTTTAGCCTTTGACATTCTTATTAATATGTGTCTGGGAGTTGGTCTGTTTGGATTTATTCAAATGAGAATATGTTGTGCTTCTTGGACAGGGATATCAATGTCCTTCAATAGGGTTGGGAAATTTTCTGCCATTATTTCTTCAAATATTCCTTCTACCCCTTTTCCCTTCTCTTCTCCTTCTTGGACAACCCATGACATGTGTATTTTAATGTCTATTGCTGTTATTTAGTTCCCTGAGACCCTGCCTAGAATGACTGAGGAATCAGCAACCCCTTCCTGTCCTTTTGGGAAGTGAGGTGAATCCGCTGTTGCTCAACAGTTTTTCATCTGTGCAGGCTGAAGGTGTCTGTTATTGCCCAGAGAAGCTGAAGCCCCTGTTAATCTATGGGATGGAGGAGTGGAGATGGAATTGAAGGCACTCAGCAAACCAGTTCATGAAGAACCAAAGTGCCTTCAGTTGCCTATCCTTTTGGGGTGTGGGGATGGAGCCCCAGGTGTCTGACTAGTCAGTCTGTGTTGGCCAAAATTGTCTGCAGTTGCCTGGAGATGCTGGTGCAGGTGCCCCTAATTCTTCCGTGCTGAAGCCTAGGGTTGTGTTGTAATCCATTCTGGGTGGAGAAGAAGCTAATCCCTAACATCACAGTGATTTTCAATCAGTTCCACTTCCCCTCATACTGGGGTTGGGGTTAAAATGGTGGATACCAACCTCTTTCCAACTTGGACAGGTTTAAACTTCAGCTGTTCTTAGGATTATACTTTAGCCGGTTGAATTTACTAATCAGTAACTGATTAGTAAATTTCCCCCATTTCTGGGAAATGGAGTTTCCACTCCAGTCATGAAATAGCTCCTGAGGTGGCTTGTACTTCCAATGAAGTATGGGCACTGGCCTGTGCAGCATGAAATGCCCTACACACACTTCACTGCAGTTGGGCAGTCTCCTCCTTCCATTTTTTCAAGGATGTTGCATGATGCTCTTCTGATCTCCTGGGTCCCCAAAACAGGTGCCTTAGATAGCTCTGGGTGATTACCAACTGCCCTATAAGAGCTGACTCTTGAAACACCTTGCTTAGCCACCATCTTGCCCTTCCCCTCTCTTTCAATATTCTTCCATAATTAAATCCTCTTTAATTTCTATTACGAAAAAAAAGTCTCCAAATTGCATTACAGAGCTATTCCCTATGTTTTATTTTGGAAGCTTTATTGTTGTCTTTTTCATTTAGAGCTACCTGCAACTTATTTGTTGTACATGTGAGGTGGAAATAAATAATGTTTTACCATATGTATATCAAGTTACCCAAAACCCATTTTATTAAAATATCTGTCTTTTCTCTATTAGTCTGCAGGCCTACCACACACTGTCTTAATTATTGTAACATTATAATAAGGTCTTATATTTCATAGTGTAAGAACTCCATTTTGTCCTCCTACCTTAAAATTTTTCCCTATTCTTGGTCTTTTGCATTTCCTTATACTTCTTAGAATAAAATTAACAAAATCCAGACATTTAATAAAAAGTTGATCTTTTGACTGAAGTTGTATTGATTGAGTAGAAATAACATTTTACAATACTGTGTCTTTCAAACTATATATGTTGTTAGTCTTTCCATTAAAGTAAAATTCCTCTCAATGTTTTGCAAATTTCTTTGCAGAGGGTATCTTTTTTTAAATTTGTTAGATATTTGTTGTTTTAAGAATTCTAACATCATTTTTAAAACTTTATTTACTAGGTTTTTATGTTATATAGAAATGTAATTGATGTTTTTTTTTTTAAATCGTTTTATAGTCACAAGTCTTGGTAAACACACTTAAATTGCAATTGTTTTTGGAATATTTTTCTACGCATGTAATCATCCTGAGTTTTTTTTTTTTTCCTTTCCAATCTTTACTGCTATTTTTGTGAATCATTGCACTGAATTTGTTCCCTTATCCAATGCTGCTAGAGGCTGGATTTTCAGAGAGCCGATGCTAAGATAGTTTAGGCTGTGTATTAGTTTCCATCTGCTGCTAAAACAAATCACCACAGTGTTGGTGGTTTAAAATAAAACATATTTGTTATCTCACAGTTATGGTGTTCACAACTCTTAATTGATTAGTAGGGTTGTATTCTTTTTTGAAACCCTAGGGTAGAATCTGTTCCCATGTCCTTTTCAGCTTCTAGAGGTTGCCAAAACTCCTTGGTTCATGGTGCCCAGACAAAACTCATCACTCTGATCTCTATTTCCATCTTCACCTCTTCTTATCTGACACTCTTGCTTCCCTTTTTCCCTTATAGGGATTCTGCATTTCCATTGTGCCTACCTAACTAATACAGGGTAATCTCTCAATCTCAAAATCCTTAATCTAGTCACATATGCAAAACAATTCTGACAAGTAAGGGGACATATTCACAGACTATAGGGATGAGGATCCATTATTCTGCCAACCGTAAGCCACACAATGTTTATTAAGGATCAACCTCTATAAAAGGAAGGGTCAATGGAACAAAACTGAGCAGAGGAAGCCTAGCTTACTCAGGAGGAGTTCTGTAATAAATATTGATTGTTGGAGTAATATAATCCCAATAAAGTAACATAATTTTTTCCTTTGTGAGTATCATTTAAATTATTCTAAAATTTATTTTTTAAATAAGCAAGAATAGCCAATAAATGCTTACAAATATATCAGTGGGATAATGGAGGAACACAGACATACCAGATATTAATATTTAACTAAATTATTTTAAAAAGTGGTGCTTGAAGAGCCATATGGTAATAATTTAGTGAATAAAATTTATTTAGAGAGTAAGATTTCTTTACTTCTTGTATCAAAATAAATTATAGGTATCAAAGATATACATGAAATAATATGAAAATAATTTTAAAATAATGACTAAAATGAATAAAATAACATTTATCAGGATAATAGACACCCAGAATTTATTAAATAAAACATATTATAATACTAATAGCATAAAAATATTTTACATAATACAGAAAAATTAAATACTAATCAAATTGCAATATGGTGCATATTTGCAATGCATAGGAATGATATAGAGCAATTTTATTTTATACACTTATTATTCTTGCAATATATTTGCCTAAAAATGGGGAAAAAAATCTTAGTTCACAGAAAAAAAACATGTTCAATAAACGTGAAAATTTTTTAAACTTTGTAGTTATTTCAAAAAATGTAAGCAATATGATATTTTACATATACTGACAACGAATAATTTTTATAACCCTTTGTCATCACACATTTTGGAAAGTATGTGGCAGAAACATACTATGTTTTGGGAAATGTGAATTGTATAAATTTTTAAGAAGGCAATTCATATATAAATATATAAACTCTTTGATCTAACAATTTACCTTTTAGAAATTTATTCTTCAATATAATTTACAAAAGGCATGATGATTTCACTAAAACAATGTTTATTGTAAGCAAAAGGACTAAAACCATCTTAAACGTCCACCAATAGGAAAGTCATCCAAAAGTATGCTTTCTCCATACAAAGGAAAATATATATATAACATATTAATATGTATTCATATTAATATATGTAATATGAATACATATTATATATTACTATACATATACACACACATAATTATTATATATGTGCATTGGCATATTAAATACATCAAAACATATACTATTTTTAAAATGAAATAAATCTATATGTAAGGAATTTTTAAAATGAAAAAAATGTATTGAGAAGGAAAAGAAACTTCAGAAGTTTATTTAGATAATTTTGCATAAATTATCTGCAAACATGATATGTTTGTTTATCTTACTTCACATACCTTTTATAGGTATAGGAAATTTCCAGAAGGATACATAAGGAACTATTAAACATGATTATTTTTGCGGCATAAGACTGTTGTCACGAGATACAGGGAACACATTTTTTTCTTTATATGGATAGAGCAGAATAGTGCACTAATTATATTATGCTTAAAATCAGTCTCTTGCCAGATAGATCCTTAGGTATCATTACTGTGTGGGGTGCCAGAAATGATTGAGACAAAAAGAACAACAGGAGTATCTAAGGAAGTAATTTCTGTCTATGCTTTTTTCAATTGCTGTGCAGAAGATCAACATTACAAAATGTTTCTTCTTGCTGTGAGGCATTACCTCTCTAAAATAAAACTTGAGCATCACTTAGAAACAGCATGATCCTTACTAGTTACATTGTGTGTGTTTTTAATAACTTCATACAGAAAATTCATTGTGTGCATAGACCAAGTAATAATGCCTGGAGGGATTAAGAGGCTTCTTACAAGCCTCATGGGTGATTTCCTATAGTCAAAACTAATTAAATCAGGTCCAGCTCAGGTTCTATTTGATTATTTCATGGTGTGACATGGTATTGAGGATGTCTTTGGAACAAACCCATCAACACGTGCTGTGCCTGATGGACTATCAAAGCCAATATTTTAATGATTCAAAACATAATAGAAAATATTTGTTCAATATGGACTGAGAATATGAAGGCACTTTAGTGCAATGCAAGTTAGTGCATCCTTTCCTCATTCTGTCATTTAGGAAAAGAATGGAATTATATAGAGATGTAAAAAATGAAAAATGTATCGAGACTATGTAAAACAAAACTAAACTAAATTTTCTAAAGAAAGCCTTAAACAGCCAGGGGAAGAATAAAGAAAATATTAATAGATAAGCAGATGCTTTTCAGCTAGCAATGCGTAAATGATCCATTATATTCTTAGAATGATGTAGATGGTCAAGGAAAGTTTTGAACTAAAGATTAATTGCCTCAAGATACAAATGAAAATATTTATCTATACTTTATGCCAGCATTCAGATAAAATTGTGGGTTTACTTTATATGGAATTGTGTTCAGTATTTTATATAATCATTAAATTTGGGGGTCCTAGTTTTTAATATGTTATGACAGTGACTATGACTTTTTAAAATAGATTGAAAATTCCAATTCCTCTGAGTGAGGTTGTATTGCCAAATGTGGAGATTAATAGACACTTTTATTGGAAAAATCTACACTGATCCTGAGGGTTGGTGTTAGAGCTAAACTGGTGCAGTGGGTATCATTAGTGAGAAAAGGTCTATTTACATTGAAACCAAAGAAAGCACTTTCCTCAAAAAGTTATCTTTAGACTAGCACTCTGATTTTCAGATGAGTTCCTATGGTTCATACCTAATTTATGTTGGTTTAACAATCTGCTTCTTTATGATGATAGCTTTAACAAACCACTTCTGTGATTCTCTTCTGTGACCATCATCCAATACTTGGAAAATACTGCAACTCTAAATTAAAAATGAACTACTTGATTAAAAGTTATACCTAACTCTAAGGAAATCAGAGAATATCGCCAAAATGTTTTTCATTTTCTTTATACATTGCTTTTAAAGATAAGACAAAGGAATGATTCTCTAGAAAAACAAACGAATACCTCACTTTTCATAGTTTTTAAGAAAGATTAGCAAAGAAGAGTCCTAGTAGCCTTGTGAGGAGAAACATTTTGTTTGAGGACAAAACAGACTTTTGGGTAAGAAATTGTCCTGAGGAGAGTATTATGAACCGAAATGATCTAATAGTAAATCCATAGCCACCTATAGCGTGTATAATTTGGGCTTCTTCTCTGACTTAGCCAAGTGAAAGAAAATATTTAACAGTTTTAGGAAACAATTAAACAATAATAATAATAAAAAAACTCTCCCTCTAACATATATGTTGGCAATTGGTCACACTCAAGAAACCATATGATTAAAATATGAGTAACAGAAGCATTTTTCTATTGCTGCCCAGATCAGACTATGGAAGGTAATACAAGTTTGTAATTTCAAGTGTTATAAATCATTTTCATGAGAGGTGAAGGTACTGATGTTGGTGGAGGTGGTGGCATTTCCTGCCTGAAGGTCAAGGTCACTCCTTGCAGAGCTCGTGGTAAGGCACCTTCTAGTGGCTTCCAGTGCCCAGCAATAAGAACCATGGAAGGAATCTGGAAGTTCACCTCAAATTTGACTGTCTTATTAGAGAGTACATGTGAACCAACTGTTACCACATAACTAAGTTCCAAGAAAGTATCAGGAGCAAGGTGACAGAGGAGTCTGGAAGCCTGCAATGGCAAGTGTAAATGTGAGCCAGGGAATTATGGTTAATGACTAGGAATGTGTCCATATTTGCTTCTTTAGGTTGGTTGGATTTGGGAAACATGGGACTTATATATCAGTATAATATTCTCCACCATCACAGTCCAAAATCATTTGAAAGAAGCCTTGAGCATTTTTGCATTTTAGGGGTACAGACATTTTAACCTATATGATGCCCTTTCTGTCAAAAAAGATTTTCACATCAATTATAATCTAAAACCTTCCTTTGTTAATGAAATTTCCACCTACTAACTATAGTAAACTAGCAGAGAAGAGTGGTTGATCTATTCATAAAAGAAATATGGATCTTTTGTCCATTAATCTGTTGCTCTATGTGCAAATATAAAAAATGTGGCAGCATTTGAAATGGCCCTTGTATCTGGAAACTGGCTATTTGAGTTATAAAATATATGTGGATACTTTCTAGGGAATGGAGTTAAAGGAGGAACATGCCATAAAAGACTGCTTTGTGACTTCAAGAATGGCATTGATTGGTTGGGAAAGGCTGATATTTTAACTGAAATTTTGCTCTATTGGGTTGAGTTGAATATCCCCTCCCCTAATGATTTGTGTCCAAGTCCTGACCCATAATATCTATGACTGTGCCCACCTTTTGAAATAGGGTCTTTGCAGATATGACTAATTAAAAGATCTAGTCATAAAATTACTCTGGGTTTAGAATGGACCATAAGTACAGTGACGGAATGAGAAAGTAGAGGACTAGGGGAAACCTTGGGACGATGGAAAGACTGGAGTCATACCTCTACAAGCCAAGAAATGCCAAGGACAACTGGCGCCACCGAGAGCTAGGAAAAAGGCAGGAAATGAATTTTCACCCAGAGCCTCTTCACAAAAGGAACTCACTCTGCCAATATCTTGATTTTAAGCATCTGGTTTCCAGAACTGTAAGGGAAAAATTTTTTGTTGTTTTGAACCACCAAGTTTATGGTAATTTGTTACATAGCTCTAGGACATTAATAACAGATTTTAGTACAAGGAGCAGGGTGCTGCTATAACAAATAGCTAAACATTTGCTAGTGACTTTGGAATTGTGTAATGGGTAGAGGCTGGAAGAATTTTGAGTATATGATCAAAATAACCTAGATTACTTGAAGAGACCATGGGGGCGGGGGTGGGAATATGGATGCCAAAGGTGCTTCTGGTGAGGTCTTGCAGTTTTTAAAATAAATTATCTGGGACTTTTCTGTATTTATGGATTTATGACTAGAGATAATTTTACTTCTTGTTTTCAAATTTGGGCATCATTAATTTATTTCTCTTGTCCAATTTATCTAGTTAGATCATCCAATATAATCTTGAATTATCAGTGATGAAAGCAGGCATCCTTGATTTTGTCCTAATTTAGCCACAAAACATTTCATCTTTCAACGTTGAGTATGATGATTATGATGTTAGCTATGGGTTTTCCATATATGGTCTTTATCAAGTTTAGGAAATTCCTTTCTAATTCTACTTTATTGAAAGTCTTTATCCTGAAAGCCTGTTGGATTTTGTAAAGTGCCTTTATTTTTTGTTTCAATTGAGATGACTATATGGTTTTGTTCTTTATTCTATTAATGTGAAGTATTACATTGATTTTATTACATTGAGCCACAATTGCCTTCCTGGGGTAAATCCATTTGGTTATTATATAATAATCATTTTTAAATGATCTTGGGTCTGGTTTGCTAGTAAATTTTGAGGAGGTTTATATTTATATCATAATAAGAGATATTGATCTGTAGTTTTCTTTTTTTATGGTGCCTTTGTTTGGTATTTGCTACATTTCTTTATGAATTAACCCTTAATCAATATATAATGTCCTTGTATCTTATAACAATTTTTGTTGCAAACTCTCTTTTGTCTGATAGTATAGGCATTTCAACTTTCTTTTGGTTACTATTTGCATGGAATATATTTCTCCACTATTTCACTTTAACCTATTTGTTTCTTTGGGTCTAAAATGAGTCTCTTGTAGACAGCATATGGCTGGATCATCTTTTCTTAAATGAATTTTGGCATTCTTTGCTTATGTATTGGGGGATTTAATCCATTTACATTTAAAATAATTATCAATAAGGAAGGATACCTCTTCTTATTTGCTATTTATTTTCTGTGTGTTTTCTATTTTCATGTTCCTCATTTTTTCCTTAATGTTTTCTTTCCTGTTTAATTGAGTTTTTAATGTAACATTTTGGTTCCTTTCTCATTTCTTTTTGAATATGTTTTTAGATATTTTATTAGTGGTCACCCTGGGGATTACAATTAACATTTCAAAATTTAATAATCTAGTTTGAATTGAATTCAGTTTAGCCTCAATAGTTTACAGCAACTCTGCCTCGGTAGAAGTCTACCCCATCCCATGTTGCTGCCCTCACAAATTACCTCTTTATGCTTAATGGGATCTGATAATACCTTACTTTGGGAGATGCATCTCTGTTTACTTACTGTTCTAAATTACTTTTGTGAAGTCTGTCTTCTTTGTCATAGGATGTCTCTGAAGTCTCCTTTCCTTTACCTTTTGATGAGCTAATGTTTTGACAGATATTACCTTGAATGCCAGGATCCTAAGGAAACAAAAGGAAAAGAAAGCCCCTCCCCATGTCTTTGCAGATCAGCTCTTTGCTAGTTTAGTTCTTCAACTCCTATCCAGGACATTAAGAACCCTGCATTACCTTCCTGCTTGTGCTGAGTCCAGAGGTCAGGCAGAAGTGAAAACTGATGGTCTTCTCAGGTCTTGTCTGAACATGCATTCTGCCCTGCCCATGCCTGGGGTTGTCTAATTTCCCCAATATAAATGGGTATTGTGGAACGCCCAAATTGCCCAAAGAAACTCTCTCCCCAGCTTTTCCTCCCAGGCTTTTAACACTCTGTTGTTTCCCTCAACATGTGGTTGTGGATTTTCGTTGGCCTTCTGATGTTTTCAGGGAATGCCTGCCACTTTTCCACTTAAATTCTGAGTTAGGTGATGTCCAGAGACTGCATCAACCATTTATGCAGCCTCCATAGAGGTCACAACAGAAAAACAAAATTCTTTGGGAATAAGCACCATTGTCATGATGCTTCAATATCTTAGACCCTGTTGTAAGGCCCTTCAGTGGCCACCCCAAAATCTACTTACACAAGATACAGCTACTCCCTCTTCTCATGTCCTGCGTAGCCCCTGTGAAAGTCCAGTTCAATCACCCCAATTCTCATTCTCGTGTCACCAACCACTACAGCTCCACCACATAACAGTATAAATGCAAAGACCCCAGATCCACTGTAAGCCTTCCTCCCTGCCTTCTTATACCCTGACATGTTCCCCATGTGAACTGTGCCCAAGACCTATGAATACTGTTAAACTTCTCACTCATATGTATCTGGTGTCACTTCTTCTTGTTGTACCGTATTACACATAAAAAGATACTTACAACTCAACTGTATACCTATTAGAATGACTAAAATTCTAAAACTAGCCATTCCAACTGCTGGCAAGAATACAGAGCAACAGGGACTTTCGTACATGGCTAGAAGGGACACAAAATGGTACAGTCCTATTAGAAGACAATTTGGGAGTTTCTTACAAAGCTAATCACAGTCTTACCATAAAATTTAGCAATGATATTCCTAAGCATTAACCTGAATGATTAGAAACCTAATCTCCATTAAAAACACACCAAGTGTTTATAGCAGCTTTATTCACAATCACCAAAAAATGGATATACCCAAGCTGTCCTTCAACTACTGAATGGGTATCCAAGGTACAACTGTACAATGAACAACTATTCTGAAATAAAAAGGAATAGGCTATCAAGTCAAGTAAAAATATTGGACACTCATACATCTGTCTTGCTAAGTGAAAGAAAACCAGCAGAAAAGGCTACATAGTCTCTGCTTCCCTTTATATGACAATTCATAATAGGCAAAACTAAAAGGTTTCCAGTTGTTGAAGATTAGCGGTTTCCAGTTGTTGAAGAAGGGGAAAATTTGGTAGTGAAGTACAGAAGATAGTTTTTGCGGTCGCCCCTCGGGCTGAAGTGTGGTTTGCTGACCTGGCGGGGGGCGGCGGCTGCAGTAGGCCTATTCCAAACCGCTGCCCCTGTAATAGGGTGGTTGGTCGGGCCCACCGCCACCCCTGAAGGAAGCTCAGCATGGGCGCGGAGTGCCCTCGGGTCTCCCCTTCTCGGCAGCCATGCTTCCGTGGCCGCCCCTCCTCCCAGATAGCGCCACACGATGCCTTCTTTCTCCCTGCGCAGGCGCAGGGCGGAAAATTCCAGTCTGCCCTTTTCCCTCCACCCGACAGCAGCAACAGCCAGGCGTGGGCGGGAAACTCAAGTCTGCCCTCCACCCCAGCAACAGCAGCCACCAATCCCTAAACCCTGCCCCTTCCCCCAGCAACAGCAACAGCCAATCCCTAACCACCACCCCTCCCCCATCCAGTACCTCCCACTGACCTTTCTCCGGCAACCAATCAGAACAGAGCATGGCTTCTACCAATCAGCCTTCCCCAGCCCCTATAAAACTGTTGCCTCTCCCTCAATAAAGTTGGACTTGCGTGTTTACCTTGTCTCCGCGGTAGTTCTTCTGCCGTGCGCCCTCCAGTCCTGAGAGCCCCGACAAGGGCCTGGCCTCCCTTGTCCCCAGTTCGTCGCCTGCTTCTCCGGGCGACCCCCTCGTCGCCAGCTTCGCCGGGCGACCCCGTCAGCCGAACCGCGCAACCCCTGTGAGACCGACCCCTCGTCTGCTGTCGGACCGACCCCTCGTCCCAAGTGGGACCGACCCCTTGTCCAAGGCTGGACCCACCCCTCGTCCGCAGCCAGACCCCACCTCTACCGACCGAGCAAACCATCGCAGTTTTAAGGTGATGAATGCATACATGGCACTATACATTTGTTAAAATCCATAAAACTTCATAACACAGAATGAACTTCAGTACATGTAATTAAAAGAATTAAGGTGTCAGGGGTTCCAAAATGGACTGAAAAATGTGAAAAATATTCTAAATATATTAACCTCATTGAATGGTGAGGGAAAATGTAAAACCTAGGTAACTTTGAAAATGAATGGAGTCTGTAAGAAAGGCAAAAGGTGGGGGGATGAGTGGGGTGATGGGGATGGGGGGTATATGGGGACCTCATATTTTTTGAATGTAATAATCAAAAAAATTTTTTAAAAGGCAAAAGGAACTGTGAAAATACACTGCACTCTAAAAGATAAAGTACTTCCTCATAGGGGTAGAGGTTATCTTTTCTAAAACTACTGTATATGTATACATTATACAAATTCCAATCAGAGACATATGTAGTGTTCCTTAAAAAGGTCAGTGTCATCAGAAATAGAAGGGATGTGGAGCAGGTGTAGCTCAATGATTGAGCACCTGCTTTGCATATTCGAGATCCAGGCTTCAATCCCTGGTGCCTCCTAAAAAATAATAATAATAATAAAGAGGGGTTGGGGACATCTGAGAGACCGTTGTGGCCCAAGGGAGATAAGACAACTAAATGTAGTGTGGTATCCTGGACGGGATCCAGAAATATAGAAACTAAGGAAATTTAAGTAAAGTATGGAATTTGGGAGGTAACAATGTATCAATTTTAAAACATTGATTGTGACAAGTGCTGGGCAAATCATAGAACGTGCTCGGCAGCCATCACCCGTCCCTCATCTACCCCTTTTCTATTTGTGTGCAGATGTTTCTTTCTTTTCATTCCCAGTCTAGGAGAGGTGTTAGGGCTTATGAAAACATCGGACCAAATCTTAAACCTGAGAACCAGGAACAAGGAATCCCAGACGCTTATCAAGGCAGGAACTCTCAGTAGCAGAGCCTGTCAGCCGTGCATAAATACTCAACACTAAAACTGTACAGCACTCTCAGCTCTGATGCAAAGTGGGACACGTGGCGCTGCTAACCACCAACCCTGCCGCAAGCAGTTGATTTCCCTGGGAGACTAGCATGATTGTCTGCTCTTTCGGATCTTTTGTGTTTGTAAGTAACAAAGAAGTAATATGCTGAAAGTTTCTGTTGTGCCTGGGTCTGTGTTTCCAGGAAGTTTCACTGAGCAACTCCCTCCACAAGTGTATCTATCTTTCTAATCTGGGATATTGATAGTGGAGGCAACTGTATGTGTGGTATGTGGGAATTCTCTGTACTGTCTTCAGAATTTTTCAAAATAAAGTGGTAATTAAAAATCTAGTTGCGTTTTCATATAATAATGATGAACATACAGAAGAAAAATTATGAATATAATAGCATTTATAGTTGTTCAAAAAATCAGAAGTACTTATCTATAAATCTAGTAGAACATGTCCCAAGTTGTATATTCTGAAATGAAAAAATGCTGATGAAAGAACTCAAAGAAAAGCTAAATTAATGGAAAGAAACTGTGGTTCATAAATTGGAATACTCAAAAGAGCAAAGATTTTAAATCTTTCTAAATTAACCTGTTGGTTCAGTACAATTTCTAGCAAAAGTTTAGTGAGGTTTTTATTTTTGGGGGTTCATTTTTTTTTTTTTGGCACTCATAGACAAGTTTAGCTTGAAATGTTTAGGGGGAGATACAACACCTTGAAGAGCTAAATAAATTTGAAAAAGAAGAAGAAATTAGTTATAATCACAGTATGAAGGCTTACTGGATATCTGTAGTAATAAACACTGTGTTATTGGCAGAGGAAAAAAGAGACATATCAATCAGTGAACCCAGACGCAGAATCACAAAAACAAGATCAAAATATTTCTCACCAAATTGCCAAAGCAATTCTGAAATTATTGGACATCCATAGATTAAAAAACAAAATAAAAACAAAACTTGTCATAAAACTCATGGTTTATATAAAAGCTAATACATGCAAAATGGACAACTATAGAACTTACAGGAAAAAGTTTAGAAGAAAACCATGTGACCTAGAGATTGGTGAACTCTTCTTAGATTTGATATGAAAAGTACAATCTATAAAAGGAAATAACTTTGAATTGGATTTCATCAAACTTTAAAATATTTACTCTGCAAAAGTTTATAGGATGAAAAGACAAGCTACATACTAGGAGTATATATTTAAAGCACATTTCAAACAAAGGATTCATATCTAGAATACATCAAGGGCTTTCAAATTTCAACATTAGGGAAAAAATAGTTAGAAAATGGGAGATAGGCATGAACAGACAGTTCCTCAAAGAGAATTGACAGAAGGAAAATAAGTGTATGAAAGATGTTCAATAGCATTAGCCACTAGGGAAATACAAATTAAAACCATAATGAAAATCATGACACACCTATCTGAATGGCTAATAGTAACAACAACATCAACAACACTTATAACACCAATAAATCCTGGTGAGGATGCAAAGAAATTGGATCGCACCTACATTGTTGCAGGGAATGCAGAATGGTCCAGTCACTTTGGAAATCCAGTTCACGACTTTTTCTAAACTCAGCATGAGGTCATTAGACAGCCCAGCAGCTGCAGTCCTGTGCCTTTAGTCCAGAGAAATGAAAAATGTCTGCTCATATAATAAAATGTACATGCATGATTATAGCCACTTCATTTCAATAGCCTAAAACCATAAATAATCCATCCACCCTGCAAGAAGTGAATAGTCTAAAAAAAAATTTACATTCATGACATGGAATAAGACTCAGCAACCAAAAGAAAGGAACTACTGAGATGTGACAACTTGAATGGATATTGAGGGTATTTTGCTGATTTTTAAAAAAGTCAATGCCAAATTGTTATATACTCAGGATTTCATTTATATAATCTTTAAATGTTGGTTACAGACATGTAGAGATATTAGTGGTTCCCAGGGCTTAGTAATGGATGAAGGTGAACGGCTGTGGCTTTAAAGTGATGCTTCGGAGGGAATTGCTCTGTGCCTTGATTGTGGTGATGGTCACACAAACATACACATGAGAACAACATACAACTAAATGCAGACACACACACATGCACACAAATGAGTGCATGTAAAACTGATGGAATTTGGATAAAGCCAATGGATTGTACCAATAACAATTTCCTGGTTACAATATTGTACTCTAAGTTAGATGCTTCCATCACTGGGTGAAAAGTGCCTGGGTTCCTCTGTATTATTTCTTAAAATTGAATGTGAATCTAAAACTATGAAAAATAAGTAAATGCATAAATCACTTAACCAAACATATCTTTTAGGAATGAACAAAATCTAAACTAAAATAAATCTTTAGTATAATTATTGTTATTCACCTTCACTCTGAAGCCTGATGTTATCTTCCTTATCTTGTTAGTAAGCTGCAGAAAAAGAATGGACCAAAGTTCTGTTTCCTTCTGACAAGTTCCTGCATCTTCTCAGATTGGTCCTGAACTGATTACCAATTTCTACCAGCTGTGATCTCCTTTTGGTTTCATTGGCTGGAAGCTTGAAGGTGTTTAAACAGAAGCCACTTACCATGTACTGAATACTGTTTCTTCCCCAAGAGTCATAATAATAACTTATACTCCATCCATTTTAAAGTGGCTTGTGCCTGTCATAACATTGTCTCACTAATTAGAGAAACTTGTGCACACAAGTACACAAAAGACTTGTGTACCTTTTGTTAGTGTTTACCTCAAGGTCATGGGCACTGTACTGAACAAAGCTGAAAATCATCCTTGTAGCTCTATTAGTTTCTATCTCCCTGATGTAAATTCAAGTGTAACTAAAGAAACTACGTTTAAAAAAAAAAAATCCTTGTTTTTTTATTTTATTGCAGTGGAAAATATGTCTCTTGAGTTGGCTTATCATCATTAAAACTGCAAAAATGGAGCATTGGATTCAATTTTCCTACAAATGTTAATATACAAAATATGCTCATGCCTTTATATTTTCTCAGTTATTATTATGCATGTCTTGCATTGAGATCTTTTGCAAGTGATAAATGATGTTAATAGCTTTTTTTAAAAATTTATTTCGCCCCCCCCCCTTGTGGTTTGCTTATTGTCTGCTCTCTGTGTCCATTCACTGTGCACTCTTCTGGTTTTTTACTTGTCTCCCGTTTTGTTGCATCACCTTGCTGAGTTGGCTCTCCGCAGCACTTACGGGCCAGGTGGCACTCCAAGGTGCTTGCAGGCGAGCCTGCCTTCACAAGGAGGCCCCAGGACGGGGACCCAGGGCCTCCCATGTGGTAGACGGGAGCCCAACTGACTGAGCACAGTCGCTTCCCGATGTTAATAGCTTTTTGAGTTACTTAACCTTTATTGAATCAATAAAGCAATTGAAAGGGGAAAAGCACATGCCAATTTCAAATAGAAGTTTTCTTTAGTCCTCTCACCCTGCCAATGGCAGAAACTTAATCTGAATAAAAGAATACATTCTTTTGTTCAGAAAAGTGGATTTCTGACTTGTTAGTAAGGACATGGCTTTGACTTAATAGTCCCTAACCAATTTCTCTCGCTATGGCTGGGAAGCCTCACATGGGGAAGCATATGGCTGCCTATAACCACATCACAGTTCAAAACCTAAGCCGGCAAGTAGGCATCGGATGCTCAAGGTACTCCCAGAATTCCAGCGGAGTGAGTTAGAGGCGAGGAAATGCTGTTGTGGTTTCATCACTGTGATGGCTGCCCCGTATGCTGCTGTCATGCTAAAGCAAGCCCTCTAGCCCCTGCCATAATAGAAAGAATGTTTTAAAGAGGTCTCTTGCTTTTAATAATGTGGGGGTTTTATGCCATATTGTATTTTTCTTTCATCTTTTTCTGACACATTTACAACTTTTCATACATAATCTCTTAACTGATTTCACTTGCTAAGGAATCATAAACATTCTATATGCTATTGAAAGATTTTTTACCTTGATGTAGGAAACCTAGTGCTTGAGGTTAAAATGTATGATCAACTATTGCATATTTTAGAACAACCTAAAAATGCAACTCAACTCTGAATATATTCCAAACTGGAATATATCGCATTGATATGCTGTTTCAAACTTATAGTCATTACCACTATTAAAATCACACCTATTTTTCTTTGATATGGATGGATCCATTTAGGAACAAAAGCAAGTAAAAGAGAATTAAAATAAAATTTGGATGTTTCATTCATCATTTCATAAGGTTATGGTTGATAATGCAAATAAAATTATTTATATCATGATGGAGTTTTGAATTATTTTAATATGGAGCTCAATCATTTTTACAAAGGAAAGAAAAAGCAACTATAGACTAAGTATCCTTTTCTAAGGACAATAGCTTACATGTGCACAAAGCTTTGCACTTAATGAAGATACTCACAAACATTATTATATTTAACTACCATAAAAATCACAAAGTGCACATCTTTCCAGAGAATATAAACACAGAAGGGGTCTGTTTTTCTCAACCAGTTTTTAGATACATAATCTACTTTTGGACCCAAGATGACCATTAGATGTTTCACAACCCCTCTGTAAGTTACCAAAGAGAAGGCAAAGGCAAAAATTATTTACAATTATTCTCCAACTGCATACCTGTTTTGTGAATGGTTTTACATCAGCATTTATTATGCCTGTCAGTACCAGGCAGATCTGTGCTGGGGCCCAAAGCCAAAAAGAAAAATGATCAGTACTGATCCAGTTTTACTTTAAATGTTTTCTTGGTTTGTTCATTATGAATTTCTGAATTTTTTTAATTTTTAAATGTACTGCATTAACATCTTATTTATGTATATTACTGAGTTGTTTCTTACTCCTTTATTTTTCGCCTGAGGGAAGTAATAAGCATTACCAGTGACTCAATCAGTTCATGCCAACTTCATCTAGATGCCACTCTTCTTGGGTAATCTATTTCATGTTAGTTACACATCATTGCTTTTAGTTATATTTACATTTTGTCATTATAATATTGTCTCATTACCCCAACAATTCACTCACATGGATCAGTGACTCAACAGGAGCGATTAAAGCAAAAAACAGTAATTACTAGGAAAGAAAATACTAGCATATAAATTATAAAAATAAGCAAAAACTGAGAAAAACAATATAAGTGTAAATGAAGAACATGACTCATGGAATGCAATTTGGAATATGAGGTGAGAAACAAATATTTAAATGTTACAATTTCACACAGGCAGCCGAAAAAGTAAAATTAAGTAAAAATCCTAATCTTTATCTAAAATTTGTGGTTTTGTGTGTGTGTGTCAAAAATCCCTAGTTCTCTCTCTATTATCGTTTATAAATTTTAATAAAAAATGGAAGAAAGCCATCCAAAATGTATCATTTTCATTTTCTGAAAATTGTGGTTTTCTAGAATGTTCTTAAAATGAGAAAATAAGGATTAGCTCTTGGCATACATTAGGCAATCATTTAAGGGAGAGTGCTTATTCAGTGTTTTTTGGTTGCATGAGTGAGAAGGGGATTTTTTTATTTATTGAGGAACTGTTTTGTCATCCACAGCAGAGAATCAAATGATATTTTAGAATCAATATAAGCACCTTTGATGGAACCTCATTTCTATGTGCAACAGGGAAAAAAAACAACCACTAAGCACCCTTCTGTCAATCCACAGCTTTTATTCACAGCTTTTAAGTATGAACAACAAAAATACGGCTGAGATAAATGATGAAGCGCACAATTGGTGAGAAGTCAAACACGTGACTCTGTTTCAAGCCTGTTTCACCCAGTTAAGTTCAGGAGACAGGTGCACACTTATCAACACAAAGGATACAATCTAAAAAGTTATTCAAAGGACAATATTGTATAAAAATTTGGTTCAATGACATATTTCAGTTTATTATTTGGGTACCCAGAAAGAGTTACTTTCTCACACTCCAGTGATGAAATGAAAGCTTTTTGTTTTTTGGGTTGTTTTTTTTAATGTTGAGGAAAGCTATCATCATTTCTTATGAAATCAAACTGAGCAAAATTTTGGTAATTGAATCATTGAGATTTCCCTAATAAGTATCTTTTAGGTATCAGGTCTAAATTTAGCAACAGAACATAAAGAAATCCATTCTCATCCTGAATGCAATCAAAAAGTAATAAGGAATCATTTCTCTGTCTTTTTCAAGTTTGAACCTTTAAGCTTCTGATTTCTGTGCATTTTTCAATCATCCACTGAGCACATGATACAATATTAAATACAGCCATTCATGAAAATGTCTCCAAAGTTTATGAGTCAAAGGCTAGTCTAACTTTCCAGTATCATGTCACAAAGCTTTCAAATGTCTTTCTTTTTCTTAAAAGTAAAATTTTTTTTTAAAGATTTATTTATTTATTCCCTCCCTGACCCCCGTTGTCTGTTCTCTGTGACTATTTGCTGCATCTTCTTTGTCTGCTTCTGTTGTTGTCAGTGGCACGGGAATCTGTGTCTCTTTTCTTGTTGCTTTGTCTTGTGTCAGCTCTCCGTGTGGGTGGCACCATTCTAAGGCAGGCTGCACTTTGTTTCACGCTGGGTGGCTCTCCTTATGGGGCGCGCTCCTTGTGCGTTGGGCTCCCCTACGCGGGCGACACCCCTGCGTGGCACGGCACTCCTTGTGTGCATCAGCACTGCGCATGGGCCAGCCCCACATGGGTCAAGGAGGCCTGGGGTTTGAACCACGGGCCTTCCATGTGGTAGACAGATGCCCTAACCACTGGGCCAAGTCCGCCACCTTAAAAGTAGAATTATGAGTTAGCAATTTCTACTTTTAATTATGACTAATTAAAGAAACTAATCACATGTTAGATCTTACTTATTGCTTATCAATAAGACAATGTATTGTTTCCTATTGAACAGAAATTCTGTACCAATTAAGCCTTAACTCCCCATTCCCTACCACAACATTCTGGAAGTAATTAACACCAGTGAATTACATGCTTGAGTGTGGTCAAAAGGGAAAATTTTAGGTTGTACATAAGTCACTAGAATAAAAAATTAGGACTGTACAGCACAGTGAGCCCTAATGTAAATTATGAACTATAGTCAAAAACACAATTATAATAGCATTATTTCATCAATTGCAACAAAGGAACTGCACTAATTAAAAATGTTAATAATGGCAGTGGGTATATGGGAACTTCATATTTTCTGCATGATTGTGCTGTAAACCTGCAAACTGTGTAATAAAAATAATTATAAAAATATTGCAAGCAGTATAATTTCTTGATATTGTGTACACGGACAATTTGAAACACACACTACTAAAATTTGCTTGAGTTTTCTTAAATTTGCTGAGTTATTGTGGTAGTTTGAGTCTTTTGTGGACCCCACAAATTATATTCTTAAGCTAATCCTTTGTGTGAGAAACTATTGTAGGTGGGACATTTTGTTGAGATCAATGCAGTTAAGTGCCATTTAATTAAGTTACTTTAATTAGGTGTGGACTAGGGTGTGTCTTAATCCTTTTACTGGAGTGCTTTAGAAACTGATGAATATATAGATAAAAAAGATAGTAGAGATAGAAAGAAAACCCCAGAAGCTGAGACAGAGGGTCCTGTAGGCCAGAGGTTGGAATCAATGGAGCACAGAGACATGTAGAGAAGCCCCTGGAAGCTGAGAGGAAGCCACAGAAACCAGGAAGCTGAAAGCAACAAGACCCAGGGGAGAAGAAAGACTGATTTTTGACATTTTAAGGTCTCAGTGTTGAGAAATAAAAAGCATAACCTTGCAAAAATATCTAACAAGCCATTCCTGCTCCCACTTCTGTAAATCAGCCTGTGAGAACATGGCCCTGCAGGACAATATCAAATGGACGACTCCTGCCCCCTGCTTCTGTAATCTAACAAGCCACTCCTGCCCCCTGCTTCTGTAAATCAGCCCACAAAAGCAAAACCTTGCACCCGCATTCTGCTTCTGCAACCCACTTGCAAAATTTTGCCTAACAATGTGTTAGCCAATGATCAAAAGTCATGTTGATCCCACATAAAATCCTATATAAACCTATGAAAACTGAATTTGGAGTTTGACTCTCCTCTGGGCCTGTGCATAATAAATCTTTTCCTTTGCCTCTCCGAGTACGGTTTTGGGTTTTTCTGCTGCTCAGAATTCCTGGCTTTGCTGCAACATCAAAACAGAAAGCTTAGAACATAAATAATCCCCATTTTGAAAGCCAACCTATTTCTGTTATATTACTTTGACAGTCATTAGCAAACTAAAACACTCATGTTTAGAGCAAACAGAATTAATTGATTGATAATGACTAAAGTTTTGAGAGACATTCCTCCAAATTTCATATCAGCTTATTTTTACTTCAATCAGCTACTTACAATTACCTGTGTAATTATAATAATAAATATTTGGCATTGGAATGAACAATTCAAACAAAGGGATGTGATATTTTCTTTATTTCATTTTATATGATTGTTTTCTCATAACATGCATGAAGAGATAAGTAGCAACAGACAAGTGTTCTAGTGTCTCAAGTATAGTCATTAATTGCTAAGGTAACATAAGATGAATTTAGCCCATCAATGTATCCTGAGACCTTAGAGACTACAGTTAGAAGTTTGGATTATAACTGGTGAAAAGGTTTGTAGGATATAAGCATAAAAGAGACATTTTCTGAATTATGTATTTAGAAATTCACCAGTAGAGATGAGAAAGGGGAAAAGCTAGAAGTAAACATGGAATAAAGGATTAGAGTCAGAGATATCCGTATGAAGTTGTGTTTAGCTTAATATAATTTGTGTACTTAACTAAAATTCTACATTTGACAAACTCCTTGCAAGTAGCAGGAATCAAGTACCTAATTACTTGCTAACAAGAAGTAAGCCAGAGTTCATGGTGCCTCCAAGAATTTTGCTTAAAAGAAGCTGTTTCAGCTGCATGACATGCCGTTTTTCTCTTCTCCATCACACTTTTTCTTTCTGCAGCCTGATATGTGACAAGATGGAGGGAACACTGGTAGCCATCTTGGAATAAATGGATGCCCTGAAGAGGGCAACACACATTGAGGATGGCGAAGCAGAAGGTCCATGATATCTATGGAGTCATCATATCAGCCTTATAAACCTACTTCTGGACTTTTTTAATGGAACAGCAAAATGAGCTCTTATCCATTAAAGACATAGGTTCCCTGTTAAGCACAGTGAAACTGAATCATAAGTCATATGGAAACTATGGAAAATATGTGGAATCAGCAAGATGAATTAGGAGGGTATTAGTAGTTTGAAGCATTTGTAATTTCTCTCTTTGTAGGTGAAAAAACTCAAATAGTTACAATTTCATTTAGTTCATCCTAAAGAATATCAATAGTGTAGCAGAAAGTGTGACTTGGGAAAGGATATGGAAATGGAGAAGAGTGGAAAGATTCAGGGAGGTCAAACTGACAAGAAATGATGGTGGATTGCATATAGTGGGTGAGAAAAAGAAATTGTGCCTCTAGATTCCAGTCCATAGCAACTGCAGGAATAGTGGTGCAAAGATAGGTTTAGAAGAGGTTGGAGGATAGAGAAAGCGTTGGACATTTTCTTGTACTAAGAAATACTTTAAAATACCATATATATATAGCTATTATCTTCTGATATTCTTTGGTTATTAAAATCAAAGACCTAGCAAAACAGTAAATCAAATAAGCAACAGAACAAAATTCTACTTGCAAAACAAGGAAGCAAAGTGTTACTAGCAAAATAACTTAGAAAGTGAGAAATCTAATAAACAGATCTAATTCTCAACTCTTCTCTGATTGCAAATGCAAATATGACGTATCAGTACTAAATTTAAGTGTCAAGAAGTAAAATTTACGTCTACATTTAAGAGAGAAGAATTGTTCCAATATTGGCCTAGGCATTTGGCATTTATCTAATAATGAAGATTTGCATAGACCTCAAAAACATGAATATGCCATAAGCCAGAATTGAATTAGATGTTGAGACAGAAGGTGGGTAGGTATGCCAATAGTTATAATGTAAGGCATATGAGAAAAGGACTAAGAATAGCATGTCATCAACATGCAAAGAAAGGGGAGCCATTTTCTACCTATAGAAATAGTAGGTCCCATGGAGAAAGCTTACATTTTGGCAGAACTTGAGAAATAAGTAGATTTTTAAAAGGAAAATAGTAGAGGAGTTCCATACAGAGGGGACACAGATGACTCATGGGTATAATCTAAGCGAGATTTTTCACTAAACATTACTTTTGCACTTTAGAACTCTTTTATTATAACTCACCCACTGTAAAATCATTCTCCAGTACATTCTTTTTCATGTATCTTGAATAGAAATTATTAAACAAAATATGGTTTTTGAGGTATAGGGTTTTCTTTTCCTTTTTTTTTTTGGTCAAAGAATCGTAATTGCCTGTGGAGTTCTTATGAGTTTTGTTTTTTTCCATTTTTTTCCCCTCAATAGCAAACATCCAGTTAACATTTCTCTTGTATTTTAGTCTTCTTTATTGCCGTTCTTTCTGTTCTTCTGATTCATTCTAATTTTCTGTAGCTGTTAAAAGGGGAGGGAATCTTTAAGAGTAACATTTTAGATAAAAGCAAAGTAGTTTTGAATTAAGGACTATAAATTAAAGTATACACATAAAGAGCTCTCATATTTTAAGATTTGCCCAAAGACCTCTATCAAAATGTAATGAAATTGTATGAGATATATATTAAGTATTTGATGGAGTTTTCTTAATGATAGGATAATGTCATGTCTTGAAAAAAGATTATCTGTTCAGAAGTCTGAAAAATCTTAAACCATCTTCTACTTCTCTATTTTGACTTCAAATGAAGTGCTAAACCTCTTTACTTAAAGCGTCTAAGTTTCAGTTTTCTCATCTTTGAACTGTGCTGTACCTCACTGGACTGCTCTGAACTTCTAGTTAAAAAATGTTTAGGAAACACTTTATAAATTAAAAATCCAAAAGCAAGAATACATTTTCTATTTCATTGTTTATATGTATTCCATATTAATTATATTATTTCAATAGCTATTTGTAACCATTTGATCTGAATATAATTATAAATTCCTATATAGATAAGAAGAAAGATCCTGAAACACTGTAAAATGTTATATTATACATATAAAGTATTTTCATCTATGACTTCCTAAAAGATATCCAAAGTGACAATTGTATACTTTAATAAGAAATGCAAAATATTACAAATTGATTCAATTTTACTGAACAATATAATGAATTGTATACTCCTTGAATTATAAATTCCAGTTTAAAAGAGAAATGCTATTTCCTTTTTTCCCATTATGAAATGAACTTTATAAGAATAGAATTTTCAGTATATTATTCTTTCAATATATTAAAAAATGTTTTATCTATGAAAGAAGTATTTAACTTTTAAGGTCTCTGAATGCATTCTACTTTCTAATAATTGGTAAAATCTGTGTTTGTCAGTCATCTCAAAATACAAAATTTCCATGTTATCAACAAAAAGTCAAGACATATTTTTGTGTTCTTGAATATTGCTAGATGTTTTCCAAAATCTTAACTTAAAATTTTGTCCTGTCTTCCTTCAAAATATAGTTTTATTTCCTCTTCTTTCTTTTCTCTAATTTAACCCTCATATTACCTTATTTCTAGAAACAAAAGTCTATGCTATGGGCTGAATTCTTTGGGAAGGAGTTGATGACATTTTTCTTAACATTTTTATTTTATTTTATTTTTTATTTTTTAAAAGATATTTAGATTATGCAAATATTGAATAAAAAATATAGGGGATCCCCAAATGCAACACTCCCCACACATCCCACATTTTCCCACGTTAACAACTTTCATTAATGAGGTACATTCATTGCAGTTGATGAACACATTTTGGAGCATTGCCACTAAGTGTGGATTAAAGTTTATACTGTAGTTTACACTCTCTTCCACACAATTCTGTGTGTTACGACAAGATTTATAATGGCCTGTATCTGTCGTTGCAATGTCATTTAGGACAATTCTCAAGTCCCCAAAATGCCCCTTATTACTCCTGTTTTTCCTTGTCCCTGCCCTCAGAACCTCCAGTGGCCACTGCCTCCATATGAATGATACGATTTCTTCTACTGCTAGAATCACAATAAGTCCATAGTAGAATACCATCAGTCTACTTTAGTCCATAGTTCATTCCCCAGTTCTGAGGATTCTGGGATGGTGATGTCCACTCCACCTCTAATTGAGAGGGGGCTATGATCACATAGGGCCAATAGATGGAACTCTCTTGCTTGCAGTTTTACGCTCTCTCATTTCCTTGGTATAGTGGTTGTCCATCATCACCTCTATGTTAGTTGTCCTGGGTGAAACTGATGAACAAGAGAGTACATGTTGCAGCTGCTTTGAGATTCAGGGCCCAGCTGACACATGGACAGCCAAAGATTTAATTCTCTTGGATGTATACCTATTTACAGGTATATTTACAGGTAAATATGACCAAAGAATTTTTCAGCCATATTTTCCCTAGATATGTATATACAGTACATGTTTCATCTCTTTTATATTTATTTGAATTATAGATTCAAATAGGACAGAAGAACCAAGTGGAGGGAAACCACAACTGAGTTCAACTGTCACTCTGGGAAGCATAAATTCCTAAGTAGGACCCACTGACAAGGCACTGAACTCCTGAGCTCTCTGCCCTGACTAGAGGGTCTGGATGTCTCCAGAGCCCTCAGAAGCCCCGCTATTTGGGGTAGTATATACTTTGGTAGTTAAAGAGATCCTGCTGAGTTGTGCATAATTGTAACCTCTGGAAAGAATTCCCAACTCACTTTGAAGTCACTTGGCCATATAAATTCATTTGTCTTTACCTTTTCTCTCTTTTGGTCAAGGTCTTTTTCCAGTTGCATTGCTAGCTGATGTTTGGTAGTAATCCCTCAGTGCTAGGGAGACACATCCCCAAGAGCTGACCTGGTTTAGATGGTAATGTTTTTTGGGTAACATCCAGGAAAGAGAATGCAAACAAGATTGGGCAGCGGGAGCCATCAGACTGCAATGCAGATATGATGTCAGCTCTGCCATTCAACAGTGGAGTCCAAAAGCAAAGATATCACTTTAGAAGAGGCGAGTGTGTGGAAATGGAGCTAGCAGTTGGGTGATTCCTTTCTCAGATAGGACTGGAGTGGAGCACCTTTGTAGACCACCATCTCCAGTTTTTGTCACTGTTCCTTGCAATTCATTTGGCACTGCCCCTGGCTGAATTTCTAAAGGGAACAAAGACATAGTCATGCCATGTCTTCATTCACTAATTTTTGAGGTGACAAAAACGAAGTACTGAACCTGGTTTTCATGTTTCTCTGTATACATTTTAACATCCAACCACCTTCACCAAACTCACCTCTCCTCACTTTCCTACCTCAACCATCCTTCCAGATCAATCTACCTGTTCATTAATACATAAGGTGTGTGTCTACCTCTGCATAGCCTTGTACTTGTTCACTTCCTCTTCTTTCCAGACTAATCCCATCTACACTCACCTATTCTTCCCCTACCATTTAATTCCAAGAAACTCTTCCCTCTGGTTGTGTTTAAGAGTGAATTCTTGCATTATTCCACAGAAAAATCATATAAGGTAGGGATGTTATGGAACTCACACATTTCAACAATATTATGAGCATCTTATGGGAAAGAGTAGACCTTATGTTTCTCTGTATTCAGTTTAGTATGTAATGTATTTAACATTATAACAGTTTTTGTATCTTGTTGGGACAGTTTGCCAGGTGAGAACAGTTACTAGGTTTCATACAGTTGCTTGTTTCTAGCTGTTTGTGCCACCAAACAACTGGAGAGTACTCCATTCCTCAATATTATTGTTTTTACTTGATAAATCACAATGCTAATGAAACAAGGATATTCCAAATCTGCAAACTATACCAGGATTTGATATATTTAAATTCATTTTTGTAAAGAAGGTTTTATATGAACATAAACTGTAGCATAAGTGACATTTTAAAACTGAAATCATATTATAAATCTTAGTTCATTGACTTTTGCTGTGATAATCCCTACCAAATTTTTTACGAGAACTGCAAAACCCACTGAGGCATTTGGTTTGAAGCATTTTTCGGTCGTATTTTCCCTAGACATGTATATACAGTACATGTTTCATCTCTTTTATATGAAAGATGACTCTGCTAACAATGTTACCATCTGGATACAGATTACCTTTCTACACAAAGTGCTCCTGTTATCCATCTCTTGAGTCAAGCATTGCAATCCTCAAAAATATGACATTTCCTTTTGCCATGAGGGCTACATCTTAGTGTAACAAAAATCACTTTCAGGGACAGCAATGTACAGACCTCTTTGCCGATTCAGTCACATTTCTAGAAAGGGCTTACTATAATTTAGATTGGCCAAACTGCATTACCTATGTTGGATAATTCTTATATTGCACAAGAAGCATAGTGTTTTTTTTAACAAAAGTGAAATATTTCTATTGCAAGGAAGTGTCTACTCAGTAGTTTATAGCTATACTCTAATGACTGAAATTTTTCATTGCCATGACCGTATTGTGTTCTTTTTGTTTAACTACTTGCAGTTTGTCCACTTCAGTTTAGTTTATTACAGCTGCATTAGCTTACTGTTAAAAACCTTACCACATTAACAAAACTGAGTCAAATTGGATATATGGTAGTACATCCCTCCATTGGGTCATCTATGATTTTGCATATAAAGAAATTATAGCTAAATAAAAAAACCCTAAGGTTAATCAATAATTAAATATGAAATGCATATTCAGCCAGATTCCTAAGTCTTTTCTATATGGCTTCATGTTGTATATCTTATTATGATGTTGATAAATTATATTTGTTACATACACACATACATACAGGTACAATTCCTATCTACTTTTCAAAATAAGTTATTGATTTTGAAAATGAGTTACACTGCTTCCAATTTACTTTAAATCAAGTGCAGTATAGAAGGGTAAGAAAGAAGGAAAATAATATTTAGGAGTATATTCTGTATGACACCAAGCTAAAAATTTCACTTATGTTAGTCAACTCTAATTAGTTACTGCTTTTTAATATTTCATGTAATATCTTGTTCTCATAGGTAATTAGAATTACACAAATGGGTGTGTGGGGATTTACAGAGGGCAGTCTACACTAGTAATTGTAGTCGTAGTATATAGGTTTTGTGATTTTAAATTAAAGACAATAACTTAACTTGGCAACAATCATATGTCTTAATGCATAATTTATTTCAATGATCTATCAAATAATTTCTTGTCACCCCCCCCCCCATGAGCTTATTAAGGTCATAATTAGAATCCTTAGTTTTTTTATCCCTTGACATGTCATGGACTTCATATTGCTATATGAAATGTAATATTCTAACCAATGGAATTTCAACAATGCAGAAAGAAGACAATGACCCTGTTCCTCAGGATCTTACTTCACTGTGAGGTAAACAGATAACAAAGTATAGTCAGGAAGCATTAAGTGCAATGACAAAAGTATTTATTACTTTTTTTCCTCTTAGCCAGCCTTCTATCAAAGTGCAGTGGCAGAAAGTTCTGGTACACACTTTCTTTACTCTTATTCATTCAGCATACATGGATGGAAGATTAATTATGTCAAGCTGTAGGGGGAGATCAGGAAGTTTTGAGAAGACTTAGTGGAGCTTATCATAAAGAATATATATACATTCAATCTATCTTTTCAATTGTAACTTCTTCCACACCACCTGGTATAAAGGAAAGTAATTTCTGTCATACTCCACATCTGTTAAGCACAATGGATTATGGCAAAGTTGTGGTAGACCACATAACTTTTTCTTTGGGAATAATACCTAGGGCAATGATACTGAATTAATGAATCTTTTTGAAAAATGAAACTGAATGAAGACAAATTAAGTTATTTAAGTGTTCTTTTTTTTAAGACTGGGGGTATATCTGTATGCAACATTTATTTAATCATTTCTGTTTAATAGACTCCTTCAACTTAATTTTATTGATGCTATAACAAGTCAATTTTTTAAAAAAAAGTATAGTCTGGACTTGGTACAGGTAGACCATGATGAAGATAAAATGAACATGTAAATCTCAATTCTAACTTTATTTTCATTCTTACTATTCTAAGAAAGATAACTCTGTGACTAAATACCCAACCAGAAAAGCTAAAGTAAAAGTTTGACTATAATGTTATTTTCCTTGAAACTGCCACTTTGCTTTCCTTTGGGGAATTCTAAGAGTAGTCAACTCATAGAAATATTAAAATTATTTTCTAACTTGCTTTTGAAATATTTACTAGCATCCAAATATTGTCAAAAATTGTGAATAAGTAATGATATCATCAACACAGTTATGTAAGACAAACTGGTAAATTATCCTACTCAGAAAAAGTGAATGAGGGGCAAAAAAATTTCTCAGAACTCTAGGAGATGATAGAAGCTAGAGAATTCCTCAATGGATATTGAATCAGGAAAAAAGAATTTTTAAGAAGTAGGAATTTGTCAAAAGACGAATTTACTTATTGGTTCCTTACCCCACACTTAGAACCATATGGCAGCTTTTGCAACTCATGGCAGTGGCTCAGTGGCTCGTGTATTCAATTGTGGTCCCTGGGACCTGATCAACCTGTAGTGATCAGCTTGTTGGCCCACGCACACTCAAATTTGGGGTCCCATGAGGCCAGATTGACTCACTGCAGCAGTTGCATGGCCCAGGTACATTCAAGTGCTTATCCCTGAGATCTAATATCCCATGCACCTAAATGAAAATACTGGGTTTCTTTGTACTCTGACCCCAACTAGCTCCATGGAAAACTAACTCAGGCTTGGGTCTCAGACCCCTAAACCAGAAATTACCAGGAACAGAAAGCAGTCACAGAAAGGGAAACTGGTCTTCAAAGCAGTAGAGCAAAAACTGTGCTAAAACCTGGGAAAGAATAAGTAGACCAGAGTATGGAGAGTGGAGCTACTGGAGAGGAATTAAACATAAAATAAAAGTGCCCTGGGAGGAGAATCTGGAGATAGTATCTTCTTTCTTGGAAGGAAACAATCTCATACACTTTCAATAAGAAAGGGGAATAACAGAGACAAAATGCAAATAAGTAAAATCCAAATTGATAATGGGGCATTACTCTTGATACTGCAGAAATTAAAAGGATTTAATACTTTTAAGAGAATACTATGTATTAGCTTAGACCATATATAAGATAATATAGAGGAAAGGCAAATTCCTAGAAATACACAGCTTAGTTAACCCAACTCAAGAATAAAAAGAAGTTCTCAATTGACCTATATCAAGTAAAGATTTTGAATCAGTAATCAAAAACATTCCAATACAGAAAACTCCAGGACCAGATGGCTTCACTGGTAAACTCTACCAAACATTCAAAGATGAATTAACAATAATCTATATTAGTCAGTTTTCTCTCGGGAAACAGAACTGATTGTAAATATCTCTATATATTATGATATTTTATAAAGTTGTCTTACTTGACTTGGGGATGCATGAGACCAAATTCCAAAGGGCAAATTACAATCTGGGATCTCTGATGAAAGTTTTCAATGAATTTTCCAGGAGGAAGCTAGATGGCTGAAATAGAGATGGAAATTTTCTCTTCTGATTGCTGAAATCATCAGTTTTCCTTTAAGGCCTCCAAAGGATTGGATGAGATGTCTCTCATTGCTGAAGGTAACTCCTCAATTCCTGAGTTGATTGTAAATGCAATCCTCCATATATGCAACCAAATTATGGATGAGTTAAGTCCATGAAATGTCCTTGCAATAACAATTAGAACAGTGCCTGCTTAACCAAACAACTAAGCATCATTACCTGGACAAACTGACACGTAAACCTGACCATCACAGTCTACCTCTTGTCAACTTGGCAGTAGTACACTTCATCTTAAATCAGGGGTTCTTAAACTCTTTTCTTCCACTCTTTGTCAGTCAACTGAAAACCATGGACCCCTTACTAAGTCCACACTATACTATGTAGTATTTAATAAATATATCACACCTGCACCAACACATCCCCACAAGAATGTTTTTTTGAATTTCAATTTAAGCTCACAGACCTCTTGTTAAGAACCCCTGCCTTTAAACCACATTATATTAGTTAGCCAAAGGGGTGCTGATGCAAAATACCAGTAATTGTTGGTTCTATAAAGAGTATTTATTTGGGGTGGAGCTTATAGATACCAGGCCATAAAACATAAGTTACTTCCCTCACCAAAGTCTATTTGGAGCAAGATGGCTGCCGACATCTGCTAGGGTTCAGGCTTCTTGGTTTCCTGCATTCCTGGGGCCTGCTTTACTCTGGCTTCAAGTTTCCTTCCTTTTTGGGGCTGGCTTCTCTTTCCTCTGAGTGCTGACTTCCCGGGTCTTCAGCAACAAACTCTAACATCAGAAATCCCTAACTCTGTTCTTCGCCATGCCCCTTCACCACCAACAGGTAGGGACTCAACGTCCTAATCATAACTCAATCATGCCCAGGTACAGACCAGAATACAAGCATAATCCAATATTTCTTTTTGGAATTCATCAACTATATCAAATTGCTACACACACTTAATCTTTAAATTAAAAAAAAAACAACAACACAGATACAGATTTACACCAACAACTCTAAACTGTCTTGAGTACAACTGAAAATACACTAAATCTCTCCAAAGTAGAGTGCAAGGACATGGGTAATGTCTTAGTTTACCAAAGACTGCCAATGCAATGTACCAGAAATGAGTGGACTATTATAATGGAAATTTTATTAGGGGTAAAGGCTCACAGTTCTGAGGCTGCAAAAATATCCAAATGAACACATCATTAAAGATGCTTTCTCACCAAAGGTTGACTGCTTTCAGATCCTGGTGTCTTTCTATGGGGTGAGGAAAGATGGTGAATCTGCCATCTCTCTCTACTCTCTCCTCAGATGCTACTGTGGGGGATCAGGCATCTCTCCCTGGGCCTCATCTTCTTGAGCTTTTGGGGCTTCTCTGTCTTTCTGCAGCTGTAGGAAAATCTGAAGTCCTCTCTCTCACGTGGCAGGGTCAAAGGGGCAGAGTTCCCTTTCTCTGCGTCTCTCATTACTCACTGTGGTTCTCAGTGTATATAAGACCCAGCAAGAGAGTGGAGACCCAACCTGGGTCATGCCTCACTTACATAGCCCAATTACAGGTGATCTAGAGTGATCTAATCAAGTGATCTAATTAAAGGTCTCTTAACCAAATCAAATAAAAAGGCCTCATCCACACCATGTGTACAGGCATAGGCGCAGGTTAGCCTAACACCAGAATTTTCTATGGTCCCCTAAAGACAAACCAGAACCAGTAATTTTGACTTTTAAACTTGATATCCTGTAACTCAAATATTACAATAAGAAGCTAATACAATTATGTCATATGGTACAGGGATTAGATAAGGAAGAAAACAAAGATATCCTTTTACTGTACATATGCAAAGATACTCATAACAAACAAGGAGGAAATATGCATAATCATTACAGTCCTAGTTTCTGTAACTGTCATGTGGTCATAGTTTGCATTTATCACTACCTTCTTCCATTATCCACTCCAAGTTGCCTTTACTCTCAGCAAGCATCTCAGGTGGCCATGGTTCTTTCCCTGGTGGGGTGACCTCAATCTTCATTCCTGAGGTTTCTTGGCCTTTGATATTTTTGCCTAGATTGGGAAGACTGTAATAAACACAGATTGGGACCTTTTTCCTGGCCTAATATATGGTCTTTCCTAGAGAACGAATGGGTTGTTGCAATTTTTCATTGACTTTAATCACCGGGAATGATATTATGAAGAGATGCCCTAAAGGATATCTTGCACTTCAGGCAAACACTTCTTTACTCCATTGTGCAGTTGCCATCCTACTTCCCCTTGATAGTCAGGATCAGTCACCCCAGTCAGTACAGTAATTTCCTTCTATGTCTGTTGATTGAGAGGCATGTGGCAACCTTAACTTCTAGTTCAATGGAATCCTGTTGTGTCTCCTGGTAGAAGAACTCCTCCATTTGGAACTAAGACCTATAGACCAGCAGAGCTTAAGGTAGAGCTTAAGGCTTCAGGGACTGCAAGTAAAAAATTTTCTAAGGGTAATAATGTATAGAGCCACTCACATTTCCATCCATTGATTCCTGGGTTCATGAATCCTGGCTATGGGAGAAAGAGCACCATAGAGTGGATGCTGATTTAGAGCATACACAGCCTCCTGGAGAACCTATACCTCAGTCCTATAAGGTATTGCCACTTAGTTGGCACATTAATTGAGTCTTCAAAAGCCCATTCCACCATTCTATCAATCCAGCTGCTTTGCAATGAGAGGGAAAGTGGTAAGATCAGTGAATTCCATGAACATGTTCTCATTCCCATACATCATTTGCTGTGAAGTGAGTTCCTTAATCAGAAGCAATGCAGTGTGAAATACCATGATGGTGGATAAGGCATTCTCTAAGTCCACTGATGGTAGCATTGGCAGAAGCACTGCTTTGCAAAGAAGGCAAACCCATATCTGGAGTATATGTCTATTCCAGCTAGGACAAATCACTGCCCCTTTCATATGGAAGTGGTCCAGTGTAATCAACCTGCCACCAAGGGAATGGTTGCCATATTGGTGGTTGAATATGGGTCTCTGCTGATATCAGACTGGAAACCCAGCAGTGAATGCAGCCAAAACAGCTTTATGGAGTGGAAAATCAGGTTGCTAAGTCTGGGCACAACTTCAATCCCTACCACCATGGACACTTTGTTCATAAGCTCCTTGAACAATAATAGGGGTGGTTGGGGAAAGAGGTCAATTGGTATCTACAGAACAGGCCATCTTATACAATTGACTTTTTTTGTCTTTATTTATTTTTTTAATGTTACATTAAAAAAATATGAGGTCCACATATACCCCCCACCCCCTCACCCCACCCCTCTGTCCATAACAACAACCTCTTCCATCATCATGAGACATTCATTAAATTTGGTGAATACATCTCTGAGCACCACTGCACCTCATGGTCAATGGTCCACACCATAGCCCACACTCTCCCACAGTCCACCCAGTGGGCCATGGGAGGACATACAATGTCTGGTAACTGTCCCTGCAGCACCACCCAGGACAGCTCCAACCCCCGAAAATGCCCCCACATTACAATTGATTATTAAAATCTTCCTCTGCTGAAGTCACCCTCAGATGCAAATATCTTCTGTTTTTCTGCCCACTCAAAAAGGTCTACCCATATACCTCTTCCCCAGACCTCTTTATCACCAATTTTCTAATCATGTTCTTAGAAGTCCCTGACCATCCAGTCAAACCATTTGCAACAGCCCATGAATCAGTACACAAATGCACCTCTGGCCATTTCTCCTTCCAAGCAAAATGAAATACCATGTTCACTGCTTGATGTTCTACCCACTGGGAGATCTTCCCCCACCATTGTTCTAGGGACATCCCAGGAAGGGGCTGCAGGGCTACAGCTGTCTATTTTTGGGTAGTATGTGTATATGATGCAGAATCATCTATAAACCAGGTCAGAGTTTTCTCTTCCTTAGTCAACTGACTGTAAGGAACCCCCCAAGAGGCCATACCCATGGGCTGGGAAAGAGAAGGCAGTGTGGCAGGAACGGTGGCCATGGGCATTAGGACCACTTCCTCATGACTTGTGCTTTCAGGACCCGCTCGAGTCCGATCTTGTATATCCCATTTCCACTTTACGATGGAGTGCTGTTGCGCATGCCCAACTTTATGGTTTGGTGTGTCAGACAAGACCTAGCTCATGATAGGCAACTTAGGTCTCATTGAGACTTGGTGGCCCATGGTTAAACATTCAGTGTCTACTAAAGCTCAGTAGAAAGCCAAAAGCTGTTTTTCAAAAGAAGAGTAGTTATCTCTAGAGGATGTCAAAGTTTACACCCAAATCCTAAGGGTCTGTATTGTTATCCTCCTACAGGGATCAGCCAAAGGCTCTAGAGAACATCTCTGCTGCTGACACTTCCAGCACCATTGGATCTGCTGGGTCATATGGCCCAAATGGCAGTGCAGCTTGCATAGAAACCTGGATCTATTGCAGAGCCTCCTCTTGTTCCAGACCCCACTCAAAACTAGCAGTTTTTCTGGTTGCTCAGTAAATGGGCTGAAGAAGCACACCCAAATAAGGAATATATTGTCTCCAGAATCCAAAGAGGTCAACTAGGCATCATGCCTCTTTTTGGATCATAGGAGGGGACAGATGCAACAGCTTATCCTTCACCTCAGAAGGGATATCTTAACATGCCTCACCCTACTAGACACAGAAATTTCACAGGGGTGAAAGGCCCCTTTATTTTTATTGAATTTATCTCTCAACCTCTGACATGCAAATGCTTTGCCAATAAGCCTAGAGTAGCTGCTACTTCTTGCAACTTGATGATATCATGCCAATCAACATGATATCATCAATAAAATGGACCAGTGTAATGTCCTCTGGGAGGGAAATATATCAAGGCACCTGTGCAGGTATATGCCTCAAGTGGTTGAGCAACTGCTTCCTACATAGGAAGTGCCAGATTTGGTTCCTGGTGACTCCAAAAAACAAAAAAGTAACAACAAGCAAACAAATGAAGGAGGCAACTCAGGAGAGCCAATGTGGCTCAGTGGTTGAGTACTGACTTTCCACATATGTGGTCCCAGGTTCAGTTCCCAATGCTGGTACCTCAAAAGAAAAAAAAAGTCCCTCAGAACAATATTATAACACAGGGTTGCAGAGTTGATATACACCTGAGGTAAGACAGTGAAGGTACATTTCAGGCCTTGTCATCTGAAAGCAAACTATTTCTGGTGCCCCTTACTAACAGCAATTGAAAAAAAATCATTTGTCAGATCAATAGCTTTATACCAGGTACCAGGCAATGTGGTGATTTGCCCAAGCAATGATACCACATCAGGAATAGCAGCTGTAATTGGAATCACCTACCTGGTTAAGTTTGCAATAATCTACTGTCATCCTCTAAGATCCATCTGATTTTTGCACAGGCCAAATAAGAGAGTTTGAATGAGTTTGTGATAGGAATCACCATACCTGAATCCTTCAAGTCCTTGATGGTGGCACTAATCTCTACAATCCTCTTAGGAATCTGGCATTGATTTTGATTTACTATTTTGCTTGGTAGGGGAAGTTCTAGTGACTTTCAATTGTACTTTCCTACCATAACAGCCCTCGCCCCACAAGTCAGGGAACCAGTATAGGCATTCTGCCAGTTACTGGGTATGTCTTTTCCAATTATACTTTCTGGAACTGCAGAAATAACTACAGAATGAGTCTGGGGACCCACTGGACCCACTGTGAGATGGACCTGAGCTAAAACTCCATCATCACCTGACCTCCATCAGCCCCTACTCTGACTGGTAGGTCACAATGACTTATTGGTACCCAGTGAAACACTGTACGTCACTTTGATGAAGGCTGGGAGGGAGATTAACAGCACAGATTTTTTGGCAGTATAACGGGGTCCTTCTCCAAAGGAACCCAGTATTCCCCTTATTCAAGAGGCTCTGGGTTTGTAAATTCTTTCAAGTCTGAGGAATGATTAGGGGGCCATGACTCTGTTTTCATAATTCAAGTTAGACTTTCGTTCATTTGACCCAGAACTCCTCTGCTTATACAAACCTCATAGCAATTTGGTTGACTGCCCATCTATTTTACTTCTAGGTACCCCATGATCTACTAGTCAACATCACAGGTCTCTGTGGCTGAGACTATTTTGATTGCAGCTTTGAGTCTGCTGTTCATTGTGATGGCCATACCCACCATATCTTTAGCAATTAAGTGCTGTCACTTGGCTTCTGCCCACTCTGGATACAATCACCCCCATCGTGTTTAAGGATCCCAGTTCAGTGACAGCAGTTCCTACAGTTATATCTGACCTACAGGGAAGAGCAACCACAGAGCTCTTAGGGAAGATGTAGTTAGTTTCACAAATTTAATCCTCACAATTCATGGGAACAGGTGTGTCCCTTGGATATTGCTGGGGAGGGTGAGCAGGCCTTACATGATAAATCTAATCTAACATTCCAATTTCTATAATCCTTTGGATCCTCTCATCTTCATTATATGGGGGCAGTTCTGGCACTTTAACCTTAAGTAATTTGTCAACTTTTGGGGCATGTTTCAGCCTTCTGTGAAAATAAAGAGTTGGAGCTCTTTCTAACACATGAAGCTACAATGTTGAATCCAGAATCTCTGCTTTGTGGGTCCATATCAATAAATTGAGCCTGATCCATCTTTATATTCCTTCCACCATTTACCCACACTCTTAATATCCATTCCCATACATATTCTCCTGGTTTCTCTCTATATAAATTGGAAAACTCAGGCAGTTCTTTTGGAGCATAGCATACTTCCTCATGGGTTCCACTTTGCACCTCACCTTTTGAGACTTCCTGAGACTTCATTTTAGTTTTAAGTCTGGAATAAAAGAGGAATGGTGGAGGTAGGTATCATTAGGGATTGGAAGTGTCTTGCAAGCCAATTACTCAAGGCATTCTATTGCAGTTTCATCTGGTGAAACAGGATTAATCTCTTCAGGAGGAGGATGCATGGCAGACTACTTATTTTCCCCTGGAAGTTGGGAAGCTACTTCTTCAGGGCAGTCTGGAGTTTGGATGGCTGCTTCCTAAGGGCAGGCTCAGAGCAGATAATTACAGATTTATCTGGCAAAGACTCAATGTCTCCACTGCTGTTATCATCATTCAATTAATGTGCCTCATTTCAATTTTCAGGATCCCATTCCCTTCCAATCAGTGCCCTCACTTTAACAGCAGACCTGTTCTAACCCTGTGAGGTTTAGAATTTAGTTTCTGTTCTAAGTCAGCTACTCACACAAAGATACTCAGGGTCTGTTTTTCAGAGATCACAAGTCTGTGATTATGAGAAATATTTTCTTTCAGGCACATGTAGAAAATTTCACACCCTTCATGCAGCACTTAAGTGGCAAATTTGAAGCTTTCAACTCATTGTTTCCTTTATAACACCACATTTAGGAACAACCAGCCACCATCATTATACCTTTTAACTGCACAAAACTCTGTTAAGATGTCAAAAACACTCACCCAGAGGTTTTTCTCTTATAAGCACATGAGTAGCTGTATCAAGTAGTTATATTTTGTGTATCTCTATTGCTAACTCACAGTGGGGTTGTAAGCGGCATCTTGATTGTTGGAGAAAGAGTCATTAGTGCCAGTGAATCAAATTACAGTAGAAGGCTAGTTGCAAAAACTCAAAAACTGGGAAGCAGCTGTGGCTCAATCAGTGGGACTCCCGGCTACCCTATGGGAGGCCCTGGGTTCACATCCCAGGACCTCCTTGTGAAGACAGGCTCGCCCACACGCTGCGGGAGCTGCCGGCCCAAGCGCTGCGGAGCGCCACCAGCCCACAAGCGCTGCGGAGCGCCACCAGCCCACAAGCGCCTTGGAGAGCTGACTCAGCAAGGTGATGCAGCAAAAGAGGGAGACAAGTAAAAAATAAAACACAGAATAGTGCACAGCGAATGGACACCGAGAGCAGACAGCAAGCAAGCCGCAAAGGGGAAGGAAAATAAATAAAAATAAATACAGACACACAGAATAATGCACAGCGAATGGACACCGAGAGCAGACAGCAAGCAAGCCGCAAAGGGGAAGGAAAATAAATAAAAATAAATACAGACACACAGAATAACGCACAGCGAATGGACACCGAGAGCAGACAGCAAGCAAGCCGCAAAGGGGAAGGAAAATAAATAAAAATAAATACAGACACACAGAATAACGCACAGCGAATGGACACCGAGAGCAGACAGCAAGCAAGCCATGAGTGGAGGGAGGGGAATAAAAAAATACATAATGCTTAAAAAAAAACAAAACAAGAACCAGTTCAGAAATTTCAGCTTTAAGATTCTGTTTCTCAAGAACTACTCCCAGTACCAAGAGGTACTAGTCAGAGTTCCCTTGGGAAACAGAACAGACAGAGGACATCTGTAAATATTGAGATTTTATACAATGGGCTCTTGCAATTGTGGGGAGGCATGAGCAGGCTGAAATCCGGGTCCTCAGTGAATTCTCCAGTAAGGAGCTGTTTGGCTCAAGTCAGAGATGAAAATTCTCTCCTTTGACTACTGAAATGATCACTTCTCCTTTCACAGCCTCTAACAGTTTGGATGAGACAGCTCTCATTGCTGAAGTCAATTCCTCAGCAGATTGTCTGTGTATCAGTCATAAATGCAATCAATTTACTGAATAGTTAAGACCATGAAATGTCCTTACTCTAATAATCAGGTGATTGTTTGCTTGACCAAACAACTGGGTACATTACCTGGCCAAGCTGACACCTAGGACTAATCATCACATAGTCCTTATCAAACTTTTCCAAAAAATTGAAGAGGAAGGTTTTCTTCCCAACTCATTCTACGTTGTCAGCTATACCCTAATACAAAAGCCAGCTCGACATCACAAGGGAAAAACTACAGTCCAAATCCCTTATGACTACAAATGCAAAATCCCTCTATAAAATGCTAGCAAATTTAATCCAACAGAATAAATTTTTAAAAAAACAATTTTATTTCAAATTCAAAAATTAAAATAACAGAAAAAGGCAGCTCAACAAGTTATGGAAACATTACCCCTAATATGTTCTGTCCAGACACTTTTATCTCATTTAATTCTAGCTACTAACTCAGTTCTTCCTGTAGTGATCAGATAGATACACAGATAAGTACAGATTAGTTAAATATCATAGTAAAGTTCTCCCTATCAATGAAGAAAATGAAGAAGAGAAAAAATGCTTTACCATACTCATATCTCACAAAACCAAACACTTTTTTATTTATTTGACCTTTAACATTAATATAGTACCAACTTTGATTTTGTTACAAAAACATTACAATGTTGTTCCTAACTATAGTCTATAAATTACATTCATTATATTAACAACATTTTTAAAAGATGATACAACATGACCATTTTGGATTTACCCCAGGAATACATAGGTGGTTCAAAATAAGAATTAATATACAACTACTCATTTGTGGTATTATTTTTCTACCATTTTATCAGTGCTGGGAAAGGAGGGTAGTAAGGTAAGTATGAGGCAACATGCAAATTAATGAGCTTATTTATGATGAAATACACTTTTCTTCCATTCACATGTCACTTGATTTGCATGACCATATCAGACTTTTCTGAAAATACTCAATATATATGGAAGATCTCAAAAATATTCTCAGCAAAATTGATCTAATTGAAATTTATAGAATACTTCATGGAGCAAATGTAGACTCCTCACTCTATTCTATTCACCAAGATGGATCACTTGCTGGGTCATGACAAAATTATCAGCTAATTTAAAATAATTGAAACAATTACAAGCAAATCCTCTTACTGAAATGGAACCAAATTAGAAATTTTAAAAGTTGAAAGATAGCTGAAAATTCTTAAATATTTGGAAATTTACACAGAAAAAGCATAAAAGAAATTAGAAAATATAACAACGTAATGATAATGAAAATACAATGTATCAAAATTTGTGTGATGTAGCTTAAAGCTTGAGAGGTTTATATTAGAAAAAAATAGGTTTACAAACAGTTATCTAAGTTTTTACCTTAAGAAGCTATTAAAAGCAAATAAAACTAAATAAAAATAATGTCAAAGGAAAGAAGAAATAAAAGTAACAGGAGAAATCAAATAATAGAAAACAGATAAACCACAGATCAAGTCAGGAAAGTCAAAAATTGCTACTTTGGGAGGATTAAAATGTTTGATAAGCACTTAATGACCTTAAGCAAGGAGAGTGAAAGACAAAATAAAAATTACTAATATCAGAAGATATTGAGTAGCACTAATGATTTTGAACAATTTCTGCCAAATTCTTAGATAACTTATATAAAGTAACTTAGATGAAATGTCCAACTTTTTTGAAAACCAAAACTTGACAAAAGCAATACAAGAATTTTTAAAAACATGGATGTTAAAGAAATGAAATATCAAAGTAAATCATTCCCATGGGCAGGAAAAAAAATCTCAATTCCCAGATTACTTCATTGATGAATTCCATTAAATATGAAAAGAACAGATAATTAATATAAACTCTTTTAGAAAATAGAGGAGGAAATATGTTCCTAGTCATTTTTAAGGCAAACACAGCTATAATTTAGAAATGTTAGAATTTTGGGAAACGAATTTAGCAATGACATTATAAGGGAAAAAAAATTATAGGTTATTGCTCATTAAAGGAGAGGCAAAAATGATGTAAAATCAAAACTATCATTAAATAAGAAGTATAATACATCATAAAAAAGACATATTAGTATTGCAAGATTGATTTAACATTAAGATATCAAATAATGTAATTCTGCATGTTTAGAATAAAGAAAACCTTTCCTCTTCTTCATGAAAATTTGTCCTTTGATTAATTTCCTACCTCTGCTTTCCTGGAAAATGATAGTGTAATTTACAATGCTGCTCAAGATTAAAATGACCTGCAATATGTAAATTTCTTTTTTTCAGGGATACCTATAAATACAGGATGGGGTGGTCATATCTTTAGGCTTTTGTATATTAGGTGAATTGTGACTAGGCGTGTCCCTTGTTAGGGTACTGCAAGCTATGCTTATGGACTTAATTTAAGGATAAGCAAGTCACAGCTGCTAGGCCAGGGAATTTCCTGTATCCACAGGAATTTTTGATAGCAAAACATATTTGTAACTCTGTATCTAGTGACACTTATATATCCAGTAACACTTCTTTTTGGCCATGCTTCTAATTCCAGAAACAGAATCAACTTTCTTAAGGTAGTTCTAATATCAGGTAAAGAGTTCAGTATATAATTGACTGAATGATACACTAGGTGTCATATTTTCAACAGAGCCTTTGGCAACAATATCTCTCTGATTTTAACATTCAGTTTTTTCCTAATCCAAATATTCTATAGTTTTTAGCATATGCCTTCTTTAAGACTCAAAACATTTATTTTCCTACCTGTGTGACAAGGACAATATTCTATTTTAATAGACCACTCTAATTGATTTATAAAAGTATTTTTTTTTGAAAGAGGGCAATACTAATCAGTTCTAATTATCAATCAACTCTGCAATTTGTGAAATTTGTAAAACAGTTTGTAGGGTATAATGAACCTGTATGGTTGGTTCTCTGATTCTAATTAATTGCTTCTTCTTAGTCCTTTCTTATACAAAAACACCAAAATTAAAATTTGCTCTCCTAAAGAAAAAAAAGTGTCAATATTTTTCTTCTGCTAAGGTCAGAAAGGATTTTATTACTGGAGGGTATGTCCTCTGCTTAAGGAACATAAATTCCTACTGTTTCTAAGAGCATTCAGTACAAGTAACAATTTATCCTTCCAAGTCCCAGTGGGTAAAAATGACTCACTTCTAAGTTTTAATATCTAAGATAGTTGGTGAAATTTTCTTCATCAATTTTTGTACCAAATGTACCAAAAAGGACCACCCAAACATCCAGATTATAAGAACTTTTTGATTAATTGCTCACACTTGCCAAGGACATAGAAGGTGGTTACAATTTAAGAAAATGTGCACATAGAAACAAAATTGCAATTTTTTGGAAAAATTTTATCTCAGTTTTCCAGACAAACAATTTAACATAGGCTATGACTCAACAATTTATATTAAACCAGCTTAAAATTTATATAAAATTTGATCTTTTAAATTTTCTGAGATGTTGAATTTGCTTTTATGACACAAAAGTATAACTTAGTTACACCTTGCTAGAAAAGATTGGGAAAAGTGATGATTCATATCAATCTGATATTAATAAAATTCAGGCCCATTTGAAATTCCTACAAAAGGATCTTCATGTGTCACTCTTCCTATGAAGCAAAACGCCTTTTTAAAATTAAGAAAGACTATTTTAGAAAACTTGGATATGTAAAATGTCTAAATTGTCTTCAACCCTTGCTCTTTCTTCCCTCTGCATCCTTATCCCAGAAATTGTATTGGTGGTGGTGTTTGTTTTGGAGTCTCAAACCTGTCTACTCATACATATCTGATGTTCACCACAACTTTAGAGTAATCAAGCTTCTGCTCTTTTTGAATGTTTCCTATATACTCTCCATATTGTCCACCTCGCTTCTAACACAAAAAAAAAGAAATCTCCCTAAACTAGTTGGTGTGGTGATTTGTGTGCAAATTATTTAGGAACCTCTACACAAGTTTCCTAGATTATTTATAATATCATGCTAAAATGATTTATGACATTTATTGAATTTAAGTAATAATTTTAGCTGATTTAGGCAGGTGCTATATGCTACTTGCCCTATGTTTGAATCTATTCCTAGCATTTTGACACATAATGCACTGTCAATCAAAACTATGTTTTGTTTTGGGGTGGGGTTGTTTGTTTGTTTGTTTTCAGGGTGTCAGGTTTTGTTTATTGACACAATGGCCTTGGTTTCCCGACATGGGTCAATGTGAGAGACCCTGTCTACTGGGATGGCCCAGTGGTAGGGCTACCAGGGAGAAAGGAAGAAGAGGCAGCAGCCGGAGGCCTTGGTGAGAGAGATGTGGCTCCTCTCAGCTCTCCCACAGGGAAAAATAAGCGCTGCCAGCTCTGCCCTGGGCATCCAGAGCTGGCAGCCAGTGGGGCAGGTGGGAGGTTCCAGTGCCCTTCTCAGATGGCTCTGAGGACAGTGGGGGCTGTGGTCCCTCCTCTGCTGATCCCCCAGGGGTAAAGGTGAAGGCAAGTGTGCTGGGGCCCTGCCAGCACGGCCCCAGGAATACCTCAGGAGGGGGCACCGAGGGGAAGGGGCTCGGGGCCACCTGTGGGGGTTGTCTGCTGAAGGCTGCAGGGCCACCCTCTTCTGGCTGCTGGGCCCCCTCTGTAGGCCACAGCTGGCGGCCAGCAGAGGTCAGAGTTTACAGAAACCCTGGGCATCCCACATCCCGCCCGGGGTCCCAGCCCTCAGGGGAGGCAGAGTGTCATGTAGATGACCCAGCTGGTGGACACGAAGATCCCGAAGAGCAGGCTGAAGAGCACAAGGGAGCGGGCCTTCCGCAAGACCTCCTCAACCTGGGCGAGGTCACCCCCGCTAAGGCTCTGCGGGTCTCATGGGAGTAGACCTGTCCCGTGAGCAGCAGCAGCAGAGGGCCACGAGCACTGATTCCATCATGAAATCTCCGGGCAGGGATTGTGACGTCTGAACAACAGAGAAAATACAACATACCATTAAGTTCCCGTTTCATAAAACGTAATTCATCTTTTCTTTCCTATAATTGACTATCATCTCTCAAACACTCACCTCATTAAAACATTCCATGATATGAGCTATGCCAGTTGATTCTCTGATATTTTAACATATCTGTCCTTTACTCATTTTTCCTATTCAAATCCATTGCAAGGTTAAGGTCTGAGCCACACTAAGCCCTCAGTTAATGTGATTTGACTTATACCAAATGACTAAGAGCTGAAATGCTCTTTACAAATTCATATGTACAATGAGATCCTTATATTATACTTTAAAATTTATCTCTCATTTCATCCGCTCCAAAAGTCTTCCAGTTTTGTAATCTGTAGTCGATGCCTCTACATAAAACCTCCGGTGGCAGTGGTCAAGGTGAGAAGTGGAGGCTTGCATCAGTGTGATACAAGTGCAGATGGAGAATGGAAATTTTGATATTTAGGTTTTGGAGTCTATGAGATTTGATAATGGTTTAAATGGCAGTAAGTTATGTTGAGTAGCTCTCATCAATATGAAACCATTACAGGGGGAATGAGATGAATGATAGTGTAATGGTTAGGCTAGTATTTCTACTTGGCCAGGTAATGGTGCCAATTGTTTGGTCAAACAAGCACTAGGCTAATTGTAATACAAGGGAATTTCATGGATTTTAGTCATGATTGAGTTGATTGAATAAATGGCTGGTTACATCTAGAATCAACCAAGGAGATTGCCGTCAGCAATAAATGATGTCTTATCCAATCAGTTCATGACTTTAAAAGGGAAAGTAATTTCAGCATACAAAGAGAGAGAGAATTTCTAGCTCCACTTTGGACAGCCAGTATCTCCTAGAGACTCATCAAGGACCTTCATCAGAGGCCCTGGTTTGCTGCCTGTCCTGTGGAATTTGGATTTGTGAATCCCCATAGTCACATAAGAGAATTTGATAAAATCTCATACTATTTACAGATATCTCCTGTCAGTTTTGTTTCCCTAGAGAACCCTGACTAGGACAGATAGAATCATGTATTTCTCATATTTGCTGGCTTAATTTCATAGGTTTTATGAACTACCATACTAAAATCATATGAGGGCTCTTCCACTTCCAGGAAGATGGACCAGTCCAACTTCTCCCTTTTGCTCATGCGAAGAACAGCTATAAACGACAGGCATTGCATGAAAAACCATAAGAAGCCTCCAGAAGAAAGCAGACAGCTAGAGTTCTTAAGGCCCAAGAACAACATGGAGGTAAGTTTCCTGGTTTCCTTTTCGCCTCATATATTCCAGACTTGGAGATGAAGAAGCTGGCAATCTAGAAATACAAGCAGACACCCCCATAAAAGAACCCCCATAAAAGTCTGACAAAATAGCCCCAATAAAAGTCTGTTATCTTTTGTGAAGTAGATTAGGCTCAATGAATAGAGCACCCGCCTACCATACGGGAGGTCCAGGGTTCAAACCCAGGGATCCTTGACCCGTGTGGTGAGCTGGCCCACGAGCAGTACTGAGGCACACAAGGAGTGCTGTGCCATGCAAGTGTGTCCCCCGCATAGAGGAGCCCCATGCACAAGGAGTGCGCCCTGTGCACAAAAAGTGCAGCCTGACCATGAGCGGCACAGCACACACGGAGAGCTGACACAGCAAGATGATGCAACAACAACAAAAAAAGACAGATTCCTGGTGCCGCTGACAAAAATATAAGTGGACATAGAAGGACACACAGTGAATGGACACATCAAGCAGACAACTGGGCGGGGAACGGGAGAGAAATAAATAAACAATAAATCTTAAAAAAAAAACTTTGGAAGAAAAAAAAAAAGCATGTTATCTTTAGCCAAAAGACCGAAAAGAGGCAGTCTAGCAAGATGGAATACTTTTGACAATAACCACTTCACTCTAGTCAAACATCACAGGAAAACAACAAAAAAACAGTAGCCCATACCTTGCTTACACCAAACAGATTGAGAGGAAGCCTATATTGTTACCTTTGTGAGGCTCTAATGAGGCACCTAACCACCTCTCTATTTGGGTGATATCAGATAAAACCACGAGGAAGCCAAAAAGTTAATCCTATAAGACAGTAATATGATCCCCTCTCCACGGTGTCATGGAGACCCTGTCCACCATTACCCTCCAGTAATTAAGCACTTCCTCTCCCCATTGGGGCGAAGACCTAATAGAAGCTCAGGGTTTTTACAACAAACCAATAGTAACAAGGTCATCCCTTCTTTTACGTCAGTGGAGGTCATCTGGAGAGCTGTAATGTGGCTTTTGTTCTCTCCTAGAAGGAAGATATTGGTGGGGGCCTAGAGGGAAGCTGGAGCTCCCACCTTGTACAGTCTTCCCCCAGAGAAACAGGCACACCAAAATATATATAATTATATAGAAAGATGTTTTTAATAAAGAATTGTCTCAGATGATCATGTGGGCTGGCAAGTCTAAACTCTGTAGGTAAGCCATGGGCTGGAAACTCGAATAAAGGCAATGTTGAGAAATCCTTAGCCCAAATTCACCAGGGGAAGCTGGCCGTCTGGAAATTTCAGCAAGAGCCAGTGTTGAAATTGAGGCAAAAATCCTTTTAACCTCTGAAACTCTCAATTCTATCTTTTAAGGGCTCCACTCACTGGATGAGATTACCCACATCACGGAGGACAATCTCTTTTGTTGGTTATAGATAGAATTAAACTATCAAAGAAGCCTGTCTATGAAATACACTCCTAGTAACAAGCAGTCTAGGACTTGCTCACACAACTGAAACCATAATTCTAGCCAAGTTGGCACACAAAATGAACTATCACGCAAAGCAAAAATGAGCACCTCTCTTCTATTCATGTGTCAATGGAGACCACATGGGGCACATGGACTTCTACCTTCATCTGGAAGTAATAAGAGGCCACCACCCCTTTGCTGCACTTGAAGAATGTCAATGGAAGACAATGAAACAGAAGGTTTAAATGTGGTCCAAAGCGTCATAAAATAAAGCCCCAAATGTCCAGATTTTGATCAAGAATCTTTTAAAATACTAAGAACAAGGATGGTCTCAAATTGAATAAGGAAGGACAACCCACAGACACTAACACTAGGGTGAAGGAGATGTTAGAACTATTGGGCAAAGGCTCTCAAGCAGGTGCCATTAAAACGTTTCAAAGAACAATTATGAATATGTTTGAAACAAATGAAAGAATAGACAGTCTCAGAAAAGAAAGAGATGAAACAAATGGAGAGTTTGAAAGTTAAGATAAAATAACCAGAATAAAACTTCAATAAATGGGTACAATGGCACTTGAACAGATAAACAAGACCAAGAGCTGGTTTTTTGAGAAGATTAACAAAATTGACAAACCTTTAGCAACACTAACAAAGAAAAAAAGAGAGAAGATGCAAATACACAAAATAAGAAATGAGAAAGGCGATATCACCACTGACCCCACAGAAATAAAGACTATCATAAGAGGATATTTTGAAAAACTATATTCCAACAAAAATGACAATCTAGAGGAAATGGACAAATTCCTAGAAACACATAAGCAGCCCATATTGACAAAAGAAGAAATTGATGATCTTAACAAACCAATCACAAGCAGAGAGATAGAATCAGTTATTAAAAATCTCCCAACTAAGAAGAGCCCAGGGCCAGATGACTTCACAGGTGAATTCTACAAAACATTCCGGAAAGAACTGACACCAATCCTGCTGAAACTATTCCAAAACATCGAAACAGAAAGAACGTTACCCAACTCCTTCTATGATGCCAACATTACCCTAGTACCAAAGCCAAACAAAGACATCACAAGAAAGGAAAATTACAGACCAATTTCTCTAATGAACCTAGACGCAAAAATACTTAACAAAATACTTGCTAATCGTATTCAACAACACATTAAACGTATTATACACCACGACCAAGTGGGATTCATTCCAGGTATGCAAGGATGGTTCAACATAAGAAAATCAATCAACGTAATACACCATATAAACAGATTGAAGGAAAAAAATCACATGATTATATCTATTGATGCAGAAAAAGCATTTGACAAAATACAGCACCCTTTCTTGATAAAAACACTCCAAAAGGTTGGAATACAAGGGAATTTTTTGAACATGATAAAGAGTATATATGAAAAACCTAAAGCCAATATTGTTTACAATGGAGAAATCCTAGACTCCTTCCCTCTAAACTCAGGAACAAGACAAGGATGCCCACTGTCTCCGCTCCTATTTAACATTGTCTTAGAAGTACTTGCTCGAGCACTCAGGCAAGAACCAGAAATAAAAGGCATTCAAATTGGAAAGGAAGAAGTCAAAATTTCATTATTTGCAGATGACATGATCCTATACATAGAAAACCCTGAGAGATCTACAACGAAGATTCTAGAACTCATAAATGAGTTTAGTAAAGTCGCAGGTTATAAGATCAATGCGCAAAAATCAGTAGCATTTCTGTACACCAATAATGAGCAAGATCAGGAGGAAATCAAGAAACAAATACCATTCACAATAGTAAATAAAAAAATCAAATACTTAGGAATAAATTTAACTAAAGAGGTAAAGAACTTATACACCGAGAACTATACAAGATTGTTCAAGGAAATCAAAGAAGACCTAAATAAATGGAAGACTATTTCTTGTTCATGGATAGGAAGACTGAACATTACTAAGATGTCTATCCTACCAAAACTGATCTACACATTCAATGCAATCCCAATAAAAATCAGTGCAGCCTTCTTTAAGGAACTAGAAAAACTAACTATGAAATTTATTTGGAAAGGAAAGAGACCCCGAATAGCCAAAGACATACTGAAAAAGAAAAACGAAATTGGAGGAATCACACTACCTGACTTCAAAACATACTATAAAGCCACGGTGGTGAAAACAGCATGGTATTGGCATAAGGAGAGACACATAGACCAATGGAATCGAATTGAAAGCTCTGATATAGAACCTCACATATACAACCACATAATATTCGATAAAGCCACCAAACCCTCTCAACTGGGAGAGAGTGGCCTATTCAACAAATGCTGTCTGGAGAACTGGATAGCCATATGTAGAAGAATGAAAGAGGATTACCATCTCACACCTTATACAAAGATCAACTCAAGATGGATCAAAGACCTAAATATAAGAGCCAAGACCATAAAAACCTTAGAAAGCAGTGTAGGGAAACATCTACAGGACCTTGTAATAGGAAATGGATTTATGAATATCTCACCAAAAGCACGAGCAGCAAAAGAACTAATAGATAAATGGGACTTCCTCAAAATTAAAGCCTTCTGCACCTCAAAGGAGTTTGTCAAGAAAGTAAAAAGGGAGCCCACACAGTGGGAGAAAATATTTGGCAACCATATATCTGATAAGAAACTTATAACTTGCATATATAAAGAACTCCTATATCTTGAAAATAAAAAGATAAACAACCCATTTAAAAAATGGGAAAAAGACTTAAACAGACACTTCTCCGAAGAAGAAATACAAATGGCAAGAAAGCACATGAAAAAATGTTCCAAATCTCTAGCTATCAGGGAAATGCAAATCAAAACTACAATGAGATACCATCTTACACCCATAAGATTGGCAGCTATGAAAAAAACAGAAGAATACAAGTGCTGGAGAGGATGTGAAGGAAGGGGAACACTCATCCACTGCTGGTGGGAATGCAGAAGGATCCAACCATTCTGGAGGACAGTATGGCGGTTTCTCAAAAAACTAGCCATAGATTTGCCATATGACCCAGCAATATCACTGCTGGGTATATACCCAGCAGAACTGAAAACAAGAACACAAACCGATATATGTACACCAATGTTCATAGCAGCATTGTTCACTATTGCCAAAAGTTGGAATCAACCCAAATGCCCATCAACAGATGAGTGGATCAATAAAATGTGGTATATACACACAATGGAATACTACTCGGCTGTAAGAACAAACACACTACAAACACATGTGATAACATGGATGAATCTTGAGAACCTTATGTTGAGTGAAGCAACCCAGACATTGAAGGACAAATACTACATGACCTCAATGATATGAAATAAACAAGCTGCCCTAGATAGCAAGAGACTGAACGATAGGCTTACAGGAAATCGGAGGGTGGAGGAAGGATATGAGCCGATGTCTGCAGGGGTCGAATTTAAGACGAGATGGTGGTAAGTATGAACACAAAGAAGAGATAAAAGGGGGGCAAGGGGTTGCCTTTGCTTGGGGCTTTGCGGGTTTGAGGGTGGCTGGGGAGGGACGGATGGGTAACGTTGCCCAAAAGTGGGGGGAGGGAGGGGTAGCATACGAACCAGGAGAGGGTCAGGTGTTGGTGGAGAGTAAAATGCCGAGAAAATCATATCAAAATATAATAAAGAGGGTTACCTGTTTAGAATGCTCGGAGGGGAGGGTCTGATGCAGGACGGACTCCTGGGGAATGTCTAAATGCTCATTCTGCCAGAGTGGGTGACACCATGGGGTAGAAACCCAAGTAGTGAGAGTGGGGGTGGACCCACATCCTGGGGAGGACTAATGCCATCAAATAGAGGGAACTGTATCCCTCGAGAGAAAGGGTGGCTCCCAGGGCATTGGGGCAGTTGAGTAAGTTAGGACCTGAACACTATTCCATCTATCTCTGGAAGTGGCTCCTCAGGAAACGGAGGTTGGCTATCACTGAGGACACCAAGGTGGAAGGGAAAATGGACGTTAAATGTGTGGAACCAAAGTAAATGGGGGGTAAGAGAGGAGTTTCTTGAGAGTACACAAGGATGGATATAAAACATGTAATATTACACTATAACATATAGGAGATGACAGACTGATAATGTAAACCACAATGTAAAACATAGGATAACTAAAAATGTAAAGAACTGTGTATCCTAAAGTATGCACCACAATGTAAGCACAGATGTCACCTTGTTAGAAAGCTAATGTCTCAGACTCTGTACATCACTTTAAGTAAATATGGTATGAATAGGGCGTAAGAGTATCACTGTGGAAGGGAAAAGGTTTTCTGGTGGATGTGTGGGAGTGCTGTATATTATATATATACATTGCTGTGGTCTAGGACTCCTGTGAAGAAAAGCTGAATAATTAGGGGGGGGGGGAGGGGAAAAAAAGAAAAAGATAGGATGTGGAATTTTTTCAAGTCAACATTCTTTATCTAAGTTATTTATCTAACTTTATCCAAGTTCTTTATCTATCCTTTAAGCTCATTGCTATATGCCATTCCCTAGTAAGGGACCATGAAATTATATTGGGCTTCAAATTTCGGGGAGTTCTGGATCACAGAGTGTTTCAACAATGGCAATGGAGGGATACTGGTATGGGGTACCAATGACAGGTGATATATGGCTGACAGGGAGCTGTACAGAACATATGTCCAGGGTGCATGGTAATGTTTGGATATACTCATAGTGGCAACAATTAAAAACCACAGTAGGGGGGGTACTGGGTTCCTGGCCGGTGGTGCTCTGTCGTGGTCCCTAGGGGAGCAGCGACAGTCTCCCAGGTACAGTGGCGGGGACCGGGAGGGAGTGAGGGTTCAACAGTGAGCCCCTGATGCTAATGACTATGCTTGTGAGCTGATAAACCCAAAATAAGAACAAGGCCTAGAACAACTTTGTGCCTGGGAATTTCCTCCTGTCAGCCTTCATGTTACTCAAATGTGGCCAGTCTCGAAGCCAAACTCAGCATGTAAATGCAATGCCTTCCCTCCAGCGTGGGACATGACACCCGGGGATGAGCCTCCCTGGCAACGAGGGACCACTATCAACTACCAACTGATGATGCAACTGGAAAATGACCTTATACGGAAGGTTCAATGCGGATCAGCAGAATATCCATGTCTACATAAAATACCATGACTTTAAAATGCTGTTTGACCTAAAGTAAGGGGGAAATGGAAAGGAGAAATGAGTTTATATGGCTACGAGTTTCTAAAAAAGAGTCTGGAGGCTGGCAGAAGGTTTGCCCTCATGCACAACTGAGCAGAGTCAGAGAGACAGATAAAGCAGATACAACCCCCAGATATTGGTTCCTTTGAGGGCTAAAGAGACCCACGGGAGTTATGGTCATGGCCGATGGGGTTAACTACCAGGGCAGATGGCCCCTCTTTGGAACTGGTGTTTATGGGTGATGAATCTGGACTCAGATGGGATCTCCCTTCATAAGACTTTCATGCCAATGTGCTGGAGGTGCAGTTAATGTTGGGGTTTAAGATATATTTAGGGGATTTGAATCTCTGGACTGACAATGTGATAGCCAGATCCTGAGCCTCAACAGACTCCAGCACCTACAATCTGATTTATTGGACTTACCACACTCAGCTAAGATGGAGTTGAAGAAGGACAACCACCACACCATGGAGCCTAGAGTGATTACAACTGAAAATGGGAGGATTGCATCCAGCATCTAGGTGGAATCTGACCCTCCTCTTGACATAGAGGTGCAATGGACACAACCAATCCAATGTCCACATAGAAGAGGTGGCATTGGAATGGGAAAAGTGGACATAGTGGACGAAGGGTATGGGGAAAGGCAGGAAGAGATGAGAGGTGGAGGCGTCTTTAGGACATGGAGCTGTCCTGGATGGTACTTCAGAGGCAATCACCGGACATTGTAAATCCTCACAGGGCCCACTGGATGGAATGGAGGAGAGTATGGGCTATGATGTGAACCAATGTATATGAGGTGCAGAGGTGCCCAAAGATGTACTTATAAAATCCAATGGATGTGTCATGATGATGGGAACGAGTGTTGTTGGGGGGGGGGGGGGAGGGGGGTGGGGGAATGGGGTTGAATGGGACCTCACATATATATTTTTAATGTAATATTATTACAAAGTCAATAAAAAATAAAAAAATTAAAAAAAAAATGGGTACAATGACAAGACAGAGGAGGAAGAAAATAATCAGCGAAAATTGAAATTAGGAAGTCTGAACAACAGAGAAAATACAACATATCAGAACTTACAGGATGAGGAAAGAGCAGTGCTGAGAGTGAAGTTTATAACTCCAAAAGCTTACACTAAAAAAGAAGAAAGATTTCAAATCTGAGACCTAAGCTCAAAACAGTTAGAACTAGAAAAATAAGAGCAAACTAAACCCAAAATGAACAGTAGGAAGGAAATAGTAAGATTAGAATTGAGATCAATGAAAAAGAGAATAAAAATAACAGAAAGTCAACAAATATCAAAGTTGTTTTCTCAAAAAAAAAAAAATCAATGCTATCAACAAACAGTTAGTGACACTGACAAAGAAAAAGAGAGGACACAAATAATTAAAACCAGAAATGACAGAGGGGTCATTACTACCAACCTCACTGAAATAAAAAGGATTATAAGAGGGTACTATGAACAACTGTATACCAACAAATTAAACAATCTAGATGAAATGGTGTGGTGGTATGAAGCTGAATCCACCTCCCAAAAGCATGGTCTGAAATATAATCTATTCCTGTGGTTATGAACCTAATGTCAGCCAGACTTTGGATGAGGTTACTTCAGCTAAGGTTTGAACCAGCCGTATCAGGATGTGTCTTAATCTTATAATTGCAGTCCTTTATAAGTGGAATGAAATTTAAACAGAGAGAGAAAGCTACAGGAAGCAAGGAGATAAACATCAACAGATTCCAAAAGAGAAGGCAGGGACCAGGAGGCGCTGCCATGTGCTAAGCTAAGGACCAAGAATCACCAACAGTCATCCCCAGAATGCCAGGATTCCGGAAGAAAAGATTCTTTTGATGACATTGATTTGGACCTACTATTAGTCTCAAAACTGTGAGCAAATAGACTCCCATTTTTCTAAACCTGATTCATTTCATGATATTTGCTTTAGTAGCCCAGGAAACTAAAAGAAATGGACAAATTCCTAGAAACAGAAACACACAATTACCTACACTAACTCAAGAAGAAATAGAATATCTCAACAAAGCAATAACAAGTTAAGAAATTGAATTAGTAATCAAACACTCCTAAAAAGAACAGCCAAGTACCAGAGGGTCTCACAGGGGAATCTTACCAAACATTCCAAGGATGAACACCAATCTTGTTCAAGTTATTTTTAAAAAATGAAGAGGGGACCTTCCCTAATGCATTGTAAGAGGCCAATATTACCCTCATAATAAAGTAAGATAACAATACCACAAGAGGCGGCGGACTTGGCGCAGTGGTTAGGGCGTCCATCTACCACATGGGAGGTCTGTGGTTCAAACCCTGGGCCTCCTGACCCATGTGGAGCTGGCCCATGCGCAGTGCTGATGCACACAAGGAGTGCCTTGCCACGCAGGGGTGTCCCCCATATAGGGGAGCCCCACGCGCAAGGAGTGCACCCGTAAGAAGAGCCGCCCAGTGCAAAAGAAAGTGCAGCTTGCCCAGGAATGGTGCCACACACACGGAGAGCTGACACAACAAGATGAAGCAACAAAAGGAAACACAGATTTCCATGCTGCTGACAACAGAAGCAGACAAAGAAGACGCAGTAAATAGACACCGAGAACAGACAACCGGGGTGGGGGGTGGGGGGAAGGGGAGATAGATAGATAAATAAATAAATAAATAAATAAATAAATAAATAAATAAATAAATCTTTAAAAAAAATATACCACAAGAAAATAAAATTACAGAACAATATATCTTATGAATATAGATGCAAAAGTCCTTACAAAATACTAGCAAACCAAATCTAATAGCACACTAAATGAATTATCCACCAGGATTATTTGGTACCTATCCTAGGGAGGCAAGGCATTTGAAGAAATGGCATTTAATAAAAGCCAGCACCTCTTCTTTATCAATATACTTAGAAAACTAGGAATAGAAGAAAATTTCCCCAACATTTTAAAGGGCATATATGAAAAAATAAAAAACACACCTAACATCATACTTAAGGGTGAAAGACTGAAAGATGTCACTCAAAAATAAGACAAGAATGTCCCTTGTCACCACGGTTATTTAACATTGTACTGGGAGATCTAGGGAGAGAGCAATTAGGCAAGAAAAAGAAAGCGAAGTCATCCAAATTGGAAAGGCAGAGATAAAATCCAACACCCATTAAAGATAAATCTCAGCAAACTGAGAATAGATTGAAGTTTCCTAAAAAAATTGTGGGTAGACATACTTAGTAGTGAAAGCTTGAACACTCCCCTCTAAGGTTTGGATAAAGTACATGTTATCTGCTTCCACCATCAATTTCAATATAGTGCTGGAAGTTCTAGCCCATTCAAACAGGAAAGAAAAGGAATAGTCATAGAGAGCAGAAAGTATTAAATAAAACTGTCCCTATTTGGAAATGATATAATTTTCTGTTTAAAACATCTCAGGGAAATATTGACAGGACTAAAGATCTGTAAACCACAAAATACTAATGAAAGAAATCAAAGATCTAAAGAAGCATGGTTCACTGGAAAAATTGAAACCATACATATAGACTGACACAAGTATTCTCAACTGATTTTTTGACAAAGTTGCAAGAAGAATTCAGTGGAGGGAAGACAGCCTTTCAACAACTTTTGATGAAAGAATTGGACATAAACAAGCAGAAAAAGGAAGAACAAGAAAGAAATTACATCAACCTAAGTTTAAGTCTCTCCCTCACATCACACACACAAAAAATGTTGATCATGGCATTAATTTTAAAACATAAACTATATAATTTTAGAGGAAAAACATTGATGAAAACTTGAGTATTTAGACTTGACAAGTGTTCTCATATTTGTCACCAAACAAACACTCTAGAAAGAAAGATAAATTATTTACTGGTCTTCATTCAAGTTTTTAAAGATAGCTCTGTGAAAGAACTTCTTAGGAGGATACAAAGTGCGAAAGAATATTTTCAAACAATATATCTGAAAAAAGACAAGTATCTAGAACATATGAAGATGCCTCAAAATTCAACAGTAGAGTAATGGATGTAGCTCAAGAGGTTGAGAACCTGCTTCCCATGTATGAGGTCCTGAGTTCAATCTCAGTATCTCCTAAAAACAAACAAACAACCCAACTCTCTTTGCGGAGCAGATGTAGCTCAGTGGTTGAGTGCCTGCTTCCCTTGTATGAGATCCTGGGTTCAATTGAATCCCTGGTATCTCCAGAAAAAACAAAAACAAACATATCTCAGTTAAATATATATATATATATATTTATGATGGAAACAAAAAATTCAAAATTAAACTGACAATGCATGATGTGATAATACTACAACATACTTATAATAATGACTGAAATAAAAATACTGACAACATCAAATGCTGGCAAGGATGCTAAGACACTGATGATTCACATATTACTGTTGAGAATTTAAAATGGTGTGGAAAATCTGGAAAACAATTTGATAGTTTCTTTAAACACTAAAAATTCAACTACCATATGATCTAGCACTTGCCCTTTTGGACATTTGCCCCAGAGAAATGCAAACTTATGTTCACACAAAATACTATTCATGAATGTTTATAGTAACTTTATTCATAATAGAAAAATCCTGGAGGGAAGCAGATTTGGCTAAACTGATAGAGCATTCGCCTACCACATAGGAGGTCCAGGGTTCAAACCCAGGGCCTCCTGACCCATGTGATGAGCTGGCCCACATGCAGTGCTGATGCATGCAAGGAGAGCCATGCCACACAGGGGTGTCCCCTGTATAGGGGAGTCCCATGCACAAGGAGTGCGCCCTGTATGGAGAGCTGCCACACGCAAAAAAAGTGCAACGTGCCCAGGAGTGGTACTGCACACACAGAGCTGACACAGCAAGACGATGCAACAAAAAGACATACAGATTTCTGATGCCACTGACAAGAATGCAAGTGGACACAGAAGAACACACAGTGAATGGACACAGAGAGCAGACAACTGGGTGGGAGAGCAGGGGAGAGAAATAAATAAAAAATGAATCTTTAAAAAGAAAAAAGAAAAATACTGGAAACAACCCAGATACTCTTCAATGCATGAATAGCTAAACTGTGGTACAATATACCATGGAAATTACTAAGAAATATAAAGGACTTAATAGGCAAAAATTCTGAATGAATCACCAGATTAATGTTGAGTAAAAAATATCCTTCCAAAAGGCTTTATGGTGTATGTTTCCATTTAAATAACATTCTTGAAATGAAAAATTTATAGAAATGGAAAACAGATTGTTGGTAAGCAGGCATAAAGAGAGAGTAATGATGGGTGGGAAATGGGGATGGGTATAAATGGTCAGAATAAGAAATCCCTGTGGTGATGGAAATCATCTGTATAATGGCTTTATCAATGACAATGTCACAACTGTGATATTGTTCTAGAGTTTTTCAAGTTGTTAGCACTGGAGGAAACTGGTACATGGAATCTCTCTGCTTTATTTCTTATAACTGCACATGACTTTACAACTATCTCAAAAATTTAAAGACATATTATTTCTTATAACTGCACATGAATTTACATGATAGTTTACATGATAATTTTTTATCTCAAAAATTTAAAAATTTAAAAATGCCTAGACCAAAAGCAAGAAAATACAAAGATCAAAATACTTAGGGGATAAGCAAATAAAGGTATCAAAATTCTTACTTTAAACTTTGTACCATTCAAGAATACAATATCAATCCTCCAATAATCAAAACTCAGACTATATTCTCCCATTCCAAATTCTAGAGCTGATTGACTTTAATGGAGAAAGTATACAATGAACCCTCCTCCCAAAAACATGTTTTAGTTTTGCCAAAAGTCAATGAGTATTTTAGGCTAAAACAGATGATTCTCAATATTTTTAGAGAGTATAGAGGAAAAACTTAACACAGGCCTTAAAAATGTTCAGATTGTGCTTAAGTAACAAGCTCAATTTGATACTACAGCCTGGGGAAATAAAAGAATAAACGGTCTTTGTGAAAAAAAATAACTACTATGTAAACAAAATCTATGAGGTATAAAGGGCAAGTGCTATCCTTATAACTCCACTAGCTACTCTTAGTTTTATGGCTAAAAAATTTCGCTATGAGTCAGGAGGCCATTCCAGAGGTTAAGCTTATACATGTCTCAGCAGGATCTCCTTGACTGTCACAGTAAACAGTGCCTCAAACAGTGCAGCTCCTGAGGACTCTAGAGACATCCAGAAAGATAAGCAGGGCAGACAACTCAGGAATTCCACACCCTTTCAGTGGGCCTTACTTTAGAATTTATGCTTCCCAGTGACAGAGCTAGACTCATTATAGGTTCTCTACACCTGGCTCTTCTACTCCTTTTATTTGAATCTATAATTAGCACTATACTTGCTAAATATATGTCCCAGAGGCTTAAATCTTTGGTCCATCCACATGCCAATTGAGCTCTGAATCTCAGCAGAGTTGCAACACCTACTCTCCAGTCCAATGGACTCACCCAGGACAACTAACAAGGGGATGATAATGCACAATGCCCATCCCAAGGAACAGAGAGTGGCTGCAACTGCAAGCACGATAGTTCCAACCATCTGCCCCATGGGATCTGAGCTCCCTCTCAATTAGAGTCAGAGTGGACATCACTGTCCCAAAATCCTCATGGTTGGGGAATGAAAAATGAACTAAAGGAGATCTAATATTATTGTACTGTAGACTTATTATTATCCTAGCAATGGATGAACTCATCACTGATATAAATGCAGTGACCATCGAAGGTTCTAAAGAATGGGAGAGAGAAGAACAGGTGTCATATGGGGGCATTTTCGGGAAATTGGAGTTGTTCTGCATGACATTGCAGGGACGGATACAGGCCATTGTATATTTTGTCATAACCTATGAAATTGTGTAGGACAGAGTGTAAACTATAATGTGAACTGTAGTTACACGGTTAGTAGCAATGCATTCATCAATTTTCAAAAATGTACCACACTAATGAAGGATGTTTTTAATGTGGGAAAGTAAGAGTGGAAGGGAGTGGAGCATATGGGAATACCTTATATTTTTCATGTAGCTTTTATGTAATCTAAAGCTCCTTTAAAAGTAAAAAATAAAAAATTAATTAAAAGTAAAAAAATAATTAAAAAAGAAACATTTCTTCTTTCTATGAGAGGCTTTAAGGAGTCATACGAGGTTCCTGGATATTCATTCAACAATATGTTTCAATTTTTGAAAACTTCCTCCTTTCAATCTGAGTGTTTTTTAGTGAAATACTTAGAACTTCTTGGAGAAGTGCTTTTAAAATAACACTTTTGGACCAGTTTTGACTAGTAACTCCTTCTGTATTTGTTCCATTTCTATGCCATTAAGAATTTTCTCTTCAACCTAATGTGTTCTGCAGGAGAGATCATTGAGAATTTTATGCATTCTTCCCTTTGTTCTATATGTCACTGTTGTAAAAACTACAGGATTTTAAATGAATGCTACATAACAGAACCTACTCCAAATAATTTCTTTTATAAGAGCACTAAATCACCAACAATATGAGAAGGCTGGGTTTAGTGAAACTGACTTTATCACCTAAAAGAAATAAAATTCCATAAGATAAAAACAATTCCAAGTCCTTATAAATAACTATAATAAACATTCTGCTATAATTTTGAAGTGTCATTTTTAATTAATTGTATCATATATATACATATATATGTATTCTAGAAAATTTCATAAGTCAGCACTTAATGGTTTGATGAATATTTACAGTGAACAAATCCATGCACCTAGTTTGCAGATGAAGACAGAGAACTTGACCAGCACCCAGAGCATGCCTGGGTGCATACCAAACACAGCCCCTATCCTGACTTCTAACTGCACAGATTAACCATGGCCTCCGACTGACTTTATATAAATGGATTAATACAGTATTTTGACTTTTGTGTTTGGCCTCTTCTTTTCAATATTATGTTTGTGAGCTTTGTGCAAGTTGCTGCCTGTAATTGTACTTTTTTCTTTCTTGTCTATGTTCAGTATTCCACTCTTCTGCATGGATTGCACTTTGTTCTTTCCACTGTTGATGGAGATTTGGTGATTTTTCCTCATATTTTGAAGCTATTATGAACAGTTCTTATATGGCTGCTGTGACATATCTTTTGGTGATTATATTCACTTTGCTATACCTAGGAGTGGAATTGTTGGGTCAAAAGATATGCATATTTTCAGCTTTAACTGATATTGTCAGTTTTCTGATGTTTGTCCTAATCTGCACTCCCACTAGCAGTTTCTGAGAATTCCAGTTGCTACAGATTATTTTAGATAATCTTTTCCCTTTTAGCATTACTCGTGATCATGTAGTGCATGCTTTGTGGTATAAATTTGCATTTTTTCTGATGAGGAATGTTGAACATTTCATATGTTTATTGCCCATTTGGTTTTATCCTCTTATTTGAAGTGTATATGATGCACGTTAATTTTTATGTCAAATTTTCTTTTCCTTTTTTCTTGGTTTTTTGGACCTTTTTTTATATTCTGGAATGATTGTGTTAAATATATTATGATTATCTTTTCTGTCTCTGTGTTGCCTTTTCATTCTCTTAATGGCATCTTTTGATGATCTGAATTTATTAATTCTAAACAGTCCAATTCATTAATATTTTACTTGTTGTTAGAGCTTTTGTTCTTCCTTTAAGAAAATTTGACTACTGCAAGCTCTTAAAAATATTACTCTATATATAGTTTTAAAGTTCTTATTTCTTTAACATTGAGATTTAGATTTATAATTCATCTGGAATTGATTTTTGTATATGGCATAAAGTAGATAAAGATCTATTTTCTTTAAATCCAGTGGATTCATAACTACTCATTAAAAAAAACAAAACAAAACACTTCTTTTCACCATAATTTTTCAGTGGTTTTATATAAGCAAGTGATAATATATAATTGCATTTACTCCTGCATTGTATCCTTTTTCAATAATAGACTGTGTGGCAGTTTTAGATTATTTACGAACCCCGAAAGGAGAATCTCTTCCTCTGGGTGGGATACTCTTTGATTGATGCAGCTGAGAAATCTTTGATTAAATTATGTTAAGATTAGGCTTTGATTCGACCATATCAGTAGGGTGTGGCTCAGGGTTGAGTCCTTTCCCCTTTGGTGGACTGATATAAATGGATACTCACTCAAAAAAGACACACAGAAGAAGACACAGGAAGAGAGAGAGCACCACAGACACAGAAGAGGAGAGAGTTTGGTCATTTCAGTCCTCTCATGTGACGGAAAGGAAAACGTTCAAACAGCTAAATCCCCCGGGGAAGAGAGATGAGCCCTATACCAGCCTACAGCTGAGATCAGAAGAAGCTGGTCCTACAGAACCTTAAGAGGAAAAAGGAAGGAGAGACCAGGCAGAGATCACCCGCCATCTTGGTTCAACACGTGGCAACAGATTTGGTGAGAAAGAACCTCTTTAGGGCCTTGTAACTGGTTGATGGAAAAGCATCGGTAATGAATGGTGGGGAAAGTAGCACAACATTGTGAATGTATTTAACAACATATTTAATAGATAATTATATTTAATATATATTTGAAAGGGGTAAAAAGGGGAAATTTTGTTTTATATAGGTGTTACTAGAATAAATAATTGGAAAGAAAAACAAAACATAAAGTATTACACAGTGAAGCCTAATGTAAACTTGAACTATAGTTAATAGAATAATTACAATAATATTGTTTTATCAATTGTTAACTGTTACCATCTTAATGCAGGTTTATTAATAGGGAAAACTGCTTGTGTAAGGGGTTATTTATGGAAACTATTTTCTGCACGATTTTTCTACAAACTTGCAACTTTTCTAATAAATTTAACTGTTTAAAAATTAATCATTATTCATAGGAAACTTCAACTATTTGAAAACAGGAATATTGTGAAATCTTATAAATTTTAAAATATAATAAAGAAATGATCTTTTTTCCTGTTGTTTATTAACAATCTTTCTACCTCTTAAGCAAACCTGGTATTCAATTTCTAGCTTCTTTGAATAATTCTACTCTAGTTGAAGTAGATGGTGCTGATAGTTATTTTACTACATAATTCAAAAAGCTGCCCTGCCCACCCCCTAAATAAAAATTAAAATAAGAATAAGCAATAAGCTGCAAAGAGTTTATTTTTCCTGGTGCTCAATTTGACTCTCCCAAGATTTACTTGTAAATTTTTATCGTCAAATATTCCTTGAGATAATTGAAGCCTAAATTAATTACTTATAAGTGAAGCAAGTTTTTCCAGCCTGAATTAAAATGGTTTATCTGTTACGTGAAAAGCCTGTAAAATGATCTGCGTACTGAAAACAACCTTAGAGAAATTATTTACAGAAAGAAAATCTGACATGAAACATGCAGGGACATAAAAATGAAATGACATTTCTCCATCAAAGAATGAGATAAAAGTATATTGTTAACAACTCATGGTACTTATTAAAAGCATTACATCAGAGAAGGTAGACCATGAGTTCAAGAGACAGAAGAAAAACAAGTTGCAGAAACACAGTTGCTACCCTCAAGGGGTTTATAAAATATTTAGAATTTCCTTATTAAGCAACTAATTTTCAATTGAGTTTCAACTGAATAAAATAACTTTTACAGCACTGCAATTTTCCTGGAGTGTATTATTTTAGGCACCAGCAGAGCACATATTTTTAAATGCAGAACAATGTGATAAGAATCTGGACATTGTTTAAGAAACACTAAGGAAAAACTGTTTGGCTTTGAATGGTGGTTCAGCACAAGAGAAAGGAATCTCAAACCACTCATGTCAAGGAAGTTCTCAGCCTTAGCATATTTAGAAATGAGGATTGACTTCAAGAAAGAGCCTGGGCCCTAGCTTTGTCCTCTAAACATGCAAACTGTGCTAGAAGGGCACAGATATTGATTTTGGGGAGGCCCCAGAGAAGCAGGAAATAGGAGGTACTTTTTTCCTATCATTTGTCTAGTGCCATGAGAACCCTTTTTACTGCCAGCCTCTCCTGGCCCACTATTTTATTTTTTTCTCTGATTTAGTTTTACAATCTATTGACCCTTGTACATTTACAACAATATCTTAATTCCCTTCTGTCTTTGAAAACAGCCTTATATGCTTGAAATATGCCAGAATTATAATAACTTCTTCTAGAGTTCTCATAAAAATAAGAGTTTTCAAGTAAGCCTTCTGAAAGCAAAAAGTTCGCATAAAGATTATGCTTTGAACCATTTGTTCCAACTTTCTTCATACTCTAACCTGCCAAGTTGCAAGGCCCTAGAAAGTACCTATTGTTTCAAAATCCTCCAACAACTTGGAGCATCTTCCCTCTTCCTGCTTCTTCTCAAAGATACTCCCTGCTTGAGCCATGAAATGCTCATAATATTTTGGATTTATAGTTGAAATTTTACACTATCCAGCTTACAATTGAAGCATATGGGGTAGCTAGTTTCCAAAAGTGGCAACCAATGAACAATCTCTCCTGATTTTGAAGCAGTTGAGTAGGCCCTCTCCCACTGAATCAAGATGGACCCTGGGGCTTGCTGTAACTTATGGAGGCAGGCCAGAAGTGATTCTGTGCCATGCCCAGGCCAAAGCCTTAAAACTTCTGATTACTTTCAATTTTACACTCTTGGAAGATAGGCATCATATAAGAAGCCTGACTTCTATTTTATTTATTTTATTTTTTATGGAGTTACCAAGGATTGAATGCAGGACCTCATACACACAAAGCAGGTACTTGACCACTGAGCTATACCTACACCCCCATGAGAGCTGGTTTCTTTGTATTTTAGGAGGTATTGGGGATTGAACCCGGGACCTTGTACAAGGGAAGCAGGTGCTGAACCACTGAGTTACACCTGCTCTGCTTGATGACCTTGAAGGAGAAAGAAGCCACAGGGAGAATGAGACTCTGAGTGGAGAGAGAGGCTAGGTGAAACAAGGGGCCACACGTGGATGAATCAAGCGCCAGAGTGCTCCAGCTCCACCTGCTACCTGACTATGATCACATGAGACATCAAGCAAGACCATTAGAAGACTGCCTTGCCAGACCTGTTGATCTAAAGAGCTGTGAGAGATTATAATAAATTGGTCTCAGCCACTGAAACTAAAAGTATTGTGAGGAAAATAAAACATGTTGGATCTAAAACATAGGCTATCTAATATCTGGAAAACCGTAAACGGCTTTAACTAATAAATTTAGAAGTACTATATTTGTGGATCAATTGAATTGATCAATATATATTTTTTTGGTTCAGGTGCCTTAAAGGTACAAGGTTCTTAATATCAATATGAGTTCCCCTAGAAACAGCCAAATTCTTCCAAAGTCTCACAGGAGGCAAATCTACTGTGTCTAAGACTAAAACACAGTAAACAGAATACCCACCTTTTATGACAGAGCATTGGGAAGTATGAATAAATAAGTATTTTGGAAGAAGAATTCTTCACTGTCTTTCAGTTCATAAAATGTTTATTTTATATGACCTTTAATTTTTAAAATTTACTTGTAGCAAGTGAAATTCTCCCATGTGATTTGTTTGATTTGTTTATATCTAAGAGTTGAACAGGATCAATTCTAACACTTTTTAGAATAAAATTTACATTTTTAAATTATTTGTTTCTAGATATAAACCACTGGCATATACAAAATTATCCAAAGTTTTGTGCAGGTAAGCCTAGTGGTAGCCTATAAATACCTTTTTACTTTCAAAATAAATGTTACAAACTGTTTTATGAATTATTATCCTAATTCTGAGGAAACTCAAAGATATTTAAGGCACCCTCTTAATTGCTCATGGGAAAGCATTCACCCCTACCCTGCCTAGCCGGTTTGAGCTCAGGCACTTGGTTAACTTCTGAGCCCTCAGGATGGTATGTTGTTTCAATAAAACCTATGAGTTATACTAACAGGGTTCTTGGTATAGACATACATACATTTCTGATTTAACTGCTTGGATGCAAATTTTTTACAAACAGGTACTTATAAGGAGCAGAGAGCTAAATCAATTTAGAGATTTATACAGCCATGTAGGAAGATACAGCCATGAAAGAGAACATCTCCGTATCCTCAGAGTTCAGCTATTCTGGATTCTTATTCTAGTATATTAATAATAGAGGGGAAAGTTGATGAAAAGAGCCACTTTTCTTACAAACTAGGTGAGCTATTTTCTCTTCCCTACATTTCAACGAGTCTGTCATCCTGCAAGTAACCTTTATATATGCTGTTAGATTACTTAATCTTCTCCTTGAGTACTATAAAGAACTGCTAAGATTTTTATGTATGCTAAGCAAATATAGAACATAAGTAATAATAATTTCATATGGTGAAGAATGTTGTCAATAAAGTTATTTGTTTGACTCCAGTGTTGGCTTGAAAAAGATGACTTATATTACCTGTGAAAGGTAGAAAAATGAGAATTTTCAGTTAGGTTGATGCCAAGTAAAAATGACAGGCTAGAATGAAAGAAAAATACATCAGCAATCTGCTCCCAAAATCCATTGTAAGAAGCTAAATAATCAATAGAGAATATCCAGCTATTAAAGTAACTCCATATTTTTTCGGTACAAAATAACTGAAATGATAGGCTCCAGATGGTGCTCCAAAGACAAAACAAAACAAAACAACAAGTTCATTGTTGGTACGTGGGTCACAGAACTTACAGAGCTCTCCATGGAGGCTATTTCTCAAGTGAAAGGGAATAGGAGAGTTGTATTAGTCAGGGTTCTGCAGGGAAACAGTATCAAAAGGAGATATCTATAAATAGTGTGAGGTTTTATAAGAGTCTCTCTCATGATCGTGGAGATGCACAAGTCCAGGTTCCACAAGCAGACTGCAAACCAGAGGATCCAAGGAAAGTCCAATGAAGGTCCTTGATGAATTTCTGGGAAACACTGGCTGTCCAAAGACAAGCTGGGAAATTGTCTCTGAATGCTGAAATCACTTTCCTTTCTAAGGCATTCAACTGATTGGATAAAGCGACACTCATTGCTGAAGGCAATCTCCCTGGTTAATGCAGATGTAATCAGCCATCTCTGCAGTAAGCTCACCGATGACTAAAGCCCATAAATGCCCTTGTATTACAGTTAGCGCAGTGCTTGCTGGACCAAACAACTGGGCACAATCACCTGGCCGAGTGACACATTTGCCCAGCCATCACAAGGGTCAGGTGTTATGCACCAAGGACCAGGAGCATGAATTTCTGCTATGATGTTATAACTTAAGATGATTTAGCTTTATCTACAATCACATCAATCATTCACTGTTAATATATGATAAGTTTACCACATTTTCTGAATTATCAGTTTAAATCAAAGGGTCCTTAATTATTTTATACCAAAATTAACCTCAATTTGTAATCTCCTGTGTTAAAATACTATCCAGTTTTGCATGTGATCATTATTTTACTTGGAAGTGATGACTATTTCCATTTGATCTGGGGTATTATTACATCGAAGTTGTGAATACAGGTGTGACACAATGTCTGATATTCTTAAATTGCTAGTTTCAGACAGTATTTATTGACCAACCAAATAGGTATTCCTTCCTATGGGCCACTCCCAGTAGAACTGTTTTTTTTTAAAAATCCATGTTTGAGTATGGTTTTGCAGCTAGGAACAGCATATGATCAGATTTTGGCTAACAAGACATTTGCAGAACCATGACACAAATCTGGAAAGGATTTGGCTTTTGCAAGAAGGAGGAGGTATGCACAGCAGATAGCAATTCTCCATTCCCCCTTTCCAAGAGGCTTGCCTTGAAAGTGGCCATGCTATTTGGAGCTATCCCCAGCATCTTACAACAATTTGTAGAGCGACAAGCATTGGGAAAGATTTCCAGAAGAGCTGAGTGAGGAGCTTGGCATATCCTCTCCTCAATGAAATATCACTTAATGATGAAAACAATAAGAAACCCATTTAAAACCTCTGAAGACTGACCTAATGACATACAGCAAAATAGGGATCAAGCAATGGAGAGTTTATAGATTCAAGAAAATCTATTAACTATTAGAAAAACAAGAGTCTGTGGAAATTGAGCTAAGGCCTGCTCCCATCTACCTTCCAAATGCAAGTTATAGAGGGTCACCTCTGGGCAGTGTGACCAATTTGGTATTCGGGTTTCACCCCAAGAGGAATAGGGCACCCATCCTCCTATCCCCTAGTTTCCTATTGCAGAAGCTTTATTCTGGGCAAATACAACCAAGAGGATAGGGCTCCCTTCCTTCACCCAGCTGACACATATGGTCGAAGCACTAATCCCAGTATGCAGGCTGATAACACTGGGGTATCAATCACCATAGCCACAGTTCATGGGTGTGGTGAAGATTCCATGGTGAGAGGGACAAGTCAAGAAAACCAGAGGCTATCATTTCCTACCCCCAATTCCTGCTCATTGAGCAGGGATGTCACTCTGGGAGAAGCTGTGGTGCAGAAGTTCTGCCCAGAAGAGAGAGGTCAGAGGTAAGGGCAGGGAGCCCTGTGGATCGACCTGAAGGTACTGACTTGATTTATAACAGAAGATGGAAAATTGGGTGCTGAAGGGTGATGTTGAAAATAATTAAGGTCTTGGTCATGAACAATTAAGAGGAGGGGTCAGCTCAATGTTTCTAGTAACAATCAGCCATCAAGCCAAAAGTCTGACAGAGAGAACCAGGGAAATAGGATCAGAAAGAGGCCTCCTGTGGTCACGCTCACCCCTGAGAGTCTGGAAGTCCATGTGCATGTGCTGAACTGCAGCTATTCAGGTGCTACCAGAGGAGTGTGTGGCCCACTTGAAAGCGTTCTCCAGGCCACACGTAGATCCATCATCAAAAGGTGGGGCTTAAGAACAACCTCTGACCAAACACTGGTTGAACAATTAGCTACTGTAAGCCAGGAGAAAATCCAAGAAAGCCAGAATGAAAACTAAAATTATACCCAGACTTGGTAGTCTGGGAAACTGTGGGCATGCCCAAGGTTGAAGTCTCTCAAGAGCAACCAGAGAGGAAAATTCTAAGCTTCTATTCTTAGGCTGAATGTGGAGCAAAACTGGGAACTCCATGAACTGTGATTTTAGTCTCCAAGTCACATACACACACACACAGACACACATACACAGACACATACATATATCCAACAGTAAAGAGAGAAAATCTAAATGGCTAAGGGGCTTAAGTACAACATTTGACTGATAATTAACTTATGTTGACTCGGGGTGACCTCTAGGAATTCATATTAAGTTTAAAAAATAAGAGGTGCCAAAAAGCTTAGCAAAATTATCACAGGACATTCACTTTAGAGGAAGTAGGCTTCTCAGAATTAGTTCAACCAAGTCACTAAATAACTAACAAACAAACAAAAAAAAAATCCCTAAAGGTCAGAAGCAGTATCCAAGTTACTACAAAATATAATCTAAACTACATCTAAAATGACAACAAACAAAATTTTAGGACATGCAACAAAAGAGGAAACTGGAGGTGTATATATAGGAAGCAACAAAACAGGTGCTAGTGTTTCAGCAAAGCCAGGAATTCTGAGTGGCAGAAAAACCCAAACAGAACTTGGAGAGGTGGAGGAACAGATTTATTATGCATGGGCTCAGAGGAGAGTCAATCTCCACATTCTGTTTTTCAGTTTTCATAGGTTTACATAGAATTTTATATGGCACTGGTATGGCTCTCCCTCATTGACTAATGCATTCCTAGGCAAAATTTTGCAAGTGGGTTACAGAAGCAGAAGGCAGGTATGGTTCGGTGGATTACAGAAGCGGGGGGCAGGAAAGGTTTGTTTGATATTCTCCTGCAAGGCCATGTTCTCACAACTGATTTACAGAAACGGGGACCAGGAGTGGCTCATTAGATAGTTTTGCAAGGTTGTGCATTATATTTCTCAACACTAGAAATTGCCTTTGAGTGACACAGAACTTGGATTTAGCAGACAAAAGCATCAAAGCAGCTATTATAAATATGTTCAAAGACCTAAGGACTAAAAGATACCATGTATAAAGAATTAAAAGATGGTATAATGACAAGGTCTCATCAAATACAGAATATTGAAGAGAAAGAAAACATGAAAAAACATATTTGGCAATTTTATAGTTGACAAGTCCAATAACTGAACTGAAAAATTTATTAGAAAGGCCCACCAGCTGATTTGAGTTGGTAGAAATAAAAATAAACAGACTTGAAGTAATATCCACAGTGACCATGTGATACAAAAAATGGAGAAAAAATAATGACTGAAAAGCAGGGAATCAGAGAAATATGGGACAATATTAAGTAAACCAAAATTTGTGTTTTGAGAGTACTAAAAGAAGGGGAGAGAAAGAGAAAAAAATAATTCAAAGAAATAATGGCAGAAATATCACAAATTTAATGAAAACCACAAATCTAGATATCTAAGATGATTAACCCCAAAAATGATAAATTCAAAGATACTCCCACCAAGACACACAATTGACCAAAGTTGGAATACCAATCCTGAGAGAGGCAAGTGAAAAATGACTGATCACATGCAAGTTAACCAAAATAAGTTTAAGAGCTGAGGCCTCATCAGAAGCAATGATTCCAGAAGGCAATGGAATGACATTCTTACAGTGTGAATGAAAAATTTAAACTGCCAAGAAAGAAACTCTAAGTGGAAAGCTATCACTCAAAAAATTAAGAAGAAAAGAGACCTTCTCAGACAAACATAATTGAGAGAATTTGTTGCTAAATGACCTGCTTTACAAATATGCTGAAGTTCTTCAGTCTGAAAAAAATGTGACACCAGGTAATAATACAAATCTATACATATGCACACAAATACACTCACACAAAACAAAGAAGTCCAGTAAAGGTTATTTTTCAGATAATGATAAAAGAATAATTGCATGTTAATTTTTCCGTTTTTCTTTACTGATTTTCAAGGCAAATAAATTGAATTAGAAATTCTCTCTGGACTATATTCACAATTTCCTGCAAATCTGTAATTATTTCAAAATAATAAAAAAATACAAGGAATCTGCAATATAATGTTTACCTAAGAAATATTATGCTAAGTTCTTAGGTGAAATAAAGCAGTCATAAAAAGCCACCTATTGTGTGAGATCCTTAATATGAACTGTCCAAAACAAGCAAATCTACAAACATAGAAAGTAGATTAGTAGTCACCAGAGGATGGAGATGGAGAGGCACAGCAGGATAGAAGGAACTACTAGAGGTACAAGGCTTCTTTACAGGTTGAAGAAATGTTGTAAAACCTTAGGAATATCACTGAAGTTTCCTACATACTATTTCCACAAGATAGCGACCCTTCTGAAATTTGTTTTTATCGTTCCTGTTTCATATTTTACTTCACAAGAATTAGTTAGATTTTACCCTTTTCTAAAACTTGTTTTATTAAACTTTATATTTTGAATTAATACAGAAAGCTCTACTTCAATAATTTTAATCATTGTATAATAGGCCATTGTATGAATATACCATAATTTATTTGTTTCTTATTCCCTATTAAATATGTAATCTATTCATTTCTTCTTGTACTCAAAATATTTTTTAGAATATCACCTAAGATGAAATTTCTTTGTTGTTGTAAGCATATCTTCAACTTTTAAGATGAAGGGAATTTTTCTCCAAAGCTGTTGAACTAATTGCCACAGGCAAAGTATATCATTCTTGTTTCTCAAACTACCTCCTACATTTTTTATTGTCACACTTTTCAATTTTTCCCAAATTAATTACTTTTCTTTTGCACCTTATTGTGTTAGTGCTTTGTGTTTCCCAAATTTCCAGTAAAATTGATCAGGTATCTTTATTTACAGCTCTGTGAAGGCATCATCATATGATTTATTCATTTTTTATAATTTTTTTATGACTGGAGTATTCTATACTCATTTACATACTAATCCTGTGATGGCATCTATATTGCAAATATCCTTTACTGGCTTATGGTATGTCCATTTCTGTTACTATTAAAGTCTGTTCTGTCTACAAAGTATCTATCTGAATGCAGAAGTATTAGTCATATCTTTTGTAATTTTTTAAATCCATCATGTATTAGTCAGCCAAAAGAATGCTAATGTAAAATACCAGAAATCGATTGGGTTTTATAAAGGGTGTTTCTTTCAAGTAGAAGTTTACAGTTACCAGGCCATAAAATGTAAGTTACTTCCCTCAACAAATTCCGTTGCCACGTGTTGGAGCAGATGGCTGCCGATGTCTGCCAGGGTTCAGCCTTCCTCTTCCTTGTAAGGCTCTGTGGTTCGAGCTTCCTCCAATATCAGCTGTCGGCTGGGCTAAGTCTCTTCTCTTCTGTGGCATGTTTCTTTCCAGGCTCGGCTGCTCTCTTCTCTCCACGAAGGTCAGCTATAGACTATCAGGCTCTCTCTTCCCAGGGCATCTATGGAGCCATCTTTGTTCCTCTGTGTTCTTCTCCTGCGTGTTTTCTTCCTGGGACTCCAGCTCAAAACTCCAACTAACTCCCCTGCTGGGTGGTTTTCTCTGCGAGTCCCTGCCCACCAAGGGGTGAGGACTCAATGTCCCCTGAACATGGCCCAACCAAAGCCTTAGTCACAACCCTGGGGCCCTGGGGTGGGCAGGGTGGACTTGGACATGTTATGGGAACTCATGGGTGACCGTGCGACACAGACTCCAGGCCTTGGGCCTCTCTGTCTCTCGAGCTTGGGCCAGTTTCAGGTTCTGGGGTGGTGGGAGCTGTACTCCTGACGCTTGGGTGGGGTGGAGGGCCACAGAAGCCTACATTCTCCTTTGATTTCCAATTTGGGAAATGAAGCTCACCCTTCCATTCTGGATTCGGGTCAGTGACAGGCGGATCTTTATATACATTTTAGGATGATTTTGAAAATATCAAATTCATGTCAAAATAAAATCTATTTAATTGCTGGTACTGTAACACATGTTAACATTTCCTGGTTTTTCATTTTACCATGTACTTTGCCACTGAAAATGGTTTAAAAGTGCCCTGCTTTTTCTTTCTACATCCTTTACCTCTTGAGGATGGTCAGTCCATGTGTGCCAGTTTTCCTCTAAAGCCATTTGTTTGGATCTATTTGTGTTTTTCATGTTTAGCAACTTTGATGGTGTTACGGTTTTTTGGAAGAAATATGCTTTTGTTATTACTGCTGTAAGATGCAACTTAGAAAGTATATACACTGAACAGAAGTCAGCCTATTTAAAGAATAAATTATTTGTTTGGCTTATTGTTAGGAGGCTCAGGCTAGGAACTATGGTTATATGTACTTGCAAATGTGAAAGGTAAAAGTATAAAGTTGTTTTAGTGTCACTTACTCTGATTTATTATGCAAGTTAGTGTACTGAGAGATGATATTTTCTGCTACAGTATGATTTTTGAACATTTGTAAGGACTTATGAAATAAAGTCCTTGACAAATTTTTTAAAAAAGCCTTAATCATTATTTAATCAAGTAAAAGTGAAACTTCTGAATTTAATACAATCTAATATGCCCAAAGGAAAACCCCAGTTTTTGGAATTCATAAATAATACCAAACTGCTACACATGGTTAATTTTTATGGTTTTTAATATTTGATTTTGACACTTTTTAAATAAACCTAGACATTTTTGTGTGTGCTAGGTAAGAATGAAATATTTTTGTTTTTCCATATGGTTAATCAATAGACTCAGTCAAATTTATTGCATGGTGCATTCTTTCCTCATGGATTCATAATGCTACCTTTCTTATATAATAGTTTAGTAATTTTCTAACATGTCCATTGTATAGCATTGGTTTATTTGCCTATCATTACTCTAGTAACACTCTCCTTTAATTACTGTAATTTCATTATAATTTTATACCTATTAAAATTCCTCCTATATTTACTTCTTCTAAATTGATGTCAATCATGGGCCTTTGAGCCTCCACATTTATTTTTAAAATATCTCATCAAGACTATGAAAAAAACTGTTATGATATTAATTGGAATTGCACTGACTTTATAATTTTTAAATTATATCTTTGTTATATTGAGACACAACTTACCACATTTTTAAAAAATAGCCTCATCCTTTTCTTTACAAAGTTCTTGTAATTTAGCAGATTTCTTCATAGGTCACTTATACCTCGGGGTAGTTTAGTACTTTTCTCTTATTAAATTATATTCATAACTTCTTCTCTGGCATAGATGGCAACTTATTTTTTTGTGAACTAATTTTATATCTAGCACACTTGCTGAATTACATTATGAAATCTAATAACTTACCGAAACATTAATGTGTGGTTTCTATGTGGAAAATCATGTCATCTAAAAATAAACACAGTTCAGTTTCTTGCATTTGTATCATAATAATTTCATTGTTCTTGCTTGTTTTACTGCAGTTACTTAAAGTACACTGTTTAATGTCAGCAATAAACCTGGGTCTCCATGTTGCTATTCATGATCTTAAATGTTTGCTTCTGACATCTAATCCATTAAGTGTAGTGTGAGAGACAGAGAACAGGGTTGTGATGGTTCAATCTGTATGTTAGCTTGGCTAGATTATGGTGTCCAGGTGTTTGGTCAAACCCTGGCCTAGACCTAGCTGCGGAGGTATTTCACAGATGAGAGTAACACCTACAGCCGGGACTTTACGTAAATGAGATTCCCCTCCATAATGCGGGTGGGCTTCGTCTGCTCAGTTGGAGGCCTTAAGATGACAGAATTGAGGATTACAGGGAGAAGACAAGATACTGCCTCTGTTCTTCTCCCAGTATCCAGCCTGCTAGCCTGCCCTATGGGCCTTGGACCTAAAGATGCAACCGCATAGGGGAATTTCTAGCTAGGAGGCCTGCCCTTTGAATTTCATACTTGCCAGGCCCCACAAATGTATAAGCCAACTATGTAAAATAAATCTGTTTTATATATATGTGTGCATATACATGGGTACATTCATATACATGCATGCATATGCATATATAAGCATACACAAACAGATGTAATAGCCTTTCAGTTCTGATTCTCTGCAGAACCCTGACTAATAGAGTCTGTCCCTGGTATACTCACTGTGTCAGCTAGGATTAGGTTCAGCTGCATAGTAAAGAATCCCCAAATAACTGCCTAACACAAAACAGAAGTATATTTCTCTCCAACTAAAGGAGCCTGGAGGCAATGATGGCTGATATGGTGACTCTTTGGGGTCAGGTCCGTGTTTCCTTTATTTGGCACACTCACCATCTTCTGCGAATGACTTCACATCATGGTTCAGGGGATTATTTGCGCTCTTGCCATTTGATCTGATTCCAGACAGTAAAAAAGAAGGGGGTAAACTCTATCTTTCAAGGAGACTCCTTAAAAATATCACAAAAGTTATCAATTTACATGTCATTGACCAGAACATTGTTTCATGGGCACAAATACAGCTGAAAGGGAAGTGGGGAAATATACTTTTCTATCTGGAAAACAAGGTACCCAGGAAAATATTAGGGATTTCATAATAAAGAAATAAACACCAATCCCCTTTGCTAACAACGTTTAGAATGTGTCAGTAAGGACACACAAACTTTTGTTGAGTTAATCCACTGTGGTTTTGAGTTTTGCATTTTATAGCAGTTGGCCTAACCTAATATAATACTTATTTTTATAGTAAGTGCAATCAATATCTCCTTCTACCTCCAGAATGATACAACAAACTTAGAATACTTGAATAACACGATGCCCTTCTCATCACATAAGCAATTATTTTCCATTGTGTCAGTTTCACCTTTTTGCCCTCTAAATTAAGTATTATTATTTCTGTCATTGTTTTTCTTCTTTCATACAACCAATGCTTATTCAATTCTTTTATTCTGGAGAGTGAACTTAGAGATAAATTTAATGGTCTCAATTGTCTACATTGACCATTTAGAACTCATAACTAGAAAAAAATATTTATTTTAAAAATGGAGTATGATATATCACTTGATACAGGAATTTAACATTTCTCTCCTAATTAAAGCTATTTATTTTTTGCTAATTGGATTTCTAACTACTCTTTGCATTGCAAATGCTGTGCTCTAAAATTAATCTAACACACTTGATTTGATTATGAGGCAATCTTTCCTAATTAAGGAATAAAGCTGAATAATTTATTCCACAACTTCCTTAAAGAAAATAGGGATTGTTGGTTTTCAGATTTAACTGTATATATTTTAAAATTTACATTCAGATTAATTCTTCTATTTTTGCATGGAAAACTCTGAGTTTTTCGCACATGCGTAGATCTTTACAACTGCCACAACAAACAGGACACAGAACAATTTGAACACCCAAACAATGCCCATTCACAGCCATATTCTCTCCCCATCCCCTAGTCGAAGCAACCACTCATCTATGCTCTGTTCTGCCCCTTCCATAAAGTCACTGAAGTGGGCTCATATGGTATGTAATCTTTGAGGTTGACTTCTTTCACTTAGCATAGTCCATGTGAGGTCCACCTGTGCTGGTGTGCACAGCAATGGTTTGCTATTTTCTATTGTTGAGTCACATTGCAGTAGATGGAAGTACCTCAGCTTTATTTATTCATTCACCCACTGAAGGACATTTGTATTATTTCTAATTCTGGACATTTAGAATAATGCTGCTTTACACATTAGTGAACAGATTTCGTGTGAGCATAGTATTCATTTCTCTAGGTTACATACCTTGAAGGAAGATCATGTGGCGGTGTATACTTCTTTCTAAGAAACTGAAGAATTGTTTTCCAGAGCAGTTACACCATTTTGTATTCCCACCACACTTCTTTAATTTGATAACATGTAGTTTAATAACTTTGTCCACCATTTCTTTTCTGCATTTCAGACCTTTATTTTGAGTTCAATTATTTCTTTTTTAAAATATATTTTTTAGGGGTTCCATCAATGAGAATCTGATAATAGCAAACACTCTTATATTTATTTATTTCAAAATATGTTTACTTTAAAATCATGAGATGACAGTTTGACTTAATGGAAACTTCTAGATTCAGAGTTAATTTTTAGTAATACCTTGAAAATAACATTGCATCGCCCTTTGTCTTCTATTGTTGCTAGTGAAAAGATTGTTGTTGATTTAATTGTTTTTTCCTATAGCTACACTATATTTTTCCTCAGGGGCTACTTTTAAGATTTTCTCATTATCATTTGCTTTTGTTTTGTCACCATAAATGTTCAGTGAACTATATTCTATTTAATTTATCCTGCTTGGAATACTGTGATTCCTAATGTTAGGATTTATATCTTCCATCATTTCTGGAAATCTCTCATCAATTACTTCTTCAAACTTTGCTCCTTCCTATTATCTCTAATATCCCTTTCTGGAACTGTGAATAGATTGTATTTTAGAGATTCGTATTTCTTCCATGTTTCTTAATCTCATTCAAGTTTTCTATATTCCTTTTTCCACTGTGTTACATTGTACGTTATTTCTTAGGTCTTTTGTCCAGTTCACTAATTCTTTCTTCACCTATGAGTAATCTGCTATTTGACCTATCTTTTGAATTTTTCATTCAATGACTATATATTTTTATTTCCATAAAACATACTTGGTTCTTTTTTAATCCAACCAATATTTTTCTTATTTAGACCCTTTCCTTCACGTTTTTTTTTTTTTGCATTAATAAATCTCTATACCTTTAAACATACCTAATATTTTATATCTGATAAACATTGGGGTTTCATCTTCCCTTTGCTGAATCTGCTGGTTGTTCTCTCATGAGTTATGGAATTTTTTAAATTAGGAGCTCAATTAGCAGTATTAGTTTATGAGAATCCTGCTTGGACTGGTCTAAAATGCTGACTCTACAGAGATGTATTGAAATTTGTTTTTACCAGAAACCCACACGTATTATCTTGCAAGCACTGACTTTTTATGTTAATATATAAGCCCCCATTTTATGACTATATGGTTGATGGAAATTAAACTCATGTGACTAATGGCACATGGTAACAAGTTTCCTAGATGAGATTTTTCCACAGTGCCCAGATGAGGCAGACACTTATCCTCGCTGTTTCTTTAAGCCAGTGGGGTGATGCCTTGCTGTCCATCCTTTCCGCCAAGCCCCAGTAGTCCCTTGGCTACCAATATGGTTAAAACATCCCATGGCATGCAAGTGCAGCTCGTTTTCATACATCAAGATTTCACGTTCCTATAAATTTCCTCTTGGCAATTTCCTTTATGTTATTCCAGCTCAAACATTTCAAAAAATGTTCTCACCATTTTATGTAGCAAGTGGCAATTCCAGTTATTAATATTATTTGACAGGGTCAGGTTCACTAGACTGCAATTTGGACAGAAATCAAATCAGTAACTTACTAAATTCACATTTAATCTTTTCACTAATCCTTTGAGATTAGAGTTTTAGACCAATTTTACGAATGAGAAAATTTGAATTCAATTGTTGTAAGTAATTTAATCAAGGTCATGTATTTGGAAGAGAAAGCAATGAGAGCAGAGCTCAGGATTCCCAGAATCAAGTCTGTTGATGCCTTGAACATATCACAACCACTACTAAAAATGCATTGTGTGTGTCCATCAATTTACAGTATAAAGCTGAAAAAATAGTGGTGTCATGACAGATATACATTAACTGTCTCTCTTAGAATAGCTCTATTAAATGTAATATTCCCAACACTCAAGATATAAATTATAACTCATTTTTTTATGGATTACAAATAGGCCTTCACACCTTGGAAAATATTGTGCTTTGTTATAATATTAGTTATCTTTTAATGAAATAGCATAAAGTAATCCACAATGCAATTATTTAAGACTAAAGAATATCAGCAAATTTCTAGTGGGGGTATTTTGAAGACATTTAATTAACCTTTGAATAAATACCATGCATAACACCTTATAACTCAGTCAAAACAGTACAGTCAGGTTTGCTATGTACTTCTAGAAAAGTCTCCAAAATTGCTTCTTATACCATATTTACAAAATTATATATTTAATAGATTGTAATATAGCACTGTCTTCACCTACAAGGAACACCAGGGTTTTAAAACGTATTAGAAGACATTGTACAATTCCTTATCTAAAATTTGGGACAAATTAATATTTCACGCAGAAATTCAATTTTAAGAATTTTTTAATCATGTGATTTCCAGTGATAGCCTAACCAAATAATGCTACATTTTCCAGCTTTTTCTTAGTATGCACAAAGATATACTGACAAATATGATTTTGTGTATCTTTGTGTATATTATGTATATTTTTATAAATAAAATAACTGTTTCTGAAAAATTTGCCACAGACACAAATGCTTATATTTCAAAACCTTATTATAATATAGAAAAAGAATAGGAATAACTTCAAAAAATTTGGCCCTGAATTTTTTTTTAAAGGTCAATCTTAAAACTTACATGTTTTAGAAATATTCTAATTTACAGATGAAATGTGAGAACAATTCAAAAGTCAGCTGAAAAAATATGGGAAGTGAAAATATGAGAAGTTCTGAGGATAAATAGGCGGAAATTGCAGGGGCACTTACAATGTGACACCCTAGGTACAAGAGTTCTTAATTAGAATTATGCACAGAATGGTGGAGTGATTTTACTGAACAGCTTTAAAGATCTTAAAAGTAAAAACTAAAAAAATAAAAAAGCAATTAAGAAGTGTTATTAATTTTAAAATGTGTATATATATTATTTATATATCAAAAAAATTCATAAACACTAGTAGAAAAAAGCAAGCAAACACATTTGCACACATTGTGTTTTATGTTCATTTTTCTCCCTAGTCAGAGGTTATAAATACCCTTCCAGTGAAATGAAAAAGATGGAAGTTCACAGAGGTTTCAAGATCAGTAAATGACACAAACACCACTAAGACCCAGGTGCTTGCAGTTTCTTTTCTTTTGTCGAGTTGTTCCCCACCAAAGTTTTCCAGTCCTAGGGATCACCGAAAGCTCAATCGAGGTCAGGCTGATATTTTCCCTTTAATTGAACATATTGCTCCACTAATTCCTGTTTATTGTTGAAAATGCAAAAAGACATACAAAAATTAGTCACTTTAAATCCCCACATTTGAGGTGAAAACTGGACTTTTAAGTATACATATCAATTGTAACATTTTTTCAATGCAGATACATTTTTAAGACACAAATAATAAAATGGTCTTTTGTTTTGAAAAGTCTAGGAAGCAGACACCTATACTACTGTATTTCTCATTATAATTCTCATAGAACAAATAAATCATTTTAAATCTTATTCCGTTTCAAGCATGTCACTAATTTTTTCCCCCAAATTAAGAAGCCAGTCCTAGAGTACCCTGACTGGCTCTGTGCCTCTGTCTTATATAATCTCAATATTTAATTTTCATATTGGAAAGTAACAGATTTGCCCCAGTTGTGTGTTTTTTAATTTTTTGGAACACATAATGTTGATGTCTCATAAGTTTGCTAACATGATGTGGAAATACAGAAAAAGGTCCAAAAATATCTGAGACTCCACCTCGAGTTTCTAGTTTGATACTCTCACTGATTGTCTCTGAATGCTTGTGGGATGGCAATGAGGGGCGGAAGGCAGATGAAGGGACTCTGAAGAGAAATATGAGCAGGACTCTTTGTGCTGACCTGATTGAGCATCATGGCAGTCCAAGAGGTCAATCTGCCTTCATTCCCATGAAATATCTGCCAAATGCATGCTCAGGACATGGCTCCCAGGCAGTCAGTCCATCAACGAATGAATCAAGAAACAGTCAGTGAACCCATCATGGGACTCGGTCTGCCTGACAAGGTTTTAATAGAAAAATTAACCAAGGCCTCTGCTGCTCAAAGACCTTGTAATCTAGGTCAGAAATATAACTCTTCACCCATACTCCACATCCAATCTGGGTCAATGTCCTTTTTAATAGGAAATTGATTGGTCTTTCTTTCCGTTATCCTTGAACATACATTAATTTCAATAAACATGTATAAGACATAAATAAGAAAAAATCCCCGTTCTTACAAGATTACATTCTGGAATTAAACGTTGGCTCTTTCTTATTCTAAAACTATAGCTCGTAATCTATATAGCATTCTGTCTTCCACAGATATGGCATGGTTCTATATTCCTAAGACAAACCTATGTCTAATAGTCACAGCAGAAATTCAAGTAGACACTATTTCCAGCCTACTGATAAGGAAGTGAGCATTGGATTCAAACAAATTTCCCAAAGTAAAGAGCTAATGAATTTCAGCACAAATATGAGATAAGCAGTAATTCCAAATATGCAGATGAAGTAAAGATGAAGGAGACGAGGGCACTGCCAGGTTCCGGTGTTGGCTGACTGGCTGCTGGTAGCATCCCTAACACAGACACAGCACATTCAAGGGCAAGAGACAGGAAATCACGATCGGTGCATTCAGTGAGTAAGTCAAGATGGGAAGTAACATGGAGGAGAAAGCTTATCATCAAAAAAAAAAAAAAAAATAGTGCAAACGAGGTCAAGAAAACATACCAGAATATTAATATGGGCAAACACATCAAATCAGTATGTGTCTTTGCTATTTCAATGGATTTGTTGGCTGAGAGCATAGTATCTTTTGAATAAGATGAGATAGACGTAAGGGTATTTGTTGATCGAGAAGCAGAATGTAGAGAAGAAGTAACTGTAAAAGAGCAACTGGAGAAAAGAGTTCTGAAGAACCAGGGAGGGAATGAGATCAAGAAGCCCGGCTTAGGATTTTGTTTAGACAAAAGAACTTGGACAGTCTACACATGCAGTCATACAGCAGGAAGGGTGTGAATAGAGAGAGTGCATGGTTCCCTGCAATGCTCAATCTCAAAGGTCCCTATCAGAACAGGTCTCCAGATGGAGGTGGGCGAGGTATTGTTGCCTCAAATCTACGGGCATCATACTATTTTCTGAATCCCAAAATCTCGAAAGTTTAATAAAATGATTGCACAATTACTAACAAGTTCCTTTTCAAAGAAACGGGTACTTCCACATAAATAAGCAATCGGTGGTTTTAAGCAAAGAAAAAAAATATTGAATCTAAAAGTTTAAATCAAATATTCAAGGTTTAATTTCCAGCTTTGGTAACATGGTTGTCTCTCTTGAACTCTTATAGTTTTCCCAGTGGTGACCTCTTTGTTTGCTTTTGAATTTTTAAAATGTTTAGTGTGTATGCGTATGGAAGTTGTCAATCCAAATTGTATCTGTAATTATGCTTCCCAGCCATTCAATATGTTTTATAGTTCCATAGTCCTCACTTTCGCAAAACTGTGGATACCAATGAGGTAACGTATTTCTCAAATGAAAACACATTTCTTTTAACCAGGTCGGTACCACAGAGATCAATCACTCGATTTCAATAAACGTATTTAATATGCATGGTTTTCTGCTTTGATATCACTTTTTACTAGCTTTATTTGCGTGCCTATTACTTTGAATCCTGTGACTATTTATTTTATTTTATTTTCCCCTCCCCCACCATGCTGTTTTTGCTGTCTGTGTGCATTTGCTGTGTGATCTTCTGTATCTACTTCTTCTGTCTTCTCTTCTCATCTTTCTTCTCTAGGATTCACCAGGATTAGATCCTGGGGATCTCTGATGTGTAATCCGTCAATTGCACCACCTCAGTTCCTGGTTTCTGCTGCGCTTCACCTTGACTCTCCCCTTTGTCTCTCTTTTGTTGTGTCATCATCTTGCTGCATGACTCGCTTGCACAGGCACTGGCTCCACGCAGGCACACACACAGGCACTCGGCTCACCACGCAGGCACTTGGCTCTTCATGTGGGCACTGGCTCCACGCAGGCACTCGCCTCACCATACGGGCACTCGGCTTGCCATGTGGGCACCCGGGTAGGCACTCAGCCCACCATGCTGGCACTTGGCTTGCCATGTGGACACTTGAGCGGGCACTTGGCTCACTGTGTGGGCTCTGGCTTGCGGTCACCCCTCAGGCTGAAGTGTGGTTTGCTGGCCTGGCAGGGGAGCAGCCGCGGCAGGCCAAGCCGCTGCCCCCATAATAGGGTGGCTGGTCGGACTCACCGCCACCCCTGAAGGGAGCTCGGCATGGGCGCAGAGTGCCCTCGGGTCTCCCCTTCTCGGCAGCCATGCTTCCGCGGCCGCCCCTCCTCCCGGATGGCGCCACACGATGCCTGTGGGGCGGCACCCTTCTTCTTCTTTCTCCCTGCGCAGGCGCAGGATGGAAAATTCCAGTCTGCCCTTTTCCCCTCCCCCGACAGCAGCAACAGCCAGGCGTGGGCGGAAAAATCCAGTCTGCCCTTTTCCCTCCCCCTGACAGCAGCAACAGCCAGGCGTGGGCGGGAAACTCAAGTCTGCCCTCCACCCCAGCAACAGCAGCCACCAATCCCTAAACCCTGCCCCTTCCCCCAGCAACAGCGACAGCCAATCCCTAACCACCACCCCTCCCCCGTCCAGTACCGCCCACTGACCTTTCGCCGGCAACCAATCAGAACAGGGCGTGGCTTCGACCAATCAGCCTTCCCCAGCCCCTATAAAACTGTTGCCTCTCCCTCAATAAAGTGGGCCTGCGTGTTTACCTCGTCTCCGCGGTAGTTCTTCTGCCATGCACCCTCCAGTCCTGAGAGCCCCCGACAAGGGCCTGGCCTCCCTTGTCCCCAGTTCGTCGCCTGCTTCTCCGAGCGACCCCTTCATCGCCGGCTTCGCCAGGCAACCCCGTCAGCCGAACTGCGCAACCCCTGTGAGACCGACCCCTCGTCTGCTGCCGGACCGACCCCTCGTCCCAAGCGGGACTGATCCCTCGTCCTGAGCTGGACCAACCCCTCGTCCGCAGCCAGACCCCACCTCTACCGACCGAGCAAGCCGCCGCACTGGCTCACCACACGGGCACTTGGTTCACCACTCAGGTACTTGCGTGGGCACTTGGCTCGTCACGCAGGCCCTCGCATGGGCATTCAGCTCACCACATGGGCACTTGGCTCACCGCATGGACACTCAGCTCACCCCGTGGACACTAGGCTCACCACGTGGGCACTAGGCTTACCACACATGGGCCCTGACTCGTCACGTGAGCGCGCTTTCTCTTCTTTGTCACCAGGAGGCCTTAGGGATCGAACCCCGGTCCTCCCATATGGTAGGCAGAGGCCTTATCACTTGAACCACATCTGCCTCCCTATTTAATTAGTTTTAATAAACTTCCTAATGATATATAATATAAACATATTGTCATGCCCTCCCACCCAAATATTTTCCATATCAGGCCCTTTTTTGCTTTGTGTATAATTTACCAAAATGTTATTTTGCTCATGGGGTCTTACTAAAATTTTGCATTTCTCCCCATCAAGAATATAAGCCACATGACAAAATTGTATCTCTATTGTTAAATTCTTGTTCTCGATCTAAGATTGTGGATTACTCACTTAATGTTTGCTGAAAAAAATAATGAAGCAAATAAGCAAAATAATTAGATCAAATGCTTTTTATACACATGAAATTTCGGTCTCACCACTTTTCTACTGTAATAAACCTGGAATATTTTAATGATTTCTTTAAATTGAATATGAAGTTACATATATATAGATAGATAAATGATATAAAGTTAACTTTACCAATTTTAACATGCTTTAGATGAAAAGTCATGGCTTTCTAACTTTGGTTTAAATTGTAGCTCTTGGGTTTATTTTATATTTTCAAAATCGTGTTCACAAATAATTATGTAGAAAGAAAAGATGTGTTTAATATAAACAGATCACTGAATGCATTAAGGTATTTTAATTTTTATGACTGTTACCACAGATGCTTCCAAATTGTAAGTTCCTCAAAGGAGTTGTAAATCTTATTATTTCTATTACTATAAAATGATGTGTGAGTAGCTGATATTCTTTCTGAAGCTCTTTGGATGCATTTGTCTGTTTGACAGAGAACTAATTCTTTTTCTTTTTTTCTTAAAAATATTTTCAGAAAAATATCATTAATGTCCATTTCTTTCCACTCTCTGACTTCATTTGCAAGTTCTCTTGAAAACATCACAGTTTGCATTTGGTAGATGGTGCATCACACAGAATTAGAAGATGTAAATATCCCTTGAACTTTTATTCTCTCCATTGTCCAAGTTAAAGATTAATTAATTTTCCAAGTTTCTTCTTACTCCACTCCTTTATAGTAATGAATTCTACAAATGTACTTTCTTTTCCTTTAAAACACCTTTCTCTTGATCATAAAAAAGATCATTTCATTGCACTTGCCTTGGGGACAGGCATCTGGGACCTGTAGTCCCAGGACAGGAGGTCTCAGAGAATCAAACAGGGACTGAGGAGGAGGTAGAGTTGGAAGAGCGAGAGTAGAAGTTCTCTAGGACAATGTCGGAACTGACACTTGGATCCAGGAGCTTAGAATATAGTCCTGGCATTCCAGAGAGAAGCGGAAAACTGACCAGTGTCCATGGAACACCTGTTAATTTTAATCATTTTTGGATGTATTACTGATGATTGTCTGTGCCTCTGATTTTTCAAGGCTTGTAAAGTAGAAGTTCTCAATTTTGTAAATTAGTTATAGTGAAGTCTGGCATATATTTTTTCACAAATCCAGGAAGTCTACTCATGGAGAGGGAAAAGAGATTTTAAGAATTAAAGTTTTTAAAGGTTTAATGGTTCTACTATATGTTGTATAGAAAATCCCTTATTAATTTGTGATAAATGTATATTCATAAATGGATATAGTAAAATCAAAGTATTTATATTTGGATAAGTAATCTAGTATATAATTTATATAATTTGGAAAATGAAGAAAATAATTTAAGAAGTATCTATCTTAAACCCATAATTGTACTCTTGTAAATGTTTAATTAATTTTCCTTAATTAATTGTATGTCTCTTTTTTTTCTGTGACGGTAAACACTGACAACAAGGATTGTACTTGTATTTTCTGCTCAAATAATTATATTCTGGTAAGTAACACAAAGCTTGTAATATAATGTGCCTATACAACATGTAGCTATTCTCCAAAGAAAGTCTTTTTTATATTTTATGTACATCCATATATAAATGTACGCATGCATAGATTACATATACAGCTAAAATTTGGGTCATGTTATAAAACATTGTGTATTTGCATTTTCACTTAACATTATATCATGAACTCTTTTATTAGCATTAGCTCTTTTTTTTAAGGAAATATGACTTTTTTCTTGTTCAATTATATTTTTTACACTGCTGTTATTTCATTTCCATCTCTTTAATTTATTTTGTACATTCATATTTTTCTTAAACATTTTTTTCAATTTTATTGATACATAAAATAAAGCATAAATCCATCCAAAGTGTACAATTGATGGTATTAGATGTAAACATATGTTTGTGCATTCATCAACCCAGTCACTCCCAGAGCACTTTCATTATTCCAATAATAATAATAATAATAAGCAAACAAACAAAACTCATCACGTCTGAATCTCTCTGCCTCATCTGGCAGACATAGCTGCTATTCTTTTTCCTTCTCTCTAGATTATTTGTGTTTATATTGTGTAAAAACAGTCTTATATAAGCAATAACACCCATGTTCATGTTTTACATGAGGTTTTAATATTTTATGCAGCCCCATGTTACAGTTTTTAACTTTCTTCTAGTAATATACACGACCTTAGTCTTTCCTTTTCAACCACAGGTATACCCAAACAATAGCACTGCTAGTTACAAACACCATGATATGCTTTTACCATTGCTATTCATTTCTAAAGATTTACAAACAACCTTTTAAACAATTCTGCACAGATTAATCCTCAGCTGTCCATTCTCTACCCTCTTTCACTATTAATTCCACAGGTTTGCACAGTATGTTTAGCTCGTAATAGTGCAATCGTACAGTAGCTGTCCTTTTGTGTTTGGCTTTCATCATCATTTGACACTGTTGTTAAGATATGGAAGTGTCTATTTCACTGCACCTGTGTCATGTTATGAATGATCATTTTTATTAATATTTGTCTATATAATATGCTCTCAGTTTTGTTTTGGGTTTGTTTTTTATTTTTTATTTTTTTTGCCCTTCTTTTGCCATGTATTTATTGGCACTTTTTGGGGGTAGTGGGGTAAAGAATAGCTTTCCATTATCTTAGAACAAATTTCAAACACATTCTAATTACATCTAAGAAATATGTTTTGGCCAATAAAATTCAGGGGTCGAGTACATTGTTTCTATGTGAATATAATCATTTTCCCCCACTACTGTTTGTTGTTGGTATATTAGAAAACTATTGACTTTTCCTGTTCTAACCTGTACCTGGCCATTTCACTAAAGATTCTTATTGAACATTTTCACTGTAAAATAATTTAAAGAGTTAGGGTTTCTGTTACGGTCAAGGTTCTAAGTTTTTCTATTCTTCTCTTGGTTTTATAAATATATAATCACATCATTTTCAAATAGCAATCATGTTCTACCTTTCAAATACTTAAACTTCTTACTTATATTTCCTACTTACAACACTGATCAAAATTTATATTAATGACAATAGTGACTCTAGGCATCATTTTCTTCCTGTTTTAAAGGTATTGTTTTACCAGGATTGGTATTATCTATCAGTATGCTATAAATATCTTTATAATATTAAAGATATACTTCTATATCTAATTTTCCAAGGTTTACATTAGTAATTATTTTTGAATGTTATTAAATATTTTTATTTTATTTCATTTTAAAAACAATCTATTGCAGTTTACCATTCATACATGAACAAAAAAACAATAAATGTATAATGAAAGCTGTGAACTTACAAATCTAACATGCATAATATCACACAGAGCTTCCGTACATCACCCCACCACAAAAACCTTGCATTGTTGTGAAACATTTGTAACAAATTATGAAACATCATCAAATATTATTACTAGCTATAGACCTTATTTTACATTTGTTGTATTTTTTTCCACAACCCATCCTATTTTTGTTGTTGTTGTTCATAAACCACACAATTTACCTAAAGTGTGCAATCAATGGTATTTGGTATAATTACAGAGTTGTGCCTTCACCACTGCAATCAATATTACAGCATTTTCATTGCTATAAAAAAAAACACTATCATACCCACATGTTAATAATACAAATTACAAATCTTATGATGTACTTTCACCGTATCTATTCATATTCAAACATTTGTGGACAACCATTTTACCATTTCTGTAAAGACTAAACTTCAGCTTTCCTTTCTCTCAACACATTCTATTCTTCAGTGACTTATATTCTGACTATTAAATACATGAGTTTGCTCATTATATTTAGTTTGTAATAGCAAAGCCATGCAACATTTGTCCTTTTGTACCTGGTTTACTTCACTCAACATATTGTCCTCCAGGTTCATCCACATTGTCATATGCTTCATACTTTATTTCTTTTTACAGCTGAATAATATTCTATCATGTACTTATACCACAGTTTGTTATCCATTCATCAGTTGATGGACACTTGGGTTATTTACATCTTTTGGCGATTGTGAATAATGTCACTATGAACACTGGTGTGCGAACGTCTATTTGTGCCACTGCTCTCAGTTCTTCTGAGTATATACTTAGTAGTGGCATTGTGAGGTCAAATGGTAGCTCTCTATCTAACTTCCTCAGGAACTGCCAAATGAACTTCACAGTGACTGGACCGTTCTACATTCCCACCAATAGTGAATAAGTGTTGCTATCTCTCCACATGCTCTCCAACACTTGTAGTGTACTATTTTGTTAATAGTGGCCATTCTAGTAAGTATAAAATGATATCTCATTGTAGCTTTGGTTTGCATTTCCCTAACAGCCAGTGTTGCTGAGCAGTTTTTTTGTGTTTTTTTTTTTTTTACATTTACATTTCTTCTTTAGAAAAATGCCTGAATTTCAGGTCTTTTGTCCATTTTTTATATCAGTTCATTTGTCTTTTTATTTTTGAGTTGTAGGATCTCTTTACATGTGATGGATATTAGACCCTTGTAAGATGTGTGATTTCCAAATGTTTTCTCCTGTTGAATAGGCTGCCTTTTTACCCTCTTCATGAAGTCCTTTGAGGTAGAGAAGTGTTTAATTTTGATGAGGCCCCATTTATCTATTTCTTTTCTATTGTTCCTCATGCTTTGAGTGTAAGCTTTAAGAGACCCCCACCTACTACAAAGTCTTGTAGATGTTTCCCTACATTACCTTCTACAAGTTTTATGGTCCTGGCTTTTAAGTTTAGGTCTTTGATCCATTTAGAGTTGATTCTTATATAGGGAGTGAGATAGGGGCCCTCCTTTATTCTTTTTGATTGTGGATATCCAGTTCTTCCAGCACTATTTGTTGAAGAGACTGTTTGGTCTCAGAAAAGTGGACTTGGTAGACTTATCAAAAAGCAGTAGACCATAGAGGTGAGGGTCTATTTCTGAACTCTCCATTCTATTTCATTGATCAATATGTCTATCTTTATGCCAATACCATGTTGTTTTGACCACTGTAGCTTTATACTACACTAAGTTCAAGGAGCATGACTCCTCCGTATTTACTCTCCTTTTAAGGGATTTTTTTTGGCTATTTAGGACCCTTTTCCCTTCCTAATAAATTTGATAATTGACTTTACTATCTCTGTAAAGAAGGATGTTGGAAATTTGATTCGTATTGCATTGAATCTATAAATCAATTTGGGTAGAACTGACATCTTTACAATGTTAATCTTCCAGTCTATACACATGGGATGTCCTTCCATTGTTTAGGTCTTCTTTAATTTCTTTTAGCAGTGTTTTGTCATTTTCTGAATATAGATACTTTATATTTCTGCTTAAATTAATCCTAGATATCTGAGGGTTTTTTGTTGCTTTTGTAATATAATTTTTTCTTGATTTCCTTCTTACCTTGCTCATTACTAGTATATAGAAACACTACAGATTAATGCATGTTGATCTTCTGTCCTGCCCCTGCCACTCTGCTGAACTCATTTATTAGCTCAAGTAGCTTTGCTGTAGCTATTTAAAGATTTTCTAAACATTGGATCATGTCATATGCTAACAGTGACAATTTTACCTCCTCTTTTCCTGTTTGGATGCATTTTATTTCTTTTTCTTGTCTAATTTCTCTAGCTAGAATTTCCAGCACAATGCTGAATAACAGTGGTGACAGTGGGCATCCTTGTCTTGTTATTGAGCATAGAGGGAAAAATTTCAACCTCTCCCCATTGAGTATGAGGTTGGCGTGGGATTTTCATATATGCCTCTTACTATGTGGAGGAACTTTCCTTCTATACCTATCTTTTGAAGTGTTTCTATCAAGAAAGGATGCTGGATTTTGTAGAATGCCTTTTCTGCATCAATCAAGATAATCATGTGTTTTTTCCCTCTGATTCATTAGTGTGGTGTGTTAAGTAGGTTGACTTTCTTATGTTGAACCACCACTGCATAAGAGGAATAACACCCACTTGATTGTGATGTGTAGTATTTTTATATACTGTTGGATTTGAGTTGCAAGTATTTTGTTGAGAATTTTTGCATGTATGTTCGTTAGAGAAATTTGTAATTTTGTTTTTCTTGTAGTATCTTCATCTGGCTTTGGTATTAGGGTGATGTTGGCTTCATAAAACATATTAGGTAATTGTTAGGTAATTTTCCCTCCTTTTCAATTGTTTGGAAGAGTTTAAACAGGATTAGTATTAATTCTTCTCAAAATTTTTGGTAGAATTCACCTTGGAAGTTATCTGGTCCTGGGCTTTTCTTTGTTGGAAGATTTTTGATGACTGATTCTATTTTTTTTGCTTGTGATTTATTTGTTGAGTTCCTGTATTTCTTGTACTGTCAATGTAGATTCTTTATGCATTTCTAAGAATTTTTCCATTTCATCTAGGTTGTCTAATTTGCTGGCATACAGTTTCTCAAAGTGTCCTATGATTCTGTTTCTTTGTCTTTCATAATGTCCCCCATTTCATTCCAGATTTTATTTGCATTTTCTCTCTTTTTTTTCTTTGTTGGTCTTGCTAAGGGTTTGTCAATTTTACTGATTTTCTTAAAGAAAAGGATTGCCCTGTTTACCTGCTCCAACAAGGGCTAAGAACCCAGTAATGGGGTGCAAGTCAGTTTCCATGGGCCTTGTAGAAGGTGGCAGTAAAGGCACCTATTTGCCTCTTTATTTATTATTATTTTCTTTTCCATGCACTTTTCTGGTCTGGCCAACAGATAGTGCTCTTGGACAGACCTCTCAGCTCAGACCCCAGGTGCTAGGGGGGAATTTGGGTGGGTGGTACAGAATGTCCTCAGGGCTGGCCAAACCTGGCAAACAAACTTTCTCAGAAGCTGTTCTCCACCCTAGGCCAGCCACACCCTCCCTGCCTCTGCCTTTTCAGTAATCAGCCCAGGGCAGGACAAAGGGTATTTGAGAAGGGAAATTATCTTTAGGTCCCTCCCAGCTGGCTCTCAGCGCAAACAATGCCACAGCTCCACCCAGCCTGGCAGTATGCGGCAGACCAAGTTTGCTTGTTGAATTTGCCGTAGGCTATGTTCCTTGTTTTTCCCTTTCCTTGGGGAAGAGGACCGGACATTCCCTTCAGTCTACAGCCACACCAGTCCACAGCCACTGCAGTTTGCTGACCGCTGTTTGCCACTTAGCTGGAAAGAAGCACGCCCACTGCTGTTTTTTCATCTCTACTCATTGAAGCTTTTAAACAACTGAGAGTCCTTTCCTTCTCCCCTCTTCTGGGTGGTGTCTTGCCTTCCCTTGGTGTCCTGAGCCCCATAGCAGCCCTCTGGAAACTCTCAGTCTGTCCTCTAGAGATTTTTTTCAGGGAGAGAGGTGGTCCTTCTACCAAAGCTTAGCAAGTTAAACTTTGGCAAAGGGGGGAAATGATGTGGGCTATGGGTGGCAGGCTCTTTGTCTCTTCAGAGATAATCTAAACTATCTGTGACTTGTGGGTGTGGGATGATGAAAGGCTGCAGTCCTGCCCTTGGGGAGCAGGAAACAGTTTAACAATGCAACGTCTATAAACTTTAAGTATTCAGCAAACCAGATATGCTAAAGGCTTATATAGAATGTCTGGAGTCCATGCTAAAAGCTTACCTAAGATGTGGAACATATATATGCTAATTGAAGCCTATTGAGAACTGAAACAAAGTGACCATTTGGCCTTTCCACCATTTGGCCTTTCCTCGCGGTATAAAAGACATTTGAAAATCTTGTTCAGGGCTCGGGATTCAAACTGAAAGCTCCCGAGTCCGGCCGGCCGTCAATAAACCATTTTTCCTTCTCAAAATCATTCCTGAGTCCTGGCCTCTCTATACACAAATAATTGAGCCGCTCTCAAATTCTACAATACTTCCACCTCTAATAGTCCATCTTCCAGGAAGTCCTTAAATGTTTTTTGATGCAAATTAATCATGTCTTAGCAGTTGTTGAGATATGATATATTTTATTATTTTATTGCATTTCCTAAAATTTACATCTTTATATGATTGTGGTAAATTTTATTCATTTATGCTGGCTTATTATTTAAATAATATAGAATATTTCCATTTACATTCTAAGTTAATGGGTCTACAGTTTTCTTTTCCCATGTTGTCTCTGTATAAGTTTGTATAACCTTCAAACATTAGGTAGTCTGAACATATTTGTATTTTATAAAAATAAATATTTAAAGTATCTTCCTTGATTGTTCCTTATATAATTCCCTCAGTGTTCCACAGCTTTCTTTTTCTCTCTGACTGCATAATCATAAATTATTAATGCCAGAATATCACCTAATCTATCTTGCCCATTTTACACATGAAGTAACCAAAGTCTAGGGAATTTGAATAACTTATTCCTTGTCATAATGGGAAGGACTCCTTCTCCATTCTCTCATTACATTTATTCTTGCATCCCCTTGGGGATGGCAGAGCTTGAAAAGGGAGGAGGTTGGCTCCCTGAGTTACCAAGCAGAGTAACCCAAACCATCCAAACACAGACACTGCCAAAATACTATGTATTAATAAGAAACAATGCACAGAAATAAAAAAAAAGAAGCCCAGTTGTTCAGATTTCTAACATGATCATTTGGAGATTTAAATGTTTTTTCTATTATGTAATCATGGTTATCTAAATAAATGAATATTTATATTAACTATATTTTGACCATAATTTCAGACAATACTGACATGTATTTCATCTTGTCGCAGCTAACATGTTCATCAGAACCCAGGAAGAGAGATGAAATACCAACAGGTGAATACAACCTATCCAAGTTTATAATGTATTAAAATCAGAAGTAACAAGAAAAAGAAGATGAATATAGCTAAATGGCGCAATTGTGCTATTATGAATGTGGCTAAGCTCCACTATAAATATTTTTATTTGTTGTTGTTTCTTGCTGTCTCTTTTTTTTTTTTTTTTTTGGTGCACCTGGGTGAAACTATGCCAACAAGCCATAAATGAAATCATTTGTTCTTATGCAAATTTTGAAAGGAAGATAATAAATCCAATATAAATATGAATCAGACCCAACTCTGTATGCTTTATAAATTTATGATGCCAAACCAACAATTAGAAAGAGGGATTGGAATACCACATTAACTAGCTGTTTTCAATATAACTGAAAATAGCTTACTTTATGTAACATTGGAAGGGGTGATTACTTGTAAAATCCTGATCTCATATATTTACATGGGATTACCATAAAAATAACTGTAGTATCCCTCTCTAAGAGTCATCAGTGAATGATTTACATAAAGTCACAAATACCATGTTTAGACAACTCAATCAATTCTAACATTAGATGAATGTGAATTTCAGGGAAGGTCTCTGTGATGAGAAGGATATTTTATAATGATAGCGGGCATTAACTGGATATTTCAAAGAACCTAAAAACTCAAATTGTAAGAACAGAGGAATTATATAATATAGAAAACTAGGCAACTTAAAATCTAAATACTTTTTGAAGCCAGAGAAACCCGTTTGAATTTTTCTTTTATCCACTAAAGTGTTTGTACTCAGATAAGATAATTAATATTTAACATAAGGGTCTTGAGTAAAGTAGAATTAAAAGTATTTTTAAATTGGCACCACACATCTGTAATATTTTGGAAGATATATTCTTCACAAGTTTAAATGACTTTTTCTAAGTATCATGGCTTTAGGGATGTGAGGAATTGACAAAAAGTTATTAATTACAAAATTATAATAAATACTTTTAAAACTTGCTTGGATTTTTAAAAATAATGTGTTAACCTGATTTAAGGAATCTAATAAATAAATTAGCTCTTAATCATTTCTCTCTCTCTTTCTCACTTTCTCATATAAATTAATGCTTCTTGCGGGAATATATTGATCTGATTCAACCAGAAAAGTTTTGTAAATGTTAATGAAAAACCTGATTAAATATAGAGAATGAATTGCTTCATGATATGAGAGCAATGTCAAAATTATACATGTGTCATGTACAATGTGAATTTTACTATTAAGTCTTGTTTTCCATTTTTGCTGTAAAATGTTATTAAAAGCATTTGTGAACTTAAAATGATTAGATCTTTTGACCTATACAAATGAAATAATCCCTGAGGACATGGCTTCAAATTTCTAATTTTCCTCCATACTGACTTATATTTGAAGACTTTAATTAATTCATTATACTATGAAGTTCATCTTGATTACACATTCCGTTTAATAGCTTTGATAGTTCAAGAGCTGCTCTTGATCTTATGATAATTTTGCTTGAGATATGTTATCATCTTGAAGGGTTTTCTCAAATGCTCATTTGCAAATAGTTTCAAAAAATTGCAAATTTGCTTGCTGAGCACAAGTAATAGTAACAAAAATGCAGATAGTCACAAATGAAAGCATTAACAAAAATGCAAAAATGTGTTTGCCAAGTCCTTTTATTTTATTTCCTTATCCCCCTAACCTCTTTGCAGTACGAAAGTGTTAAAATGAAGCCCTAGTCTCCCACCATTAAATCTCTTTTATACTCTTCATAAATGTTATAATCAACTGAGAGCAGACTACTGCTTGTATGTGGAACTATGTGAATTGTTGGGAAGTCTTTTTCTTCTACAGACCACTATCCCAATTCCAACTTGCCACAATAATCATTAAATAGGTTAAGGAGTTTGGATAGATAGTACAAGGCATTGGACTGTACAACACAGTGAACCAGACTGACTGTTATTAACAGTACAAATATGAGAGTGTACTCTCCTGAATTATAGTAAATGTACAATACAGGAATTAATAATAGGGGGTATATGGAAAATATATCAAATTATAGTAAATGTACAATAACTGGAGTTAACAATAGGAGGTACATGGAAAACATATCAAATGCAAACAATGGATCATAGTGGTATTAGCCTGATGAGGTTTTTTCATAATTATGACAAATGTTCTAGAACAATGCAAGGTGTTGGTGAAGGTGTGATGTATGGGAATTCTGAATATTATGTATCACTGTTTTGTAAACACACACCACCATTAATAAAAAATTTATGTTAAAAAATATATATTGTTTTACTGGTAGTTAGATGGGGATGTGGAAAGTGAAGTACAGGGAAGATTTGATCAATCCAACATTTCTCAATATATCTACCAAAGATCATTGGGTTTTATGAATGCTTTCTAAAAAAATGTATTAAAGTATGTTACTTATACATAAACATACATAAACAATAAATGTAAGTAATACTTGTGAACTTACAAATCGAACATATATAACATCATACAGGACTCTCATACCTCACCCTACCACCAAAACGTTCGATTGTAAAACATTTTAAAAAAATGATTAAAGAACATTGTCAAAATATTACTACTAACCAAAGTATTTTTCCCCAACCCACCTGAAGCAGTTTGATATGGTTATGAATTCCAAAAATAGATATTGGACTATGTTTGTAATCTGATCTCTTCCCGGGCATGACTGAGTTATGATTAGGCAGTTGAGTCCTCACCCCTTGGTGAGTGGGGACTCACAGATAAAAGGCATGGCAAAGAACAGATTTGAGGGTATTTGATGTTGGAGTTTTGATGTTGGAGTTTGATGTGGAAGCCTTAAACTGGAGCCCCGGAAAGTAGGCTCACAGAGGAAAGCGAAGCCAGCCCAGGAAGAAGGAAACCTGAGCCGAGGAAGAAGCAAGCTCTGGGAAGAAAGGAACCTTGAACCCAGAGAGAAGCAAGACCCTGGAAGGGAGGAACCCAGGAAGCCTGAACCCTCACAGCCACTGGCAGCCATCCTGCTCCAACACATGAAAATAGACTTTGGTGAGGGAAGTAACTTATGCTTTATGGCCTGGTATCTGTAAGCTCCTACCCCAATTAATGCCCGTTATAAAAACCAACCTCCCTCTGGTATTTTGCATCAGCACCCCTTTGGCTGACTAATACAGAATTTGGTACTGAGAGGTGGGTAGTGCTTTTGCAATTACTGAAATTCTGGAACAGTTTTATAAATGGGTAAGGGGTATTTTTTGGAGGAATTGTGAAATGTTTGATGGAAAAGGGCTAGATCTCTTTGAAGAGACTGTTGATAACAATATGGATGCTAAAGAGACTTTTTATGATGCCTTAGAAGTAAATGATGCAGCTATTATTGGAAAACGGAGAAAAGGCAATCTGTGTTTTAAAGTTGCAGAGAACTTAGCAAGACTAACTCCTGATGTTTTATGGAAGGCAGAGATTGAAAATGGTGAACCCGGGCATTTAGCTGGAGAAATTCCCAAAGTAAGCCTGGAGAATGCAGCGTGACTTCTGCTTGCAGATTACAGCAAAATTCTAGATGAGAGAGATATGTTGAGGACTGAACTATTGGGCACAAAGAAAATAGAAACTAATTCTGGAAATTCCAAGCCTCTGGAAATCAAGCTCCCTGATGAAAGTGCCCCTCTGAAGGATTTAACTAAACTTGGAACTGGAAAATCAAGATTGAAGATGCAGTTATCAAGGAAAGACTTGTGGAAAGTCTTACTGTTTGATGGGTTGGATCCCTGCTTCCAGTATGCTAAACCAACAGACTTTTTGAGAGACCTGCATGAACAAAAACACTGTCAGCCTGGAATAAAAAGGACATGCAAAGGAGAGATTGAAGGAGAAACAGCTTTAAGAGGAAAACCGTGGGAGCTGGGATCTGGAATTAAGATATCACCTTGGTCCAAGACATGAACCCCACCCATGTGTACAGAAAGGGTGAGTTTGCCCCAGCAGTTGAAGAGAGTGGGTGTTCCTGTCCAAAGTTCTGGGAGAGTTTTGCTGCACCAGGGTACAGAGAGGGTGGAACACATTCCCTAAGGACTAGGGCAGTTAAGGTCAGCACCCCACAGGTCTGAGAGGATTGGACTTGTCCCCCAAAGTTTAGGGAAGGCCAGGTGGTCAACTCATTGCTCTGAGAGGGTTGAGTCTCTATGCCAAATGTTAGGGGGAATGTTGTCTTCACATCACTGTACTAAGGGGGTTAAAACTCTACCCAAAGATTTGGGTGAGATGTAGCAATCACCCCATTATTATTACTATCTTTATATCATTTATATATGAACATACATAAATAATAAGCGTATAGTAAAAGTTGTGAACTTTCAAAGCAAGCTTGCATAATACCATAGAGTGGTCCCATACATCAACTCTCCACCAACACCTTGCATTGCTATGAGACATTTGTTACAAATTATGAAAGAATATTGTCAAAATCTTACTACTAATTATAGTCCTAATCTTACATTTGGTGTAATTTTCCCCAAACCCACCTTATTATTTTTTAACTTTTTTAATTTATTGAAGTATATCACTCATATATAAACATAAACAATAAGTGTATAACAAGAGTTGTTGAACTTACAAAACAAACATTTATCACGCAGTACTCTCATAACTCACTCTATTACCAATACCTTGCATTGTTGTTAAACTTTTTAAACTAACGATTAAAGAGCATTGTCAAAATGTTACTACTAAGCAAAGTATTTCCCCCAACCAATCCTATTATTTTATATTTATATCATTTATGTATGAACATATATAAACAATTAAGTGTATAGTAAAAGTTGTGAACTTACAAAGCAAACATGCATAACATCATACTAGGGTCCTATACATCGACAACCCTCCACCAACACCTTGCATTGTCATAAGAAGTATGTTACAAATTATGAAAGAATATTGTCAAAATCTTAGTCCTTGTCTTACATTTGGTATGCTTTCCCCCAAACCACCCTATTATTATTTTTTAAATATATATTTTATGACAGAAGTTGTAAACTTATAAAGAAATCATGCATATGTGCATAATTCCCAAACACCCCTCCATCAACACACCACAATGTGGTGTGTCATTTGCTACAGACAAAATAATATCATCTGATTGTTACCCTGCCCATAGTGTACATTTGGCTCACATATTTCAAACTGCCTCAGGATCAACACAGTACACCTTTGGCATAGATACAAGAATATTATAGTACTACTACTAACCACAGTCCATAGGTCACATCATCTGTATTTTTCCTATACTTCTCCACATTCCCAGCACCCTGAGTAGTGATATATATTTGCTCTAGCTAACAAAGGACACTCTTGAAACTGTACCATCAATCATGATTCTCATCCACCTCTTGATTTACCATGCCATTCAGTTTATAGATTATTCTCTAGCATTCTGTCAATTGGCATTCACATACCTAGATTACCACTTTCAATCACATTCCCATTTATAAACTAGCTGTTACTCATTGTGTGTTACCATCCACTCAATATATTTCCACACTTTTACAGTAAAGCTAATTAAAACTTCTACATACATTAAACATCAGTAGTCCACTCAGTCCTCCTCTCATTTCCTTTAAGAATCCCCCACCTACCACCAGGTATTGAAGATATTTTCCAATAATTTCTTCTAGAAGTTTTATGGGTCTTGCTTTTATTTTTAGTTGTTTTTTGTTTTTGTTTTTTTGTCCATTTTGACTTAATTTTGGATAAGGTGTGAGATAGGGGTCCTCTTTCTTTCTTTCAGCTATGGATATCCAACTCTTTCATCACCATTTGTTGAATGGGTTGTTCTGCCTGAGCTGTGTGAGTTTGACAGCCTAGTAAAAAATCACTTGACTATACCTGTGAGGTTCTGTGTCTGAACCATAAATTTGGTTCTGTTGGTCTATTGTTTCTGTCTTTAGGTCAGTACCATGGTGTTTTTACCACTATAGCTAGGTATTATGATTTTAAAGTCTGGAGATAAGGGTTCACTTTTCCTTTTTATGATGTTTCTGGATATTCAGGACTCCTTACACTTCCAAATAAATTTAATGACCATGCTTTCAATTTCTTCTTTAATGCTGGTTGAATTTTTATTGGGAATGCATTAAATCTATATATCAATTTGAGTAGAATTGACATCTTGATGATACTTAGTCTTCCAATCCATGAGCATGGAATATTCTTCCAGTTATTCAGAGCTTTTAAACTTTATTTTAGGGAAGTGGACTTGGCCCAGTGGTTAGGGTGTCTGTCTACCACATGGGAGGTCCACAGTTCAAACCCTGGGCCTCCTTGACCCATGTGGAGCTGGCCCATTCGCAATACTGATGTGTTCAAGGAGTGCTGTACCAAGCAGGGGTGTCCCCCGCATAGGGGAGCCCCAAGCGCAAGGAGTGCGCCCTGTAAGAAGAGCCACCCAGTGCGAAAGAAAGTGCAGCCTGCCCAGGAATGGTGCTGCACACACAGAGAGCTGACACAACAAGATGATGCAACAAAAAGAAACACAGATTCCCGGTGCACCTGATAAAGATAGAAGCGGTCACAGAAAAACACACAGTGAATGGATACAGAAAACAGACAACTGGGGGGAGGGGGGAGGGAAGGGGAGAAATTAAATAATAAAAAAAAAATTTATTTTAACATTGAGTTTCAATTTTCTGAATACAAGTGCTTTACATCATTGGTTAAGTTTATTCCTATTTGAGTTTTATCTGTTATATTTTATTTTCACCACCCTTTTGACACTTTTAGTTACTTTTATTGAAATAATCTTCATTTCTAGACTCTCCTATCTTTTCTTTTCAGGCTTTAGCACACCCTTTAGTATTTCCGGCAAATCCAGTCTCTTGGTTAGAAATTCTCTCAGTTTCTGTTTATCTGTGAATATTCTAAACTCACCCTCATTTTTGAAAGACAACATTGTCATATATAAGATTTTTGGCTGGAAGTTTTTCTCTTGTAATATCTTAAATATATCATACCACTGTCTTCTTGCCTCCATGGCTTCTGTCAAGAAATCAGCACTTAATCTTATTGGGTGTCCCTTATATGTTATACACTGCTTTTCCTTTGTTGTTCTCAGAATTCTCTCTTTGTCTTTGGCATTTGACATTCTGATGAGTATGTGTCTCAGAGTTGGTTCATTTCAATTTTTTTTGGAATGGGAGTATTTTGTGCTTTTTGGACACGGATATCTATATCCTTCAATAGGGTTGGGAAATTTTCTACCATTATTTCTTCAAATATTCCTTCTGCCCCTTTTCCCTTCTCTTCTCCTTCTGGGACATCCATGACATGTATGTTTGCATGTCTTTTGCTGTCATTTAGTTCCTTGAGATCTTGTTCAATATTTTCATTTCTTTTCTTCATCTGCACTTTTATATGTTCACTTTCAGAGGCCATTTCTTCAAGCTCATCAATCCTTTCTTCTGCCTGCTCAAATCTGCTATTATATGAGTCCCATGTTTCTTAAATTTCATTTATTGAACCTTTCTTTTCTAGAAGATCTGCTATTTTTCTACAAATCCTTTCAAATTCTTCTTTGTGTTCATCCAATGTCTTCTGAATATCTTTAATCTCTTTAGCCGTCTCATTAGGTTTACTAAGGAGATTTGTTTGTACATCTATGATTAGTTGTCTCTACTCCTTTATGTCATATGGAGGCTTATCTCATTCCTTTAAATGGGCCATATCTTCTTGTTTCTTGGTGTGGATTGTAATGTTTTGCTGGTGTGTTGGCATCAGGCTTATTAGAGGATTTATTCTGCCAGAGGTGGGGCTGGGCAATAAGGTAGAAACTGCAATCTGACCTGAATGGAAACAAGCCAGTCCCACCAGCAGTGTGATTTTCAGTCTGCCCTGCTTCCTCTCATGCTCAGTGCAGAGTTCAGATGGTGACACCTGTCTGACTTGGACAGGTTTAAACTTTAGCTGTTCTTAGGTTTACACTTAGCCAGCCAAATTTGGTGAAGTTGGTGCCCAACTGTTTCTTCCTCCCTTTTTTTTTTGGGAAGTGAAGTTTCAATTCCAGCCACAGAACAGTTCCCAAGGAGGCTTATGCCTCCAGTGGAGAATGGGCACTAGCCTCTGTGGTGTGGAGCACTCTACTTACAAGTATTCTCTGCAGATGGGTTGTCTCCTCCTTCCATTCCTTCAAGGATGTGGCAGAATGCTCTTCTGGTCTCCTGGAGCCCCCAAACAGGACCTTCTTCCAGCTCCAGATAACTATGGGTGTTTACTAACTGTAGCAGGAGCTGACTCTAGGAGCTCCATAATCTGCTGCCATCTTACTAGTCAAATACTTTTTATTTGGCCAAATACATTTGATCAGTAGTTTCATTAAGGCTCAACTTAATTCCTACATTCATTGATTCATTTCCTCAAATAATACAGGTTAGGCATGGCTCTTGGTGTGATAACTGTTCACACAAATACAGCAGAAAAGCATTCCTCCTGCTCTGGTCTAAAAGAGCTCTTTAGGTTTCCTAGAGCTCTCACTCAGCATTCACTGTCTTGTCTAGTATATGCCATGTAGGTATCTCTCGGCTTTGCATGTCAGCTAGTTGAGAATGATGATATTATTTTTCATATAACACTGATCAATGTCTGATTATGAAGATTTTGGCTATGCTGAGGGCAGTGTGTGCCAGGCTGAGAATTTGAAAATATATTTTGCACAGTATATTCTTCAGCTTCCAGAATAGGCCAACCAACTCATGGGTAGTTAGTGTCTTTGGGCTCTGTTTGCCAATGCCTTGTACGGGCTCACTGTTCATTTCCCACTGGGAATTCTTTTAAATTCCACAGAAGAATACCCTGACATAATTAGGAAGCACTGGGAGGATCAAGATGTTGGCTGAGTAAGGATCTCCAAAAGTCATTTCTTCCTATAGGTCAGTCAATCATCACCCAGAGCTAGCTAAAGCACCTGTTTTGGGGCTCAGGAGACCAAGAGAGCATTATGCAATATCCTTATAAGAACAGAAGGAGACTGCCTGCTACAATGAAGTTGCATGAGTAGAGCACTCCATGCCTCAGAGGCTCTTCTCATCCTCCACTAGTCACAGAAGCTGCTTGGAGAGCTATTATGATTAGTGTTTCTATACATTAGCAATGCATAATCTGAGGAGGAAGTCAGGAAAAAATTCCATTTACAATAGCAACTAAAAGAATTACATATTTAGAAAGAAACTTATCGGACTATGTAAAGCATTTATATTTAGAAAAGCACAATGCTTTGTAAAAAGAAATTAAAAAGGCCTGAAAAATTAAAGAATATTCCATGCTCATGGATTAGAAAACTAAATATCATTAAGATGTCAATTCTACCCTAATTGATATACAGATTCAATGCAATCCCAATTAAAATTCCAACAGCTTTTTTAAAACAAATGGAAAATACAATTATCAGTTTAAATTGGAGGGTAAGTGGCCCTGAATAACCAGAAACATCTTAAAATGAAGAAGCAAAGTTGGAGGACTCTCACTTCTGGATTTTGAATCATATTATCAAGCAACTGTGGTAAAAACAGCATGGCACTGGATTAATGATAGACACATAGACTAATGGAACCTGATTGACAATTCATAAGCAGTCCCTCACATCTATCATCAAGTGATTTTTGATAAGCCTCTCAATCCCACCCACTGGTGCAGAATAGCTTATTCAACAAATAGTGCTGGGAGAACTCAATATTCATAGTCAAAGGAAAGAAAGAGGACTCCTGTCTCAGACCCTATACAAAAATGAACTCAATATGGATCAAAGACTTAAACAAAAAAGCTAGAACCATAAAGCTCCTAGAAGAAAATGTAGGAAAACATCGTCAAGACTTGATAGTAGGAGATACATTCTCAAACCTTATACTAAAAGCATGAGCAATGAAAGAAAACATGGATAAATGGGACCTCCTCAAATTTAAACACTCTTTTGATTCAAAGGACTTCATCAAGAATGTAAAAGGCAATCCACTTAATGGGAGAAAATATTTGGAAACCACATATACAATAAGGGTTTGATTTTCATTGTTTATAAAGAGATAATACAACTCAACAATAGAAGAGCAAGCAATCCAATTAAAAAATGGGCAAAAAATTTAAATAGACATTTCTCCAAAGAGGAAATACAAATGGCAAAAAAAAAAAAAAAAAAACATGAAAAAATGTTCAATATCAATAGCTATTAGGGAAATGCAAATCAAATTAACAATGAGATACCATCTCACACTGCATAGAATGCCTATTATAAAACAAAACAAAACAAACAGAAAACAACAAGTGCTTGAGAGGAATAAGAGAAATAGGAATACTCCTTTAATGTTTGTGGGATTGTAAATGGTGCAGTCTCTATGAAAGACAGTTTGGCAGTTCCATATGAAGTTAAATTTAGAACTGCCATATGATCCAGCAATTCCTCTATTAGGAATATATCCAGAAGAAATGAAAACTATGACATGAACAGACATCTGCACACTGATGTTCATAGCAGCATTATTTACAATTGCCATAGGATGGAAACAACCCAAAGGTATATCAACCAATGAATGGATAAGCAAAATGTAGTATATACATATGATGGAATACTATGCTGCAGTAAGAAGAAATAAAATTAGGACACATATGATAACATGGATGCTAAATGAAATAAAGTCAAGCACAAAAGGACAAATATTGTATGTTGTCACTAATATGAACTAAATACAAAGAATAAATGTATGGAAACTAAAACCTAGAGTATAGGTTATTAGGAGATAAGAGGAGGATTATGAAGGAGTACTCATGCTTAATATAAATAGAAGTTTTCATTACCTTGACTGTAAATATGTGGAAATGAATAGAGTTGATGGTAATGTTATAGTGAGTAGCAGCTGGTTTAAATGGGATTGTTGCTGAAAAACATAGTCTAGGAATGTAAATGTCAATTGAAAGAGAGCTAGAGAAAAATCTTAGGATGGAATAACATAGTGTGATGGTTAGGTTACTGTGTCAATGCATTTCTGGTTGTACACAGGAGAGTTGAACATTGTTAGGCAGAAATATATATGTGTTTGTGTGTGTGTGTCTGTTATTGTTTTTACTTAGAGACTAAGTATGGATTAAGGTAATGCATATGGTTGCCTAGTTGACAAGGGGTGGACTGTGATGGTTAGACTATTGTGTCAACTTGGCCAGATAATTGTGCTCAGTTGTTCAGTCAAGCAAGCACTGGGCTAACTGTAATACAAGGGCATTTATGGACTTTAGTCACCATTGACTTTACTGCAGTGGTAAATCATAGAGAGCTGGCTATAATTACATCAGTCAGGAGCTTGCCATCATCAATGAGTGATGCTTAAACCAATCAGTTGAATCCCTTAAAAGGGGAAGGGATTCCAACATTGAGAGAGAATTTCCCAGCTCATCTTTGGACAGCCAACATCTCCCAGTTGGACTGGGAGTCCTTCATTGGACTTTCATTGCCTATCGGTGGAACCTGGACTTGTGCATCCCCAGGGTTGCATGAGAGACTCTTCATAATCACATACTATTGACAGATATCTCTTGTTGATTCTGTTTCCCTAGAGAACCCTGACTAATACACACAATGAACCCATAGGTGGATGAGAATTGTGGTTAAGAGTATAAATGCAAGAATGCCTTTCTATGATCTAGAACAGATGTACATCACTATTGCAGGTGGTGGGAATGTGAAGAAGCTTGGGAAAAATACAATTAATGTAACCTCTGGACTGTAGTTAACAGCAATACTGTGATATTCTTGCATCAATGTCAAAGATGTACTGTCGATAATATGGAGGTATTGAAAATATATGCCAAATGTATGTTATAGACCATCATTAGTGATAATAGTCTGATGTATTATCTCATAATCTAGAACAAATATGCAACAATTGTGTGGTGTGTTGGTGAAGGGGTGTTGCATGGGATTTCTACACATGTTCATGATTGTTTTGTAAGTTCGCAACTTCTCTAACAAAAATACATTTTTAAAAAATGTAAGTAGAAAACAGATAAAAGAATTAGAGAGAGAAAGGATAAGAAAAGTATTTCAGGCAGAAGGAACCTAGAAGATAAGGTCCGAGAAGGAGTATAGGTTACTGAGGAAGTCCTTGTGTATTCCCTCTAAAGTTGGGAATTTAATACTTATTATATCTACTACCAGGGGTCTACTGAGGAATATAAAATGAAATGAAAAAGTCAGATAAGATATATGGGCATTTCTAGAGTCACCATGGTGGTTTCTTGTCATAGTAAAAACTTATTTTTAATTGTTATTATTACATTTATCAAAATACAAGTAAAACATTTTAAGTTATTAAATTCAGTTATAAACATTAATACTCTGTTTCCACATCTTGTACATTTCATTAAGTTAATGACAAGATCTTTATAACAGATAATTAAAATCCCTTAATCATCGTAAACATTTATAAATTTAACATTGAATTTTTAAGTACCTAAATGTTTATCTGACAAACAAAATGTTCCCATCTAATTCCCATTAGATTCTTATAAATCTAATATATTAAGCCTATAAATTTTGATAAATTTTTTATAAATTTTTAAGTCTTTTAAATATTCTAATATTGCTGAAGATCTTGGTGAAAATTCCTTTATACTTTTAAATCATGAATATAAAGGTAATCATCCTTTACACATTTCAAATAGAAAAACAATGTCTATTGGTCTCTAACATGACAAATCATTTTAAACATAATAAATGCAATACTATTAGATACACACAGTTAATTACAAATGTAACAGAAATATTCAGAAAATGGGTTTGATTTTTTCTTAATTTTTAACATTTAATTACAGTAGTTCTGGAGTTAAAATTCACTACATTTCCCAATAACAAATATATCATTCAAACAAATGAAGGTTCTTATGTCAATAGTTTTATATCAACCAAAACAATATTCGGCAAGAATACTGGTCTCAACTCTTGCCTAAGACACTAATTGAGAGCACAAAGCCCTGTAGTCACTAAAATAAAATTTCTGTAATTTACTAAGGACTATAGGGTCTACAGATACATCTGATTTGAATTTGAAACCTACTAACTAAATTGCCTCTTCAATTGGTTGGAGTCAAGAAATTTATTTATGGCTTAATTCTGTTCTGAAATAAATTTCCCCTGCTTCCTATCTGGTAAAGCCATGATTTTTATTGACTTTTCCATGATATCCCACTGTATTCTTTTTACCCTTTATGGATTTGTCACCTAACTTACATTCGTGACACACTGCTGTAGAACGAATATTGAACACACAATACTTTGTTTAGCATTCTCCAGATAAACAGTGCCAACAGTATTTATTCAAGGAATTAATTCGTATGACCATGGAGAGTGACAAGTTTGAATTCCACCATGCAGGCTGCAAGTTAGAAACCGTCATGAAAGTGAAGTTGAATTCTCCTGGAGAGGCTTGCTGGCTGAAGTAGAGGGAGAAACTCTTCTTTCTGACTTCTTAAATCTTCATTTCTGGCTTTAAGACCTCCAACTATTGGATGAAGAGACTCCATCTCCTTTATTGATTGTAGATGCAACAGCTACAGTTTCAGTGAACTGGCTGTAGATGCAAATCTAGCTATGATACCCTTATAGTAATGATCAGGGTAATGTTTATTTGACCAAACAACCGGGCATCATTACCTAGACAAGTGGGCACATGACATTAACCATCACAACTTCTTTCATAGGACTACTTTCAAATGGGATTGAACCCTAATAAAAGATATACTATAAGAGAACTAAATAAGATTAAGGAACAGTGACTGAGTGGTTTCTTTCAACAGTTGGCCAGTTTTTTACAAGGAAGAAATGAGATGGATCTATAAAGATCAGGGATGAGAGCTGTCTTAGAAAAGGAACAGCTAGTTAAATAACATTGAGCATGGTGCATTTAAGTATCTAAAAGTCAATCAGAAAATAAGATTAAAACAGAAAAATAAAAGAAAATTTAGTAACAAAGTAAATTAAGAAGAGAGAAGTTGGAGGGATACCTGTAAGCCAGATTTCATAGACACTTTTAGGCAAGGATAAATATTGGGGATGAAAAATCATTGGAGAGTTTTAAGCAAGGGTGTGGCATCATCGCATTTTAAAATTCTCTCTACTAATTGCTGTGTGAGAACCTGCTTTTAAGGAGTTAGAATGAAAGTAGTGAGACAAAGATGCAATTAATTGGGTGGCAAATGATGGTGGCTCCACTAAGGAAATAAATTGGTAGGTAGAGATAAATGGTCACTAGTGTATTTAAAGTATAGAATAAATAAGACTTGCTGATGAATTGCATCTGGATTCTGAAGTTAGAAGAGAAAATAAATTATCATTGATTTTACTACTCTGAAATTTGGGATTTGAGAAATACAGTTGTGAGTGTTCTGTTTAGGGTGTGCTAGGCTGGAAATGCTTATTATGTCCAGTGAAGATGTCAAGGACACAATTTGATATACACATCTGGGGTTATGGAGAACAATCAGGACTAAAGAACATATATTTGATAGTCAGTGACATGTGGGTGCATTTAAAGCCAGGAAAGAGATGAGATAATAGGGAGAGTAGGTAGATAGATAAGATAAAGGAGCCCAGGAGCAAATGCTTCAACATTTCTCCTGTTCTCTAAGTAGGAAGGAAAAGAAGAGGAACCAGGGGGAAAAAAGGATAAAAAAGTAGATGAGCAAATATTGTATAGAAGGGATAACTGAAAATTTTATTTTCACAGAAGCCCAAAGAAGAAAAGTTTCAGGATAGTAGGTGTGGAGGTGTGACCAACCACTCAAATATTAAAAATCAGCCCCATGAGATATAAACACAAAAAATAATGGAGTTGAAAACACATAGGTAAGCCAGGTAAGCCTGACTAGAGACGTTTTAGAAAAGAAGGAGAGATGAGGAAATCTTTCAATGCATGCATTTTGTGTGAAGTGGAGTGGAGAGATTCTGCACTAGCTAGAAAACTGGGTGTTAAAGAATCAAATGACTGATTTGTTTTTATTTAAAAACCACTGAATGAGCTAAATAACAAAAATAGAGATATTAACGATGCAGCAGAAAGAAGGGATACTGGCTAGAACTAAGTCTGAGAAGTAACATTTAATGATATTCAGTAAAAGTGGGTATTTGATAGTATCCGTCACAGTATATTCACTGTAACAGGAAATAAGGAAGAGAGTAAGGAGTAGAGGCTGGTAGTTTGATGATTTAGTAGTGGGAAGAATGAATCAGACTTTTTTTATTTTTCTCAATGTAATGTAAAGAAAATGAAAGGGATGTAACTTGAGGAGGTTGCTTAACAAGTTGTTAAGCAGTCATTTTAGAGAGAGAAAAATATTATAAGAAAGTATCATCAAATTGTTAGGAGGCACTGAAGGGCATCCATTTGAAACATTTGGCCATGAATTTGATTTTTACTCTGTTGCACTATATTTTCAATGATCTCAGGCAGAGTAGATGATAGTAGAAGCATTTGGCAATCATGGATTTTATATCATGGGAATTTAACAGGAAAAATAAGTAAGAAAGCTAAAAATGTCTGAAAAAGAAAAAGTATAATAAAGTACCATGGAATCTAAGCTGGCTAGAGGGGATTTGCTACACAGTGAGGAAGTCAATACTGAGTAAAAAGAGGGGTGATGCAGTTATTAATAACAATAAGGTTAATGTGATAACATAGAAAATAAACAGGGTGTAATGTTTGATTATAGGAAAAGATATCAATATATCTGAGGTGAGAAAATGAATGAAATTGTTTATTAAAGGAACAGGAAGTAATGATACAAAGGAAAATGGAAAGGAAGATATTAATCCTGATGCTAATGTCATCAATTCATGAATAGTGATGAGGGAGTTAAATATATAATAGTAACAAGTAGAGAAAGCAGAGGTAATATATGGTATAAAATTTGTCAAGAAAATTTAAAAATGAGAATAGAAACTCACAAAAAACATCCATTTCTATGTTCCAGGCTCTATATACTTAAATGTTACAAGCAGCTATATAAGTAAAAAATTCTGTCATATTTATTTCTCATTAGTGATAGAAATATCAATGACCTACAGAAAACATACACAAATTTTATACATTGGCTTTATTTTTTTTTTAAGGTTTATTTTTTATTTTTTTTTAATTTATTTCTCTCCCCTCCCCTCCCCTTCCCCCAGTTGTCTGCTCTCTGTGTCCATTTGCTGTGTGTTCTTCTGTGTCTGCTTCTATTCTTGTCAGCAGCACTGGGAATCTGTCTCTTTTTGTTGCATCATATTGCTGTGTCAGTGCTCCATGAGTTCAGTGCCAGTCCTGGGCAGCCTGTGCTTTTTGTGTGTGTGGGGTGGCTCTCCATACAGGGTGCACTCCTTGTATGTGGGGCTCCCCTACACGGGGGACACTCCTGCGTGGCAGGACACTCCTTGCCTGCATCAGCACTGTGCGTGGGCCAGCTCCACACGGGTCAAGGAGGCCCTGGGTTTTAACCCTGGACCTCCCATGTGGTAGGCACACACTCTATCAGTTGAGCCAAATCCACTTCCCTAAACAATGACTTTAAAATAATGCAAATTTGGCCCAATAAAGTGGTTAATTTGTTTAAAATATGCATTTTTAAAATTAAATCACTTCTAAATTTTAGAGCAGGAATAGTCAAACTTTTTATGTAATGTACGAAAAAGTAAACATTTTAGACATTGTGAGCCACACAGCTTCTGTTGCAACTATTCATCTTTACTACTCAAGTGGATAAGCAACAAAATACAATATGAAAATGAGTTTGTGGCCATGATGCAAATAACTTCATTTACAAAACCTAGTGAAAGGTTAAATTTGCCATGTTGTCCATAGTTCGCTAATACCTTCACCAACATAATTAAAATCTCAGTTCTAAACCAATTCACAAAATTCAATAATGAAAATGTCTGTATAGACCTAAATATGTACAGAAATTTGAAATCAGGCATTATAATATGAACAAAATACTTTATGCTTGGTCTTAGCCAGAAGACCAAGAAGCAATTAAAATAACTTTAAATATTCGAAAATGTGGCAATTAGAGATGACTGAGTATAGTTGTTTGAAGCTCGATGTACTCCAGAAAAACATTTTCTTAAAATTAATCCATTCCTGTAGATGTGAGCCATTGTAAGTAAGATCTTTTATGAGGTGACTTCAGTGAAGGTATGGCCCACCTTATTCAGCATGGGTCTTAATCCTATTACTGGAGCCCTTGATAAAAAGAATGAAATTCAGATTTAGAGAAAGAAAGCCATAGGAAGCTGGAAGTTGTACATCAATGGAACCCAGGAAAGAAGGGAGAGATCTAGAGATGTCAGTATGTGCCTTACCATTTAAGAAGCTAAGAACCAAAGATTTTCCGCAGCCACTCACAGAATTCCAGACTTTGGGAAGAAAGCATCACATTCATGATGTCTTCATTTGGACTTCCTTTTAGCTCAAAACTGTAAGTTAATAAATTCCCATTGTTTAAGCAAACACATTTTGTGGCATTTGCTTGAGCAATCCAGGAAACTAAACCAGATTTTGGTAAAAGGACACTGGGGTGCTTCTATTTAAAAACCAAAAGTGTGGAAATGCCTTTGCAATTAGGTAATGAGTAAAGGCTGGAATAATTGTGAGTTGCTTTAGAAAAAGCCTAGATTGCTTTCAGGAGACTGTTGGTAGAAATATAGATTGCAAAGCACTTCCAACGAGGCCTTTGAAGAAAATGTTGACTATGTTATGTGAAACTGAAGGAAATAGTCCTTTACACTGACAAAAAGATTAGAAGAATAAGATTCTTTTGTTTTGTTTTATTTTATTGTCTTTTTTTAAGATACATAGATCACACAAAATGTTATGTTAAAAAATATAAGAGGTTCCCATATACCCTCCTCCCCTCCCCCACCACCCACTCCTCCCACATCAACAACCTCTTCCATCAGTGTAGCACATTCATTGCATTTGATGAACACATTTTGGAGCACGGCCTCACCACAGGGATTATAGTTAAAATTGTAGTGTACATTCTCTCCCAGTCCATTCAGTGGGTTATGGCAGGATATATAATGTCCTGCATCTGTCCCTGCAATATCAGTCAGAACAACTACAAGTTCTGAAAATGCCCCCATATCATACCTCTTCTTCCCTCTCCCTGCCCTCAGCAACTCCCGTGGCCACTGTCTCCACATTGATGATACTATTTCTTCCATTGCTAGAGTCATGATAATTCAATGCCAGTAAGTCTACTCTAATCCATATTTTATTGCCCCATCCTGAGGACCTGCAATGGTGATATCCATGCCACCTCTAAATCAAGAGGGGGCTTAGATCCCACATGGCTTATGGATGAAATTTTCCTGCTTGCAGTTTTGTAGACTCTCTTGGTTCCCTGGTGTGGAGGTTGACCATTCCCACCTCCCTTTTAGCTGACCTGGGTAAGTCCAACAAACCAGAGAGTATGTGTTACAACTCTGCTGAGGCTGAGGACCCAGCTGGCACATGGACAGTCCAGAGATTCAAGTCTCCTGGACATAAACCAACCCCAGTGTCAACCACAGGTTCAGTAAAAGTGACAGAAGAAGCATGTTTAGAGAAGTCCCATCTGAGTCCAAGTCCATCACACTCAGAGGCACAAATTCCAAATTAGGGCCCACTGGTATGGCAGTGAACTCCAGAGCCATCTGCCATGACCATAGGACCTGGGTGTCTCTGTAGCCCTCAGGAGCACCACTACCTGGTGTTGTATCTATTCTGGCTTCTCGGGAATCCTGCTGAGGCATGCATAAGTGTGACTCCTCTGATGACTTTCCAACTCATTTTGAAGTCTCTTAGCAACATAAACTGATTTGTCTTTACATTTCCCCCTTTTATTCAAGGCCTTTTATTAGTTTTATCACTAGCTGGTGCTAGGTAGTAATCCCTTAGTGCCAGGGAGGCTCCTCCCCAGGACTCATATCCCATGCTGGGGGGAAGATAATGCATTTACATCTTGTCTTTGGCTTATAGAGTGGCCACATTTGAGCAATGTAGAGGCTCTCAAGAGGTAGCTCTTAGGCACCCTGCAGCTCTAGGCCTAGTTGAAATTTCAAGCGCACAGGTTCATAAGCATAGTCATCAGTATCAAGGGCCCATTATTGGACTATCCTTCTTCACTGGCCTTTGCCCTTGCACTTTGGTGATTGTTGCTGTTCCATTGGGGAATGTGACAGAGCTCTCCAGGATGGGAACTCAGCACTCAGTTTTCATGTGTAACTCTACCCACTATGACAATACCCAATGAACATCCAAACATATTGATATACCCTATATGCATGCCCTGGAGAACTCCCTCCAACCCATTCATCCCCAATCAATGACACCCCACACCATTGCTCCTCCCCTGCCATAGCTGAACCCATCTGTGACCCAAAACTTCTCCAAAAATGAGGCCTAATATATTGCCAAATTCAATTAGTAGGAAAGTGAAATAGTAATGATAGGTTTAAAGATTAGAAATAGAATACATAATAATTTAAAAAAACTAAAATTAAGTAAAAAATAAATTGGAGTATTAAAAAATGAAAAATAAAACTTTTTTTTGTCATTTTGCCTTTCATCACTGTTATAGGTGTTGCCCTGCATGTACAGTGGCAAGGCAATCTTCCATTTATTCCTCAGTGCCTACATCCTTTTTTTTAACATTTTAAATTATGTCTTCAAAAAAGTTTTAGGGCACAGTAAAGACACATATAGAATATAGGGGATTCCCATATACCCAATATCAAACCATTTTCCCCTTTCCCCAGCAATGACCTTTTTACATGTGGATGTTACATTTGCTACAAGTGATATACAGATATCGATATATAGCTACTAACTATGGGTATGTTATGGCTTACATTATGGTTTATATTTTAGACTGTACATTTTTATAAATTTTTAGTTACATTATGGCTTACATTATGATTTACATTTTAGACTATACAATTTATAAAAAAATTTTTGGTGAAATTTAAAATGGCCTGTATCCATCATTGCATAATCTTGCAGAACACTTCCATTGCCCCCCAGTTACCCGCTCTTCCATCCATTCTATTCCTCTCTCCTCCCCTCAGGACTCACAGTGACAACCAAGCTTCAGTGCTTGAAGGACAAGATTCACAATACTTGCAACAATGCTGTTTGAGAGCATCAGGCCTCCCCAGGATGGTGATACAACACCTTCCCTCTCATTGTATGGGTCTCCACCCACTGATATGACACACTATGACAAGATGAACACTCACACTCTCTCTAGAAGCCTGACCCAGGGGCACCCTGTGGAAGAATTACATTCTGGTGTCAGATGGAAAACTGAACTTGAACGTAATGAACTTGGCTATATAGCTGAGGAGATTTCAAAACTAGATGTGGAAAGTGCAGCCTGGTTTCTCTTTGCAGTATATGGTAAAATGTAAGAGGAAAGGGATAAGCTGAGAACTGAACTCTTGGGTATAAAGAAGCCACAAATTTTTTATTTGGAAAATGTTGAACTTCTGTGAAGTGAGTTCTGAGAGAATAGTGGCACATATGAGGTTTAAACTGAATATGGAATCATCAGAAAATTGCATGGAATTCAGCATTGGAGATGCAGCTATCCAGGAAGAATCTGTGGAAAGTTTTATTATCTGATGGATTGGGACCCTTTGAACTATACACAAAACTGACAAGTTTTTTGTGAAGTTTTTATGAATAGACCCACTTTTAGCTTAGATTAAAAGGAACAGAGATCACCGGACATTGTAAATCCTCACAGGGCCTACATGATGGAATAGAGGAGAGTATGGGCCATGATGTGAACCAATGTATATGAGGTGCAGAGGTGCCCAAAGATGTACTTACCAAATCCAATGGATGTGTCATGATGATGGGAACGAGTGTTGTTGGGGTGGGGGGAGAGGGGGGGTGGGGGGGTGGGGTTGAATGGGACCTCACATATATATTTTTAATGTAATATTATTACAAAGTCAATAAAAAATAAAAAATAAAAAAAAAAATTGAAAAAAAAAAAAAAGGAACAGAGAATAGAAAAGTTGAAGGAAAAAGCACTTTAAGGGCAGAACCAAGGAAGCTGAGGTCTGGACTGAGGATATCTTCTCCAGTAAAGAGAGTGGGCCCACCCATGTGAGGGGAAAGGGTGAGCCTGGCCCTGTGCTTAGAGAGGGTTGGCCTTCTGCCCCATTGTTCAGGAAGACTGTTACCAATCCAGCAATTAAAGAGGTTTTATCCTATGTCCCAGGCCTGTGGAAATCTGACTGCCAACCAACAGCTCTGAGTCAGTGGAACTTGTGCCTCAGCATTTGCAGAGAGCCCCGTTGTCATCCTGATACTTGTTGGAAGGCAGAGATTTCACTCCAGTATTTAAGGAAAGCATGATTGGAAAGCAAGCTCTTTGAAGGGATGAGACTGCTTCTTCATTGCTCAGAGGACAAAACAACTTTCCATTGATGACTCTCAGACCATTTAACCTAATGGATTATGACCTGCTGGCTTTCGGTATTGTTTGGGATCAGGACCCCTGTTTTCCTTCCAGTTTCTTCTTATCTCAAGGTGAGTGATTTTTCTGTATCTTCCCCTTCATTGTATATTGGAAGCAAACAGCTTATTTATTAGGTTTCAAAGATCCACAGACAGATGGCAACTGTGCCCCCTGAAACACCAGAACAATAATCAACTTTGATGAGACTTTGTACTTAGCCCTGTTTCTCAAATGACTTAAGACTTTTGGGATGCTATGATAGAATGAATATGTTTTTCATGTGAAAGAAACATGACTTTTTGGAGTTTAGAGGGTGGAGTGTGGCGTTTTGATTCCTATCTACTCTAGAAAAGTATGTTCTTAAATTTAATCAATTCCTGTGGGAGTGAATTCATTTTACACAGGACCTGTTGATGAAGCTCAGTTCAGAAGGTGTGGCCCACCTCAATCAAGAGGCATCTTAATCTTATTACTGCAGCTCTTTAAAAGAGAATGAAAATCTGACTGAGAGAGAAAGTCAAAGTAAGGAAGAGGTTAGAGATCAATCAGAACATGGAAGAGAAGGGAGAGATCAGGAGACCCTACCATGTGCTTTGCCATATGGCAGAAGTGTTGAGGATTGCTCGCAGCCAGTCTCAGAATGTCACAGGCTTCAGGGAAAAGAATCGTCTTGATGACTTTTTGATTTGGACTTTACTTTAGCTTCAAAACCATAAACTAATAAATTCCTGTTATTTAAGCCAATCCACCTTATGGTATTTACTTGAGCAGCCCAAGAAACGAAAGCAAGAACTGAGAGAATTTTGAAAGCATGAGAATAGTGACTCCTCATGTACATGGAGATCATCAATAAAATTAAGAACTGATTTCAGAAACCATGAAGGCCAACAGACACTGAGAAGATATACTGAAGGTGCTGGGGAATAAATAGAAAAAATAGTCAAACGAGAATTCTACAAAACACACACCTGTTCTTCAATAATGAAGGATAAATTAAGACATTTCCAGATTTTAAAAAAAATTGAAATAGATCATTGTTAGTAGACCTGCCCTGCCACAAAGTTTAAAGGGAGACTTTCAGTCTGAAATAAAAACACATGAGACAGTAACGAAATCTACATTTAAGAAATTTTAAAGGTAGATGCAAAGGAAAATATAAAAGGCAGTATATATGTATTTTTTTGCTTGTAAAACCTTTATTTCTATCTGATTTAAAAGATAACCGCAGGTAGTAAGAATTAGATTTCTATGTTGATATGCCATCCATATATAAAGATGTTGTTTGTGACAATAAGAGCATAAGGAGAGTGGAACAGAGCACTGTCAGAAAAATTTATATATACAATTGAAATCAAGTGGTACTAACTCAAACTACATTGCCATAATTTAAGATGTTAATTGCGATCTATAGGGAAGCTACTAAGAAAATAAATTTTAAAATACACAAGGAATTAAATAATAGAAACAAGGAATTAAATAATACTCTAGAAGTTATTCATTAAACATAAAAGAAGGCAATAATGGAGGAAGTGAGAAACATAAAGACATTGCACACATAGAAAATTAAAGCAAAATGACAAAAGTAAGTCTTTTCCTATCAGTAAAAACTGTAATTATGAATGGAATAAACCCTCCAATGAAAATCAAATATTAACATAAGGAATAATGAAATAATCATGATCCAACTGTATTAAAGGGAATCATCATAGATTTAAATATGTGAATAGACTGAAACAAAGATTGAAAAAAAATTTCCACATGAACTATGACCAAAAGAGAGTTTAGTGACTATATTAATATCAGACAAAATAGATTCTAAGACAAAAAGTGTTTCTAGAAACAGAGAGATATTACATAAAGATAAAACCATCAATCTGTCAATAATATATACAAATTGTGTATGTATATCACCCAATAAAACCCTAAAATACACAAAGTAAAAGGTGCCAAAATAGAAGAAATAAATAGGCAATTCAAAAATAATTGGTGATTTTGATACCCCACAATCAAAAATGGATAGAACAAGTAAACAGAAGATGAAAAATAGAAGACTTGAACAACATGATACACGAGCTAGATGAAACAAAGGGTAGAACACTCCACCCAACAACTGCAGAATAGGCATTCTTCAGAAATTCACCAGAAATTTTCCCCAGATCATAAAGTAAGCTCATTCATAAAACAAGTCTCAGTCAAATTTAACAGATTTAAATCAAACAAAATATGCTGTCTGACCACAAGGGATTGAATTGAAAAATCAATACCAGAAGGAAATTTGGTAAATTCATAAATATTTAGCTAATTAAATAATACATTCCTAAATAACCAATGGATTAAAGTAGAAATAACTGGGGAAATTAGAAAATAATTTTAGATGAATTAAACCCAGAAGATACAAAATGCATAGGGGATGCAGTGCAAGCAGTACTCAGAGGGACATTTATAATACTAAAGATCTACATTAAAAAAGACCTGAGGAGGTGGGGCAAGATGGCATCAGAGTAAGAGCTTCTGCATAAAACCAACTGAGTGGGGACAAAATCCTGCCTGAGTGAACTGTTTTGGGAACCCACAAAGCAGGAGGCTGGTGGACATCAATCTGGAGAGAGTGCAACAAGAAGAATGATTGCACAAGGTAAATTAGACATCAACAAGGTAATAGAAGAAGAAGAACAAAGTGTCAAAGAGAAAAATTAACACACACACACAGACAGAACCTAAAAAAAACCTGAGACTAGAGGGAGAAGCTAATCAACTGAATGAACCCGCAAAAATAAAATGATGACCAGGCAGCAACAAAAAAGTGCAAATCAAACCAATAATCAGGAAGACATGGCCTAGTCCAGTGAACAAATTAAAAACCAAGAAGAGAATTAGAACATCAAACAACTAATCAAAGCTCTCCAATCAAATATCACAGACCAACTTTATGAAGTGAAAGAAGAAATTAAGGATATTAAGAAAACACTTGGAGAGCATACTGAAGAAACTGTGAACATACACAAAAAGATAATGGATATGATGGTGATGAATGGCAGCATTCAAAAATCAAAAATACACTCTCAACAAATAGAAGCAGATTTGAAGAAGCAAAGGAAAGAATTAGTGATGTGGAAGACAGTACATCTGAAATCAAACAGATTTTAAAACTGATAGATAAAAGGATAGAAAAAAATCCAGCAGGGAGTTAGGGATTTGAAAGACAGCACAAAAGGCACAAACATACACATTATTGGCATTCTAGAAGGAGAAGAGAAGGGAAAGGGGACAGAAGGGATGTTGGAGGAAATAGTGGCTGAAAACCTCCCAAACCTATTTGAGGAGATGGATGTGTATGTTCAAGACATGGATTTGTCAAATTGTTTAATGCTCAAGACAAAGAGAAAATACTAAAGGCAGCAAGAGAAAAGAGAACCATCGTCTACAAGGGCAGCTTAATAAGAATAAGTGCTGATTTCTCAACTGAAACCATGGAGGCAAGAAGGCAGTGGTATAACATAGTCAAGGTACTAAAAGGAAATAATTTCCAGTCAAGAATACTCTATCCAGAAAAGCTGGCATTCAAAAATGATGGAGAGTTCAAATTATTCACAAATAAACAGAAACCAAGAAAGTATGCCAATAAGAAACCTGCCCTTCAAGAAAACGGACTTTGGCCCAGTGGTTAGGGCGTCCGTCTACCATATGGGAGGTCCGCGGTTCAAACCCCGGGCCTCCTTGACCCGTGTGGAGCTGGCCATGCGCAGTGCTGATGCGCGCAAGGAGTGCCGTGCCACGCAAGGGTGTCCCTCGCGTGGGGTAGCCCCACGCGCAAGGAGTGCGCCCGTGAGGAAAGCCGCCCAGCGTGAAAAGAAAGAGCAGCCTGCCCAGGAATGGCGCCGCCCACACTTCCCGTGCCACTGACGACAACAGAAGTGGACAAAGAAACAAGACGCAGCAAATAGACACCAAGAACAGACAACCAGGGGAGGGGGGGAAATTAAATAAATAAATAAATCTTAAAAAAAAAAAAAAAAGAAATACTAAAGGGAGTTCTGCAAGAAGAAAGAAAAAAACAATAGAAACAGAGTTGGAGGGGAGTGAAAAAACAACCAAAAAGACAAAAAAGAGAAATAAAAACAACATATGACATACACAAATCCAAAGAAAATATGGCTAATGTAAGTAATTCGTTGAAAATAATAGCACTGAATGTTAATGGATTAAACTCACCTGTCAAAAGACACAGATTGGCAGAATGGATAAGGAAATATGACCCATCTATATGCTGTCTACAAGAAACCCACCTTAGACCCAGGGATTCAAGGAGGTTGAAAGTGAATGGCTGGAAAACAATCTTACAAGCAAACAATAACCGAAAATGAACAGGAGTAGCTATACTAATATCAGACAAAATAGACTTTAAGTGCAAAACTATTTTGAAAGACAATATGAACACTACATATTAGCAAAAAGGATAATATTTCCAGAAAAAAGAACAATTGTAAACATTTATGCACCTAATCAGGGCACCTCAAAATACATGAGGCAAACAGTGGAAAAACCAAGTGGAGGTATAGATGCCTCTATAATTATAGTGGCATTAATACACCATTAATTAATACACCATTATCACCATTAGACAGAACAACTCAACATAGAATCAATAAAGAAACAAATGCTTTGAAAACGAGAGGATCTTGACCTAATAGACATATAGAGAACACTACACCCTAATGGAATACTACTCAGATGTAAGAAAGGATACAATACTAACACATGGGATAACATGGATCAATCTTTAGGACCTTATGTCGAGTGAAGCAAGCCAGGCATTGAAGGATAATACTACATGACCTCTCTGATATGAATGAAGCAAAACAAGCTGTCGCAGAGAGCTAGAGACAATGGGCTTACAAGAAATAGGGGGGAGAGGAAGGTTGTGAGCTGATGCCTACATGGGCAAAATCTATGTTAAAGCAGAGGTAAGTAGTTGTGCAGTGAGGGATAAGATGGGGGCAGAGGGATACTATTGGGTGGGGCTTGGAAGGCTGAGGGGGACTATGGTTGGGAGGATGGGTCAGATGGTCCATGGAATTGGGGAAAGGGTTTGGGGTGAGTGGGTGAACATGGAAGATTGTCAGGTATGTGGTTGAAACTATAATGTTGAGAAAACTCTTTAGAAAATATATTAAGGTTATGTGGGTTATGGGTGGGAGTCTCTTTGTCTCTTTGGAGATAACCGTAACCTAAGCTGTCTGTCCTGACTTGTGGGTGTGGGACAATGAGAGGCTGCAGCCCTGCCCTTGGTAACCATGGCAATGACTCCAGTCCCAGGAACAGTTTATCAATGCAAACTCTATAAACTTTAAATATTCGGGGAAAATGCAAACCAAATGTGCTAAAAGCTTATCTAGAATGTATGCAGTCCATGCTAAAAGCTTACCTAGGATGTGGAAGATATATGCTAATTCAGGCCTATTGAGAACTGAAACAAAAGGACCATTTGACCCTTCCTCTGTATAAAAGGAACTCAAAATTCTTGTTCAGGGTTTGAATTTGAAACAGAAAGTTCCTGAGTCTGGCTGGCCATCAATAAACCATTTTTCCTTCTCCAAATCATTCCTGAGTCCTGGCCTTTCAATACGCACATAATTGAGCCTCTCTCAAATTCTACAACATATATGGGTTCTCTCCCAGGATTGCAAACGAAGGCCAGAGACAGTAGCATTTTGCTGCCCCTCCCAAATCCCAAAGGAAGATGGGAGGACTCAGGTGAACCCCAAATCTGGGCATCTCTGGATTAAATTTAATCTAGAAAAGATGTGGGCTCCACCAGAATCTTCCTGATGAAAATCGAGGGCAATGGAAGGTCTGAAGAAAAAGATTCTGGGAATGAAAAAGAACTCCAAACATGGAAGAAGGTAAGACTCCCCAGGTGAGCACAGTCTGTAGAACTCTAGCTTTAATTGCTAGGGAGGGAGGCTGATCACCTCCAGAGAGAACCCTAGTAGCCCCAGAAAATTGGGGGGAAGCCATTCTCTCTAGGCCTGGAAAAAGGAGAAAAACTGGGAGAAAGCCTGGTGTTTTGGGTTTGTCTAACTGCATGTTAGAATCTGGTACTGGTCTTATATCCACTGAAGGAGTGGAGGCTTGTTTATAATAGGAAGGGCTGTTTATAGGTTCGAGTCCTAATGTCCTGGAAATTGGTCTGGATTTTAAAAAACTTGTTTACAGGGAAATGGATTAGATTTTCTAGTGAAGCTTGGTCTGGGTGTAAAGTTAGACAGTGAAATAGGTCTAGTTGGAATCTTTTGTTATGGTGCTGAATTGCGAATGAATGTCTTTATATCAGATGTTAATGTTAAGTATTCTCGCTAAGGTTTGTGATGGCTGTGGGGGCAGCCATGCTGGAAAAATATATATATAGAACTTGTGGGTCAGATTAGTGACCTTTGTGTTTCTGTCTGTGTCATCTCAATGCTAGTGTTGGAGTTGTGTGGTTATGTAAAGTAGAATTTAGTTAAGCTGGACTCCTCCTTTGCCATTGGCAAGGGGGTGAATTGATTATGGGGCAAAACTGTGGAGTCTGGATGTTTGTGCATGCTCTGCTGCCTCATCTCTAGTCTGCCCCTTTGCCGGGGCTTGGAGGCCGTCTGTGTCTGTGCCTTGCACCTGCGTTTGTTGGGGCTGCCCCAGTCAGGGTGGCTGGGTCCCCAGGAGGGGTGCCAAATTTGAGTAGGTTCTGTCTGCTCATTTTGGCAGAAAGCTGGAAAGGAGTGGATTGCCCCTTTCCAGTGAGTCCACACCTTCTATTCATAAGCTGCATTCCTATTTGATTGTTGTGCACCCGACTGCCTGGAAGGGGGAAAGTGCAGGGGATGAAAAGCAGAATCAAAATAAATGAGGTAAAATTCCCTCCCTAGGGTGTCAAAGCCCAGAATACATTTGCATTCTGCCCAGGTTCTTTACTTTTCTCAATCTCTCTCTCTGTAAGACTGCAGAAATACTTTGAAATGTTTTAAAACTGTAAACTTGTCTGAAGAAAGGAGGCTATCACTTGAAAAATAGACCTCTAATCACTTGATAGCCTTTGCAATGGTCTGGCTGGGAACTTCAGGGTTGTGAGACTACAGAGAAAAAATTTTAAAAAAGGAATGAAATGCCACTTTGAAATCTATGTTTGGCTTTTGTCAGTTGCTGGCACCTAAGAATTCACAGTAAAAAGGTAAAAATGTAGTTTAAAATGAATCTTTAAATGTCAATACTCTCTTGCTGTTGTATTAAGTGCATAACTTGCAGATGAGATTTTGTTCCATTACTAGGAAAAGGCAGAACTTCACAGAATTGTTGCTAATAAAATTCTTGTAGCTTAATTAATAAAAGTATCCAATTCACCTTAAGGTTAAAACTTAATGAAAACTGTAACTAAGAGTTAAGATCAGGTATAGATGCATTTATATTATAAAACAGCAGAAAAATAATAACTGAAATTATAACTGAGTGAATTTAGCCTGAAACTATTATTGTAAGTGTAAATTCTAAACTAACCTTTCCTTTGTTTATGGTTACTTCAAGCCTAACCTCACCCTTTGCCTTTGCCTATGGTTATTTCATAACAGCTTCTGCCCCTACAGTCCAGAGAAGAGCTGGGACATCCCTGTCTCCTGTCCTGGTATTAGTAACCCTGCTTTCTCTCATGAATCCAAGTGTAAACTAAATTACTCCCTGTAGAATTCTTAGCTCTTAGGGTTAAATGACCACTGGAGTTTTATTATCTCCAAGGACTGGGGGGAATAAAGGAAGTCTCCTGCTTTAACTGTCAGTGTTCCTAAGAGTAGCAATTCATGAGAGAAACCAGTCTGTTTCCCTGAGGCTTCAAGAATTAATCTTGTTGCTTATCCAAAATTCTGCTAAGTTCAAGGTAAAATATAAAGTTCTGAAACAAAAAAGAATTGTGTTAAAACATTGGGAACATATTGGTTACAAGCCATTAGTTACGAAACAAAATTCTTGTGTAAAACTGCATGGTCATAGTGTAAAACTGCACAGTCATAGTGCAAATTAAGGAAAGTTTCAGGAGTCTTTGAAATGTTTTGCAGTCACACTTATTTTGTAAAAAATGGAACTTTTAAGCAACTAAAGTTATGTTTTTGTGCCAAACTATTCATGTTTGCCTATTTGCTCAAATTGTTGAGTTAAATACGCAGTTATATAAGTAATATATATTTTTGGACCCCAAATTAAGCTAAACAGTATATAAAATAATGCAAATTATAAGTAACATCAATGAGTTGTGTTTCTGTGTCTAAATCTATTTGTGTCTGCCCATTTGCTCAGTGTATGTCTTCATATATCAGGATGATAATATCAAATTAACAAGTGAAAATTCCTAAAAGAACTCTATTCAAATTGTTAAAAATTAAATATGCAGTTATATGTGAATAAATATTCTTGGATCCCAAATTAGACTAAGCAGTATGAAAAGGTCTTATAGAAATCTAACTATAGGAACTATTGGGAAAGGGCCTCCTCTTTGCAAGAGTTTTGAGGGCAGGACTAGGTGTAGCATATTAAACCTATCTACTAGGCTGGGGAGTTAAGAATCAGTTTGCCCTGTAATTTCCCAGTTTAAATCCTTTAACAGCCATAAAATAAGGGTAGTTAGTAGTTCTGTTGACAAATTTTAGTAAGTAAAGTCCATAAAAACTATGGAGAAATCTTTCCTGGATTATGATTAAACAAATTAGGTAATTGTGTAATATGTTTTGAAATCTGGTAGTCAGCATGCTTTTAAAAATTATTCATTTTCATAACTTAAAGAAGTTTTAGCTTCCTGTAAAAAAAAAAAGAACATTCCTTGCATAAACTCTAATGGTTTCAATTTTATTTAGCTTGAGTGTAATCTCCCATAGTTTATAAATTACCCATTATCTAAATTAACATTATATGTACAAAATATTTACAGTAATAAAAATTGTAAGTTCACATTAATGAAATTAAGCTAGAGCAGAAAGATTGTAGATATGCTCTCTTAAATAAACCAAGTTCTTTGGTTAGTAATAGTATTTTAATAAGTTTATTTAACATGAGGTAACTAGTCAGTGTGGTTGTAATCAATTATAAAGAATTTGTAAAACATCTTCCAAACTGAAAACATTTAAATAGTTCTAGTTCTAGAAGTCATTATTAACTAAAAACTTGAATTGGTATTAGTGGCAAAGAATAACTTCGTGATTATAAAACCTGTCTGAAGGCCACCACAAGGTACATATTTAAATAAATGGTAATAAAAAATTATCTTGGGTCTATTGAGAATCTTCTGTTTTCATTTTAACAATGAAAAATTGTTTTTTCCCCTGTATTACTAAAGTAAAATACCTACTATTATCTTCATGGTAAAATTGTGTAAGTAAACAATCATTTGATATATGATGTGTTGCATTAAAGTGTTTAAAATATATATATAAACAAGGAATAAACTTTAACATTGTCAAACTCTCTTGTGCATTCAGACCAGGCCTTGAATACATTACAGGTTACCTCTGCATATGAGCTATTGGCTAGGCTGGTCACTGACCCCTTAATTAGAAATATTTGCTGTATCAGCCTCTGGTTCTGCTCCTGAAGTCGATGGAAACTGTGTTGCAATTTCAAGCTCCTTCAGCAGCCAATGACTCAGTACAGCCAACTGTACAATGGATATCGCCTCCAGACTGGCACTGTTCCATAGAGCCAGAGAGCACTATGCACCAGGCTAGTAAAATACTGGAAACTCTCTCTAGGATCAACGATGCTGTGACTTGCTCACTGTGTGAAGAACATGCTAAGTGGAGCCATAATACCAGAATACTGTAAGTAAAACTTAAACACAATTGGCATTATGGCCTACTCCCATGGAGAGATAACATGTAAAGTATTACAAACATGAAACTTAAAACTTTTAATTGCAACTCAGAATCCTTATGCATTAAGTAATACATTAATTAATATTAAAGTGCTATACTTTTTTCCTGTACTAAATATATACCTAATAATTATAACGTTATCTTTTCTATTCTGGATCAGGTACAAAAGTATATTAGACATGTTAAATTCCTGGTAACTTTATTTTCTAAATAGTTAATAAACATGTCTATAAAATAAGACCACGGTCTTAGCCAGGCTCAGCCAGCTTACTATTCTATTGTACTCTACTGTGTAGCAAAAATGAGGCTTGCTTGCTAATAATGGGTCACCTATTAAACAGTCAAAATTACCAGAAATTGTACAATTAAAACCAAAATGTAAAAAACTGTATTCTGTAGTTCTGATCCACTCCCACAGCTAAAAACTAAGAAAATTTCCATCTTGGTGCACTAATCCTGAATGAAACCAACTGCCCGAAGGATGCCAGTTCACTAACAGAGCACATGAGTGCCAATCATTAAACAGCCTGAAATGTGTCTTCAAAACAAAGCTAAGTATCTATCGCAATTTCTCTCTGAAAATAAATAACTTGGATATATATATATATATATACTGTTCCCACCAGCTTTTAAAAAAAGGGGTGCCATCTTTATAGGCACCTACCCTTGTCTACCTCTGTAATCCAATGTCCTCTTTTAAAACTGGGTATTCCAAAATTTTAATTAAGTTTGTTTCTTTTGGAATGAACATCTTAGTAACCATATGAAAACTTCATCCAACTTCATACAGAAGGCCAGATCCATCTTCCTCCAGTTAAAATAAAATAGAGTTTTACACCTTGTTAGGCAATGACTACAGCCCATGACCTGCAGGAAGCAGTTACAGAAAAGAGATCGTCTCCCATCAGCACCCCTTTAAGATTAAAGGTATAAACTCTTTAAGAATAAAACAAAATTAATAGATGGATCTGGAGCCTAACCGGAAATCCACATGGGTGCCGGTGGTCTCAGGATGACTGCAGGGGTGCCCCCGCCCCAGGATTCTGCAGTCCAGAATGAAAACTTATAAACTTCTAAAAACAAAGCCCTGGATGCTACACTAAAAATTGATAAGTAAAGTAATCAATCTAAACAACAAATAGCCATCCACCTCATAGCTCCAATAATAATTATGCCAAAGCTTAGCAAGTTAAGCTTCAGCATAAGGGGGGAAAATTATGTGGGCTATGGATGGGAGGCTCTTTGTCTCTTTGGAGATAACCTTAACCTAAGCTGTCTGTCCTGACTTGTGGGTGTGGGATGGTGAGAGGCTGCAGCCCTGCCCTTGGTAACCATGGCAATGACTCCAGTCCCAGGAACAGTTTATCAATGCAAACTCTATAAACTTTAAATATTCAGGGAAAATGCAAACCAAATGTGCTAAAAGCTTATCTAGAATGTATGCAGTCCATGCTAAAAGCTTACCTAGGATGTGGAAGATACATGCTAATTCAAGCCTATTGAGCACTGGAACAAAAGGACAATTTGACCCTTCCACTGTATAAAAGAAACTCAATATTTTTGTTCAGGGCTCGGGTTTGAAACAGAAAGCTCCCGAGTCCAGCTGGCCATCAATAAACCATTTTTCCTTCTCAAATCATTTCTGAGTCCTGGCCTTTTTATATACAAATAATTGAACCTCTCTCAAATTCTATAACAAAGGAAGGGTTACTTGTTTGGGGTATTTGACAGGGGCATCTGGCACAGGGTGTACCTGGGGCAGGCTTCTAGGTAGTGTGTGAGTGAGGGTTCATCTTATCATATTTTGTCATATCAGTGGGACACATACAATAAGTTGGAAACTGTTCTACCCCTATCCTGGGGTGGACTGATGTTCTCAAACAGAGGAGAGGGTGTCTCTCAAGAGCATGGGTAGCTCCCAATGGGGGAAGACAGACTAGAGTGTCAACCCCTTAGCATTGTTGTAAGTATCTATGAATCTTTCAAGCAGTGAAGCTTTTTGTCACTATGGGCCCTGAGGGGAGGGAGGGAGGAATAGAATGGATGGAAGTGGGGATAACTGGGGGGCAATGGAAGAGTTCCACAAGTTGGTGCAAAGAAGGGTATAAGCCATGTTAAATTCCACCAAAATATTTATAAAAGTGTATAGTCTAAAATGTAAACCATAATGTAAGCCATAATGGAACCATAGTTAGTAGCTATGTTTCAATATCTGTACATCAGCTGTAGCAAATATAACATTTACATGTAAAAAGATCATTGCTGGGGAAGTGGGGAAAGGATTTGATGTCGGATATATAGGGGTCCCCTATATTGTATATGTTACTTTACTGTGATCTAAAACATTTTAGAAGACAAAATTTAAAAAAAAAGATGCAGACTCTGAGGAAGGAGTGGAATGGAGGAGACTGCCTTGCCACTGTATATGCAGGGCAACATCTATGACAGTGATGAAAGGCAAAACTTCAAAAACAAAGTTTTATGATATTTTTCATTTTTTAATACCAAAATGTATTTTTTACTTTATTTTAGCTTTTCTAAATTATTATTTACTCTATTTCTAATCTTTAAACCTTTCAATACTATTTTCTTTTCCTAATAATTGAATTTGGTGATATATGATACTTCATTTTTTAAGAAGTTTTGGATCACAGAAAGGTTCAACTATGGCAGGGGAGGAGCACTGGTGTGGGGTGTCATTGATTGGGGATGCATCGATTGGAGGGAGTTCTCCAGGACGTGCATATAGGGTATAAAGATATGCTCAGATGTTCATTGGGTATTGTCATAGTGGATAGAGTTACACACGGCAACTGAGGGAGTGCTAATTTCCCATCTGGAGGAGCTCTGTTGCATTCCCCAATGGAACAGCAACAATCACCAGAGTACAAGGGCAAAGACGAGTGAAGAAGGATGATTCAATGATGGGCCCTTGATACTGATGACTATGCTTATGAATCTGTGTTCTTGAAATTTAAACTAGGCCTAGAGCCTGCAGGGTGCCTAAGAGTAACCTCCTGAGAGCCTCCATGTTGCTCAAATGTGGCCACTCTCCAAGCCAAACTCAGCATGTAAATGTATTACCTTCCCCCCAGCATGGAACATGACTCCTGGGGATGAGACTCTCTGGTGCCAAGGAATTGCTACCAAGCACCACCTGGTGATGCAACTAGTAAAAGACCTTGAATAAAAGGGGGAATTGGTAAAGACAAATCAGTTTATGTGACTAAGAGACTTCAAAATGAGTCAAGAGATCGTAAGAGGGATTGCGCTTATTCACATCTCAGCACGATCCCAGAGAAAGCCAAAGTAGATACAACCCCAGGTACTGGTGCTCCTGAGGGCTACAGAGACACACAGGTTCTATGGTCATGACAGATGGCTCTGGAGTTTATTGCCTTGCCAGTGGGCCCTACTTTGGAATTTGTTCTCTTAATTGTGATGGAATTGGATTCAGATGTGACCTCTCTACACATGCCTCTTCTGTCACTTTTGCTGAACTTGTGATTGGCACTGGGTTTTGTGTATGCTCAGGAGACTTGAATCTCTGGACTGTCCTTGTGCCAGCTAGGCCCTGGGTCTCAGCAGAGTTGCAACACCTACTCTCCAGCTCTTCGGACATACCCAGGTCTGTTAAGAGGGAGGTAAGAATGCTCAATCACCACACCAGGGAACCAAGAGTGTCTCCAACTACAAGCAGGAGAACTAAATCCATCAGCCATGTTGAATTTAAGTTCCCTGTTGATTTAGAGGTGGAGTGGACATCGCCATCCCATGGTCCACAAGATGGAGAAATATAATATGGATTGGAGTGGGCTTGCAGGTATTCTATTATATACAACTGTTGTAACTCTAACAATGGAAGAAATTGTATCATTGATGTGGAGATTGTGGCCAAAGGAGTTGCTAAGAGCAGGGAGAGGGAGGAAGATGTATGATATGGGCATTTTCGGGACTTGGAGTTGTCCTGAATGATATTGTAGGTAACGGATGCAGAACATTTTTTATCCTGCCATAACCCACTTGATGGGCTGGGGGAGAGTGTGAACTACAATGTAAACTATGGTCCATGCAGTGTGGCAGTTCTCCAGGGTGTATTCACCAAATGCATTCAATGTGCCTTACTGATGAAAGGAGATTTTGATGTGGAAAAAGAGGGGCTGCGGGGTGAGGAGTGGGGTATATGGGAAGCTCTTATGTTTTTTAAGGTGATGTTTTGAGTGCTCTATTTATCTATTTTTAAAAGACAATAAAAAAGGAAAAGCAAATATAAAAATAAAATTAAAATTAAAATAAAAAAGACCTGAAAATAACCTATCCTTGTACTTTAAGAAACTAGGAAAACAAGGGGAGATTAAATGTAAAGCAAGTAGCAGCAAGGAAATAATAAAGATTAAAGCGTAAAGAAATTAAATTGAGAACAGAGAAACAATAGAGAAAATCAACAAAGCCAAAAGTTGGTTCTCTGAGAAGATCAATAAAATTGACAAACCTGTAACTAAACTAAAGAATAAAAATTGAGAGAACACTCTATTAAAATCAGGAACCAATGGGGGCACTTTACTTCTAACCTTACATAACCAAAGAAAAATATTCAAAAATTATAAAATTCATAAGAAATAAATAAGATATTAGATGAAATAGACAAATTCCAAGAAAGACACAAAGTACAATATATGAATCAAGAAGAAATAGAAAAATCAAATTGGCCTATAATATTAAATAGATTGAATAAGTAGTCAAAATCTTCTTAACAAAAATAAAGTCCAGGACAAAATGGCTTCAGTAGTGAATTCTATTGAATGTTTAAAGAAAAGTAAACATCTACCCTTCACAAACTCTACCAAAAATTATTAGGGAGGATAAATTTCCTTAATTCATTCTATGAGGCCAATATATTCCTAATACCAAAACCAGAAAAACATTACAAGAAAATAAAAATATAGCCCAATAACTCTTATGAATATAGATGCCAAATTTCCAAACAAAGAAGAATCTGAATATGCAGCAGCTTCTAAAAAGAATTATACAATGTGACTAAGTGCTAATTATCCTAAGAATACAAAGTTGGTTCAACTTACAGAAATAAATCATTAAAATTTTCAATGTTAATATAATAAAAAGAAAAGCACATAATCATCTCAATTGATTAAATAAATGCATGTGACAAAATTCAACAAAATTGTTCCATGATGGAAACACTCAACAATCTAGAAATAGAAGAGAACTTCCTCAACCTGATAAAGGTCCTCTACAAAAGCACAGATATAATTACACTTAATGATGCGAGAGCTTTTTACCTAAGATCAGGAACAAGTCAAATACATTAATTCTCACCATTTCTATTCAGCACTGTACTGGACCAGGTAGTCAAAATAATTAGATAATAAAATCAATCAAAATGTAGCCAGACTTGAAAAGAATAAACAAAAATATCTTTTTGCAGATAATATGGTTTTATATATAAACAACCATAAAGAATACCAATACAACTATTTTTTCTAATAAAATTGTTCAGCAAGGTTGCTGATCAATATAGAAAAACCAGTTGATACTAAAGGGAGTACTGCAGTCTGAGAGGTAAAAACAAAGGTAAGAGATTTGGAGAAGGGTTTAGAAATGAAGATTATTAGGAATAGTAAACTAAATGTTAAGAAGACAGACAACCAAACAACATGACAAAGGACAGCCAAAGGAAAAATGGATGAAGTAAGTAATGCCTTTACAGTAATAACACTGAATGTTAATGGCTTGAACTCCCCAAGCAAAAGACATAGACTGATAGAATGGATAAAATAAATATGAGCCATCTCCATGTTGTCTACAAGAGACCCTCCTCAGATAGAAGGACCCAAACAGGTTAGAAGGGAAAGACTGGAAAAAGAAATCCCATGCAAATAGTAACAAAAAAAAAAAGAGCTGGATGAGCAATAGTAATATTAGACAAAATAGATTTCAAATGTAAAACTGTTATATGGGATGAAGAAGGTCATTATGTATCAATAAGAGGGGAAATTCAACAAGAAATAACTATACTAAATATTTATGCACCTAACCTTAGTGCCCAGAGATATGTGACAAACACTGGCAAAACTGCTGGGAGAAATAATTGTCTCTACAATAAGAGTTGGAGACTTCAATACACCACTCTCAGTATTGGACAGAACATCTGGACAAAGGATAAATAAAGAAACAGAGAACTTGAATAATATGAAAATGAACTAGACCTAACACACTTCCATAAAGCATTACACCCCAAAGCAGCAGGATATACATTGTTTTCAAGTGCTCATAGATCTTTCCCAAGATAGAACATATGTTAGGTCACAAGGCAAGTCTTAATAAATTTAAAAAGATTGAAATTATACAAAACTCTTTTTCTGATGATAATGGAATGAAGTTAGCTATCAATAATGGATGTAAAAAGGGAGAATTCATAAATATATGGAGATTAAACAACACACTCTTAATCAATCAGTGGGTCAAAGGGGAAATTTCAAGAGGATTCAGCAAATATCCTGAGATGAATGAAAATGAGAATGCAACATATCAAAACCAACAGGACATTGCAAAGGCAGTGCTGAGAGGGAAATTTATAGCCCTCAATGCTTACATTAAAAAAGAAGAAAGAGCTAAAATTAATCATCCAAATGCACACCCGGAAGAACTAGAAAAAGAGCAGCAAATTAATACCAAAGAAAGCTGAAGGAAAGAAATAGTAAGTATTAGAGCACAAATAAATGAAATCAAGAGTAAAATAGCAATAGAGAGAATCAACAAAACCAGAATTTGATTCTGTGAGAACAACAAAATCGACAAACTCTTATGTAGACTGACAAAGAAAAAAAAAAAAGAAGACACAAATAAATAAAATGAGAGGGGGGTATTACCACTGACCCTGTAGAAATAAGAAAGGTCATAAGAGGATACTATGGACAATTGTATACCAAAACACTAGAAAATGTAGATGAGATGGACAAATTCCTCGAAGCATATGAACCACCTACATTGGCTTTAGAAAAAAATAAAAGACCTCGACAAACCAATCACAAATGAAGAGATTAAAGTAGTTATAAAAAACCTCTGAAAGATGAAAAGTCCAGAACCAGATGACTTAACAGTTGAATTTTACCAGTCATTCAAAGATGATCTACTACCAACCTTGCTCAAGCTTTTCCATAAATTGAACAGGAAAAAACACTACCAAGCTCATTCTCTGGAGCCAACATCACCTTAATACCTAAACCAGATAAAGATTATAAAAAAAGAATATTACAGACCAATATCTATAATGAATATAGAGGCAAAAATACTCAACAAAATACTTGTAAACCAAATCCAAAAGTATATTAAAAGAATTATACACAACGATCAAGTGGGTTTTATCCCAGGTATGCAATTAGTGAAATAAACCTCATTGAAAAACTGAGGAATAAAAATCACATGACCCTCTCAATTGATGCAGAAAAGACATTTGACAAAATAGAGCACCCTTTCTTGATAAAAACACTCTAAAAATAGGAACAGAAGAAAACTTTCTCAATAAGGTGAAGTGCATACATGAAAAAACTACAGCTAGTAATGTACTTAATTGTGAAAGATTGAAAGCTTCTCCAGTGAGATCAGGAACAAGACAAGGATGCCTACTGTTACCTTTGTTAGTTAATATTGTGCTAGAGGTTTTAGAGGAAGCAGTTAAGCTAGACAAAGAAATAAAGGCACCCATGTAGGAAAGGAAGAAGTAAAACTTTCACTGTTCACTGATGGTATGATCTTATATCTAGAATTCCTGAAATATCCACAAGTTTACTAGAATGAATAGATGAGTTCAGCAAAGTGGTGGAATACAAGATTAATATGCAAAAATCAGCAGCATTTTGATATACTTCTGATGTGCAATCTGAGGAGGAAGTCCGAAAAAAATTCCATTTATAATAGCGACAAAAACAATCAAATATTTAGGAACAAACTTAACCAAAAACATAAAGGACCTGTATTCAGAAAACTACAAAACCTTGCTAAAAAGAAACAGAACAGAAATAAATGGAAGGACATTCTGTGTTCATGGGTTGAAAAACTAAATATTGTTAAGATGTCACTTCTACCCAAACTGATTCACAGATTCAACGCAATCCCAATAAAAATCACAACAACCTTTTTTGCAGAAATGGAAAAACCAATTATCAAATTTATTTGGAAGGGTAAATGGCCCCAAATAGTGAAAAAGATTAAGAAAGAAAAAGGTTGGAAGACTCTCATCTCTGGACTTTAATGCATGTTACTTAGCTACAGTAGTAAAAACAGCAGGATACTGGCATAAAAACAGACACATTGAAAAATAGAACTGAATCAAGAACTCAGAAATAGATTCTCACATCAACAACAAGTGATTTTTGACAAGGCTGTAATGCCTTTCCAGCTGGGTCAGAACCATCTCTCCAAAAATGCTGCTGTCAGTACTGGATATCCATGTCCAAAGGAAGATACCCCTATCTTACACCTTATACAAAAATTAACTTAAAATGGATTGGTGACCTAAATATAAAAGCAACAATTATAAAACTCCTTGAAGAAAATGAGAAAAGCATCTTCAAGATTTTGTGGTTGGCAATAGTTTCTTAAATCTTATACCCAAAGCATGAACAACAACAACAAATAGATAAATGAGACCTCCTCAAAATTAAATACTTTTGCACCTCACAGAATTGTCAAAAAGGTGAAAAGGCAGGAGACTCAATGGGAGAAAACATTTGGCAATCACATATCTGATAAGGGTTTAATATCCACGATATACAAAGATATCATACAACTCAACAATAAAAAGACAAACTACCAGATTAAAAGATAGGCAAAAGAAAAGGCAGTGTCCAAAAAAAGAAATGCAAATGGTGAAGAAACACATGAAAAAATGTTAAATGTCACTGGCAACTAGGGAAATGCAAATCAAAACTACTGTGAGAGATAATTTCACACCTATTAGACTGACTGCTATTAAAAATCAGGAAACTATAAATGCTGGAGAAGATGTGGTGAGATAGGAATGCTTGTTCACTATTAGTGGGAATGTAGAATGGTACAGACACTGTGGAGGACTGTTTGGCAGTCCCGAAGGAAGTTGAATATAGACTTGCCATGTGACCAGGTAATACCATTACCAGGTTTATACCCAAAAGAACTGAGAGAGGTGATACAAATAGACATCTACACACCAATATTAATAGCAGTATTATTCACAAAAGTTGGAAACAATAGGTGTCCATCAGCTGATGAATGTGGTATATACACACAATGGAATATTACTTAGCAGTAAGAAGAAATGAAGTTGAGAAGTCTAAAACAACATGGATGAACACATAGGACATTAGGTTGAGTGAAGCAAGCCAGCCATGAAAGGACAGATACTGTATGTTGCGCTATTATAAACTAAACATGCTGTGTAAACCCATGGAGTTAATAACTAGAATATAGGTCACCAGAATATAGGAGGGCAGAGAATGGAAAGGTGGAGGTTAATCTGTGCAGATTTAGTAAAAAGGTTGTTTGTAAACCTTTGAAAACTAATAGAAATGGTGGGGCAAGGTGACTGCAGACATCTGCCGAAACTTCAGGCTTCTTGGGTTCCCCTCTACCTGCGTCTCCAGTTCTCTCCAGGCTCAGCTGCTGTGCTCTCTCCACAAGGCCAGCTGTAGACTATCAGGCAAATGGCTCTGTGTCTCTTTTCAGGGCTTCTGCTGTGTCTGAGGAGCCATCACTATTCCTCTGTGTTCTTCTCCTGTGTGTTTATTTCCCAGGCTCCAGCTCAAACTCCTACATCTAAACTCCAACTAACTCCTCTACTCTTCCACATAGTTTTATCTATGAGTCCCTGCCCACCAAGGGGAGAGGGACTCAATGTCCTAATGTCATATCCCAATCAAAACCTCATCATTATTTAATCAAGAAAAACCGTGAATTCAATATAATCTAATATGTCCAGAGGAAAAGACCAGTTCACAAACATAATCCAATATCTATTTTTGGAATTCATAAATAATGCCAAATTGCTATACTTAACTAGACATTCCCAAAAGTATACAAATGTCCAATAAACACATGAAGAGATGATCAACATCAGTTTTTAGGACTGTGTAGATTAACATCACAAGGTGATACCACTTTGCCCTTGTTAAGATGTCCACAATAATGATGAAAATAAAAAAATAACAACTGTTGGTGAGAATATGAAGAAATTGAAATCCACATACATTGCTGTTAGAAAACAGTTTAACACTTCATCAGTATGTTAAACATATAGTTACCATAAGACCCATCAATTATACTCTTAGACCAATACATAAAGGAATTGAAAACATATGTTCAACCAAAAACTTATGCACAAATGTTCACAGCAACATTATTTATAATACCAAAAAGTGGAAACAACACAAGTAAATGTCCATCAACTGAAGAATGGATAAACTAAGTATGTATATACATGCAATGCAATATTATTCAACCATATAAAAGAATGAAGTTCTAATGCATGCTACAACACGGATGGATTCTGAAAATATGAAATTGGAAAAAGGTCAGACACAAAAGGGCACACAATGTATGATTTTATTTACATGAAATGTCAAAAAAAGGCAAATATATAGAGATAGGCTGTAGATTAGTGGTTACAAAGGACTGCTGCAGGGGGCATTGAGGAGTGAATGATAACAAGTATGTGATTTCTTTTTGGGGTGATGAAAATATTCTGGAATTAGATAATGGTAATAATTGCATAATCATGTTAGTATACAAAAAAAAGCAACCCACTGAATTATAAACTGCTAAAATGGTGGATTTTTTTGTCGATAAATTTTATCTATGTTAAAAAAAAATCAATATATGATTCTTACTAGGAACTCTGTAAATATAACAATTACACATATCTAATAGTTTTATACATCAAAATGTGGCTATTTATTTATTTAATTAAAATAATTGACCTGAAATTGTGAATGATCTGTTAAGTTTTCCAAAGCAGAATGTTTGACTACAAAAAAAAATAAAAAGTTATGGTCAAATGACTGAGGTAGAATGTAAAGAGAGAAACACCTCATTTACTTGAGAAAAAAAAAAAACCAACTTGATAGTGCTTGTACTACGAAGACAATCTCCTCCTTCCATCAGATTAATTTCCTTGTGAATAAAATAGCCAAAACAGGCATTGGTTCACAGCTGATGGGGGTTTTTGCTTCATTTTTTAAAAATTGTTTTATTAAAAGATATTTAGATTACATAAATTTTACATAAAAATATATAGTGGATTCCTATATTCCCTGCTCCTCCACTGCCCACATTTACCCACATTAACAATATCCTTCATTAGTGTAGCACATTCATTGCAATTGATGAACATATTTTGCTGATGATGGACAATCACCATACCAAGGAACCCAGAGAGTCTACAACTACAAGCAAAAGAGTCCCATCCATCAGCCATGTGGGACTGTAGTCTCCTCACACTTAGAGGTGGAGTGGGCATTACCATCCTAGAATCCTCAGGATTGGGGAATGAACTATGGACTAGAGTGGACTTACTGGTATTCTACTATAGACCTATTGTGATTCTAGCAATGGAAGAACTTATATCACAGCTGATGTATTTAACCATCTTTCCTCACTCTCCTAAGTAGCTCTGCTCCCTGCAGTGCCCTGTAATTACAAAATCACTGAGGGAGGGAATGTTGACATAGAATATATTCAAAGACAAGAATCATTGCATAATATTTTCTCTTTTTCAAATACAAGATAATAAAGCTTCTGGCAGCTCAAAGTATCTGGCATGTGAAAGATTCACTGTCTTCACCTATTACATAATTTCAATCAAGTCAAAATTCACATGAATTTCTGCCTAATTGGTCCACCACCAGAGAAGCAGTATAACACTAAGAAATTTGAATTACACATGTTATATGCTGGTATGGGCAGGATTCATAGAAGGGATATACTAGGAAATCAGTAAGTATTTATTGATTACATCAATAAACAATTATCTGATGGATGCTAGCTCTTAATTTGTATAACAAACACTTTAGAAATATATAAAGAAAATAGCAATAATTTGACATTGAGAAATTTATCTTAGGCCTAGGAGAATATCAAATGTAATGAATTAAATTATTTATATTAATTTTTATTGATATGTTTATTCAGTCATCAAAAATCTATTGGGTGCCAACTGTAATTTTTTTTAATTTGCTAGAGTGGGTAAAAAATTGTAAGAAGGAAGAAATCCCTGGCCTCAAGTAGATTATAGTCTGAGAGCATACATGGGTATTTTTGCAAGTTCAATATGGAGATATATATATACAGAGGCTTTCTTACAGAGAGAATGACTTTTGAGCTGAGTCCTAAAGGATGCCCTGAAGCTACTAGTTGAAATGGGTGTAGGACATGAGTGGAAGTGGGCAAGCAGGAAGACTATTTTCAATGGAGAAAACTATATCTTCTTCAAAGAGAGAGACATAAACATGCATATAACATTTTGGCAAGGTGAAAAATTAATATTTAAATAAAAATATGCCCACAAAAAATTGGGGGATCATCCAAATTTAGGTTTGAAACTTAGTCCCATAAATCTATGGATTCCAAGTTTGTTTATCATAAATAATTATAGACTGACATAGGTAGAACTACCAAAGATCATTCCATAGATAAGAATTCTCCAGGTAGTAAATACCATTAGCACATTTATTAGGAAATCTTCATTTAGCATAAGGACTTGACTGAGTCACCTGTTTTCTTTCCCAGGGCAGTCTCCAGTAAAGGGTAGGAATAAATCACAGGCCTCCTGCCAACACTTTCTTCCTAGTCTACTCTCTGAACTTAGTCAATATCTCCTTGTAGTCTCAGTTAAGTTCTCATAATTTGTCTTACAACATTTTATTTCATATTTTATTAAAAAAGGATAAACTTAATGTCAACCAAATGATTACTAGTATTTGAGCCATCCAAAGGCAAATAGGAATTCTCTCTACAAAGTGTGTTAATCGCAACCATATTCCCTCATAGTATTCATGTTCCTAATCAGCACACTTACTCTTTTTTTGCATATGCAAAATTATTTGAACTTTTCCACTAAAGAAGTTTAATTCCTTATGTATTTTTTTCTGTGGCCAAATTCACTTATTCTGGTCATTATCATCTCGAAGTATTGTAACATACTTCGAGTAGGGACTTCAAATCTGCCTTCCATAGTGTTTTCTTATTTTTAGGTCATCAATCAGTCCAGCAAACCTGATCTGAATTTATTTCTATTACTAAACCTATAGATCCTTACTAAATTAATAATGTTTAAGACAATGTATATTATTTAAACTTACAGTTGCTTTCTCTATTCTTTTAGAACAGAAAAGACCTTTATTTTCACATCTCCCCCACTGTTTTAGTTTGCTAAAAGCAATATACCAGAAATGGGTTGGCTTTTATGACGGCAATGTATTAGGTAAAAATTTTACAATTCTGAGGCTGTGAAAATGTCCAAATCAAGGTATCATCAGAGATACTGTCTTACCAAAGGTTGGCTGCAGGTGATCTTGGACCCCTGCCACATGGCAAGGCCCATGGAAGCATCTGCTTCTCTTCCAGTCTCATTGCTTCAGCTTCTGGTTGCTTACCTATGACTTCTCCCAAGTTTCTCTCTAAGGTCCTGGATTCTTTCTCTCCATTACTGCAGCTTTTCCTCTGTGTTTCTCTGCCTTCAGTCCTCTGTTAATAAAGAACTCCAGCAAAAGGACCAAGACCCACCCTGGGTCATGCCTCACAGTCAAAGGCCCACAATTGAATCAAATCCAATATAAGGGTGCCACACCCACAGAAATGGATTATCTTAGAGAACATGATCTTTTCTTGGATCCATAAAAAGCTTTCAAATTGTCACACCAGGGATAAGGATGATGAGTAGAGGCCATTGTTCATTAGATTTTTTTCATCAAGTTTGTGGACATAATCATATTCCAGATATGAAAGTTAAGGTGTTAACAGCCACTGGCTTCAAGTGTAAATGAGTATCAGCCAGTTATGGGGATGGCATTGTGTCCAGTTGCAAACAGTTGCACCATGGGCAAGAAATTTCCTTTTTAGCCATGGGATCTGAGCTATTAGAAAGTGAGGATTCTGGCCACACTTCAGTTATGCTTTATCGTAATTCAGGCTTTCTATATTGTCCTCCTAAATACAATCTCTTATTCATGAAGATCTTGCTATGGACTGCTACTGGAAACTGACATTTAAAGATGTGAGATAATTAGGTGATTTAAATATCTGTACTTCCTCAGGGGGTGAAATTGCAAGCCTTCTCCACATGTTATTGATGGGTACAGTGATCTATCAGAGAAATTATTTGAATAGGCTATTCACTATATAGCTTTATTGTCCTCCTAGTCTGATTTCTAGCTGGGGCCAGTACCCTAGGAGACAGTTCAGGCTCATGTCCCAATAGCAAATATTTGCATCATTATGATAACCCTCCAGGAAAGTTACTTGACCTAGTTTATTAGCCAAGACCGAGAACATCAGGGACCCTGCTGATCAAGACATCACATATTGCGCCATTGAAAGACATTCACGTGGTTTGTACAAATTGAGAAAATGGTCTGCCCCCCATATTATTATATTTTTCTTAAGACTGTCAATTAATTCATTTTTCTATGACATGAAACTTCCCAAAAATATTCTTTGCGTATTTTGGGAGAGGAGTTATTTGGGATTGCAGATTGACAACTCCAGAGAGGAATTATCAGTAATAAAAAGTCACCAATATCATACCTATTTCATGTTCCTTGAGGCTAACTAGGTTATTTTCTCAAATGTATTCCATAACCATTGTTAGAAAATCCAGTTCAGACATATAGGTTAGATCACTGCATTCTGCTTCTCATTGTATACAGGCAGTTGTCTTAGCAATATTTCAGCTTGATTTATGGTTTCACAGAATGCTAGAGCCCTGCAGTTTGCACTTTTCTACTCTATATGCTTGATTGGGAGGATTCCTCTCAGTTATCTGTGGAAAATTTCAGAATAGTTAATATATCCTATAAGTTATGAACTGATAGGGAATTGTCAGGGCTATTGCTTCATTTCTTTTCTCCAAATCATTCTAGTGGAGTTTAAGCAGAGCAAAAAAATCAGGAGTAGTCCAATATTCATTGATGGTCCAAAAAAATACATTTCTTGGATTTGTCAGTGCTAGAACCAGGAGACATAACTAAGTGAATTATTCTCTTGCTGTAAGGCGCTCTCAAGGAAATAGCATTATTAGCATTATTGCACTGCTCTCCAGAATTGTGGTCTTTCACTCTGCTATGATCTTCCCATTTCTATTTATTGACCATTTAGTCCACATCCTTTACCCATGGCTGGGTTTTCTCTTTCTGACCTAACACTTAGGAATAGAGCATGCGATGTCAACAGCCCTGCTAACACTTTTCATTGACCCCAACATTGAGACTATATATAAGATTTGACAGGTATGTAAGAGACAGGGATCAGTTTCATTTTCACATAAAGGTAATATAAAGTGGGGAGGAAAGAATATAAATTAATGTAACCTAGCAGCCTACTGCCTCAGTCTCCCATTCCCGGGTTAAACAGGAACAAAGGAAATCAGCTTAAGCCACTCCTATAGCCAGTAAAAATGATGCACAAGAAAGAGCTAAGTCATTACCAATTCAGCACTAAATTCCATTCCTTATTTAGCAAAAGGAGCAAGTAAAAGCCAAAATGATTGCAATGTGGTGGGGAAACTATTAAACAAAACCTGGAGGACTTGTACAGGAAAGTTAGACCTCTTGCATAGGCTGTAACCTCTGAAGTATCCACTCTATGGAGAAACAGAGGAAGGGCTTGTGTGCTAGGCTTAGGGGTATAAATTGTGTCATTTTCCTTTGTTCCGAGCACCAGTCACATTTTCTGGTTGTGTGTCTCTTCTTGCAAGATTGAAAATAAATTTTTTTCTTCTCCATAATTGGATGAGCCTTATTTTTTTTTTCAGAAAAAGATTTCTTTCCTGCATCTAAAGAATCATATCACTGTCATTGTCACTTTTATTAGAGCCCTTTTTCACACTCGTACATTGGTATATGGGGTGATATTATGACCCACTCTGAAGTACCTTTAGGAAGTTTAATGACAGAATTTAATGTAAATTTCAATGGTATGTGTATTAACTTTAGTGAATTTTTTATACATTTCATGAATATGCTTATATTTAAACCTGGACCTAGGACCACTGAATGGGGCAATGTGAAAGAAAATTTTGTGAGGGAAGAAGTATACATTCATGTAATTACATTCTTCTGCACCCCCAAATTCCCACTTCCCAATCCAGGAAACATAAAGTTCCATCTGTAATTCCCCTCCTATTAAATCTGAAGTCACGACTGTTTGATTAAACCAATACTTTGAATCTTTTATTTTCACTGTCTCTTTATTTGGCAAGTATTTCAGTTGTGTATTCCAATATTCAATGAGATAACTCTTCTGAGAATGACAAAAAATGTGGTACATTCATTTAATGTTATTGTTTTCATGTTCAATTTTTTTATGGAAGAAATAAATCCAGGCTGAAGAGAGGGAGAATTTGTGGTTTCAAACCTTTAAATGTATTCCTCAGGATGCTTGTGTTACAAGATAAGTAAAGAATAAATTAGAATACCTGTTCATATCAGTTGACACCAAACTTGTCCACGCCAAAATGGTCTAATGGATACTCTTTCCAGCAAAGCACTCAAACCTTGCTCTGGGGAATTTTACCCACACCTATTTTCAAGGATTCAATTCTGGACGCTATTTCTTATCACACTGGTGATCAGAAACTCCATGCCTACATAACTATGCACACAGTTATCTAGCACCAGGGAACAGAACCAGACATCTGTCTTAGTTTCCAACATGCTTTTGAGATGTTAGTTGGGTTTTTGTTTGGTTTTGTTTGGATTTTTGTTTGCTTTTATTATTTGTCATTTTTTTGTGAACAACTACAAGACCCACTTGAATTTTCAAAGAGTTTATTTTCAAAGAATATGTGATGGAACACTAATATGGACACTCATTTCTGTGCCATTGCTTCCTGAGCAGTGCATGTGCATTATCTAGAAACAAGCAGAAGACCTATTTACCATGCTTCATGTTATTAATTCAGATATGTATTAGTGCCGTAGATTAATGTAATATAATTAAAAATAAGTATATTTAAGAACAGTTTAATGAGCAGGAAAATTGTAAGTGCTTATTAATTTCAGTATTTTATAATATTTAATCTCTCTACTTATAAGCATTTACTTATACTCTTGTGACTCCCAATGCAATTTTTCTGGAGCTGGTTTTTGTTTGGTTGGTTATATTTTTTTTTCCTTTTTTTCTAAATTTATTGAAATATATCACTAATACACAAACATACATAAACAATAAATGTATAATAGTTGTGAACTTATAAAACAAACATAAATAACATCAAACAAACATATATAACATCTCACCCTACCACCAATAACTTGCATTGTTTTTAAACCTTTTTAACTAATGATTAAAGAGCATTATCCAAATATTACTACTAAACAAAGTATTTTCCCCTAACCAATCCAATTATTATCTTTATATCATTTATATATGAATGTACATGAACAATTAAGTGTATAGTAAAAGTTGTGAACTTACAAAGCAAACATGCATAACATCATACAGAGGTCCCATACATCAACCTTCCACCAACACCTTGCACTGTCATGAGATGCTTGTTACAAACTATGAAAGAACATTATCAAAATCTTAGTACTAGCCTTAGTACTTATCTTTCATTTGGTGTGTTTGTCCCCCAACCCACACTATTATTGTTTCTTAAATATATATTTTTTTATGACTGAAGTTGTAAACTTACAAAACAATCATGCACATGTGCAGAATTCCCAAACAACACCCCTCCATCAACACACTGCAATGTGGTGTGTCATTTGCTACAAATAAAATATCATCTGATTATTGCCATGTCCATAGTGTACATTTGGCTCACATGTTCCATACTGCCTCAGGATCAAAATAGTACATCTTGCATCAGCATAGATGCAAGAATATTATATTATTACTACTAACCACGGTCCATAGGTCACTCCAGCTATATTTTTCCCATGCTTCTCCACATTCCCAACACCCTGCAGTAGTGATATATATTTGCTCTAGCTAACAAAAGACACTCTTGCAACTGTACCATCAATCACAATTCTCATCCATCTCTTGGTTTACCATGCTATTCAGTTCATAGATTATTCTCAATCATTCTGTCAATTGGCATTCACATAACTAGACTACCATTTTCAGTCACATCCCCATTTATAAACTAGCTGTTACTCACTGTGTGTTACCATCCACTCTAAATATTTCCACAATATTCTACATACATTAAACATGAGTAGTCCACTCAGTCCTTCTCATCTCATTTAAGAACCCACCACCTACCACCAGGTCTTGAAGATATTTTCCAATAATTTCTTCTAGAAGTTTTATGGTTCTTGTTTTTATTTTTAGGTTTTTGATCCATTTTGAGTTAGTTTTTGGATAAGGTGTGAGATAGGGGTCCGCTTTACTTCTTTCAGCTATGGATGTCCAATTCTTTCAGCACCATTTGTTGAATGGATTGTTCTGCCTGAGCTGTGTGAGTTTGACAGGCTAGTCAAAAATCACTTGACTATACCTGTGAGGGTCTGTTTCTGAACCATGAATTTGATTCCTTTGTTCTATTGTGTCTGTCTTTAGGCCAGTATCATGTTGTTTTTACCCACTATAGCTAGTATTATGATTTAAGGTCTGGAGATAAGGGTTCATTTTTCCTCTTTATGAAGTTTCTGGCTATTCAGGACTCTTTACCCTTCCAAATAAATTTAATGATCATGTTTTCAATTTTTTCTTTAATGCTGGTGGAATTTTTATCAGTATTGCATTAAATCTGTATATCAATTTGAGTAGAATTAACATCTTAATGATATTTAGTCTTCTGATCCATGAACATGGAATGTTCTTCCAGTTATTTAGGGCTTTTTAAAATTTGCTTAACATTGAGTTGCAGTTTTCTGAATACAAGTGCTTTACATCATTGGTTAAGTTTATTCTTGGCTATTTGAGTTTTATCTGTCATATTTTATTTTCACCACTCTTTTGACAGTGTGTTACTTTTATTGATATAATCTTCATTTCTAGACTCTCTTCCAGGCTCCTCTCTCCTGTCTTTTCTTTTCAGGCTCTAGCACACCCTTTAGTATTTCCTGAAAATCTGGTCTCTTGATTAAAAATTCTCTCCGTTTCTGTTTATCTGTGAATATTCTAATTTTGCCCTCATTTTTGAAAGAGAGTCTTGCTGCATATAAGATTCTTGGCTGGAAGTTTTTCTCTTGTAATATCTTAAATATATCATACCACTGTCTTCTTGCCTCCATGGTTTCTGGTGAGAAATCAGCACTTAATCTTATTGGATATCCTTTATATGTTATGCATTGCTTTTCTCTTACTGCTTTTCTCTTAATTCTCTCTTTTTCTTTGGCATTTGACATTATGATTAGTATGTGTCTTGGAGTTGGTCTATTTGGATTTTTTCGAATGGGAGTATGTTGTACTTCTTGGACAGGGATATCTATGTCCTTCAATAAGGTTGGGAAGTTTTCTACCATTATTTCTTTAAATATTCCTTCTGCCCTTTTCCCTTCTCCTCTCCTTCTGGGACACACACGACATGTATGTTTGCATGCCTTTTGCTGTCATTTAGTTTCATGAGAACTTGTTCAATTTTTTCCATTCTTTTCTTCATCTCTTCTTTCATATATTCACTTTCAGAGGCCATTTCTTCAAGCTTACCAATCCTTTCTTCAGCCTCCTCAAATCTGCTATTATATGATTTCAATGTTTTTTTAAATTTCATTGATTACACCTTTCATTCCCATAATGTCTGCTATTTTTCTGTGTATGCTTTCAAATTCTTCTTTTTGCCCAACCAATGTCTTCTTAATATCCTTAATCTCTTTAATCTTCTCATTGAATTTATTAAGAAGATTTGTTTGAACATCTATGATTAGTCATCTCAACTCCTTTATGTCATCTGGAGGCTTATCTTTTTCCTTTAAGTGGGCCATAACCTCCTGTTTCTTGGTGTGGATTGTAATTTTTGGTTGGTGTCTTCACATTTGGCTTACTAGAGCATTTTTTCTGAGTGCAGGTTTTCTCTCTAGTTTAGGGCTTCCTATCATTTTTCCCTTGCTGGTTATGCAGAAGGTGCCAAGCATGTAGTTGGTGCTGTAAGCCATTGAGTCTCATGCTGTCCTCATTTCCCCAGGGACCAATGAAGCTTCTTCCAACTTTCTCCCTTGCCAGGAGTAGGGACAGAGTCACAGCTATGTGGAATAGTCCAATAGTTGCCCAGAGAGACTGATAAAGCTTCACATCCCTCTACCTGGGCAGGGATGGAGCTGCAAGTGTGGACAGCAATCTATGCAGTGTGGGTCCCAAGATGACCGCAGTTGCCCTGGTAGACTTCTGATTTTCAGTCTATGCCAGCCAAAGTTTCCTGCAGTTACCTGTATAGGCTAGTGCAGAGCTCCTCAGCCTCCTCTCTGCCAGAGGCAGGGCTGAAGCCTAGGCAGGCTGCAGGCTGTCTGTGTGAAAGAAACTATCAGTCTGGATTCCCCTCAGGTGGGGGTGAGTCAGAAAGGTGGCTACTGGCCTCTTTCTGACTTGGGCTGGTTCTAACTCCAGTTGTTCTCAGCATTATCTCTTAGCCGGCCAAGTCTCCCAATCCATAGCTGAAATCAGCAGCCAACTGTCTCCTCCTCCCCTGTTTCTGGGAAATGGAGCTTCCAATTCCTGTCACAGAGCAGCTCCTGGGGCAGCTCATGCTGTCAGAATAGGACAATCACTGGCTTCCACAGTTTGGCTGGTAACTTCCAGAAAGGCTGGTGCAGGTCTCTGCAGCTTCCTTCCTGTTGGAGGTGGCACTGGGGCCAAGGCTAGACCTGCAATCTGACCTGGATGGGAAGAAGCTGGTCCCCACCAGCACTAGGATTTTCAGTCCACCCTGCTTCCCCTTGTACGAGGCGCGGAGTTGAGATGGCGGCTCCCAGCCTCTTTCTGACCTGGACAGGCTCAAACCTTAGCTATTCTAGGGCCATACTATAGCCCACTGAATTTCCTCATCATTGCTGAAATTGGTGTCCAACCATCTCTTCCTCCCCCGTTTTGGGGAAGTGGAGCTTTCAATTCCAGCCACAGAACAGCTCCTGAGGCAGTTTGTGCCTCCAGTGGAGGATGGGCACCGGCCTCCGTGGCATGGAGCGCTCTACTTATGAGTCTTTTCTGCAGATGGGCGGTCTCCTCCTTCCACTCCTTCAAGGATGTTGCAGGATGCTTTTCTGGCCCCCTGGAGCCCCCAAACAGGTGCTTCAGCTAGTTCAAGAGAGCTCTGGGTGTTTGCTAACTGCCCTGTAGCAGGAGCTGACTCTAGGAGCTCCTTAATCCACTGCCATCTTGCTGGTTTTCTCTGTTTGGTTGTATTTTTTGGTTTGTTTGGTTTTTTTATAAAATACTATTTTTCATGTGTCTAAAGAATTATTCATAATGCAGCTGAACCTAAATATTTGGTTTAAATTTATCTCCTTAAGTTATCCTAATAAACTTGCCCTAAATATTGGGTCTTATGAAACAATCCAAGGAAATTTAGTGTAAAGGGACCCTATCAGATGCCTCTTATCACAGAGCATAAATTATGTGAAAAAGAAATACTAATGAGGAGTCACTATTATAGAACTGAGAGATAAAATAAGGAGGTGGCAGTAGAATCATAATCAAAATAGTAATGCCATTTGACACATCTCACAATTCACAATTCAAAGATGGGCTTATACAATGTTCTCCCTGACAAGTTCAGCCTTTGTGAGCTGACTCAGTATTGGCAGTCATTAATCAGGCAGCAGAGTCAGGTTGCAGGACAAGCTCCTATCCTGGCAGAGCCAAGTATTTTGTGAGCGATCTTAAGGAAATATTTCTGTCTAAAGCCTGTCAAGCATCATTTCCACATAATTTAATTAAACGCATTCCCTAATATCAACTTTAAAAAATAATTGTGAAAAGATAACAGAATTGTGAAATAATCTCAAAAATACAACATTCATTTCAGGACAAGTAAAAATGACAAATTGAACATAAGTAAATTACAAAAGGACTATGTCTAAATTTCTAACATCAGCAAAACTGAATATAAATGAGACTATGATAGCCTTTTATTTGCATTAAAATTAATTAGAATAATATGGAAGGAAGCTCTGTTAGGATTAGATTGGACCTCATATATCTGCAAACCTAAAATAACCACAGTTTAAGTGAGAGAGTCATTTCTCCCACAAAAGAATTTTGAATTCCACATTATTATCCTAGAAATAGGTTCCAAACTTCTTGTCTTAGTTTGTTGGGCTGCTATAACAAATACTGCACAATGGGTTGGCTTAAACAACAAGAATTTAGTGACTCATGGTTTTGAGACTAGAAGTAAAAAATCAAGGTAGTGGCAACACTTGCTTTCTCCTGGAGCCTATAGCATTCTAGTGCTGGTTGCTGGCAATCCTTGGGGTTCCCCGTCAGCCCTTCTCATTTCCATGGACTTCTGACTTCTTCCTATGTGGCCTTCTCTAACATCTGGATTCTTTCTTCTTTTTTATGAGACCTCCAGTAATATGGGTTAAGACAATCTCACTAAGTGTAGTGACACTTTAACTAGAATAACATCTTCAAAAGTCCCTACTTATCATGGCTCCATAACCACATGGACATAGAATAAGAACAGGTGCTTGTTCACAGCCTCGTGGTACCGTATTACCTCTATGTGTGAAGCATAGGACCATTAATTCCATTTAATTCTCTTTGCATTCCCTACTTGTTCAACATAATTTCTGTTTCTTGTATGTACAGTCAGCATCACATTAGATGGTGTTAAAAATTTTGCATCAACCATCAAATACCATTTTAAAAATTCCTGAAAAGGATACTATTAAAGTTACTCCCATTTTGACTCATTCTGAAATGAGTCAAGAAAGTCCTTCTTGTCTTTCTGAAGTTCCCAGCCTTCTCCTATCATTTTGTTTCAGTTTATAGGACTTCTTTTAGTCATCTTTAAGGTTAATTTGCTAGTGATACATTGTCTTTTTTTTTCCTCTGAGAATATCTTGATTTCCTTTTCATCTGTGAAGGAAATTTTTGCTAGACAGAATTCTCAGTTGACAGTTCTTCTCTTTCAATAGTCTCCACAGTTGGAGATGAACAATCTGCTAACATTTAACTTGATATGCTCCTATAGGAAAGAGCATCTCCCTCAAGCTGTTTAGGATATTTTTTTCTTTCTCTTCATTTATCTGAAGTTTGATTATAAAGTGTATAACGTGTTGACATGATTTCCTTTGGATTTGTCCTATTTGGTGTTTTCTCAGCCTTTTGATTCTGTAAGTCAATTTCCAAAAATCAAAGATTTGATTAAGAAACATTGATACAGCCACATCAGAATATATTATACAGCTGTTCAAAAGAATGAATTAAAATGAACAAGTTGGAATGACTTCTACTCATTCTTAGGAATGAAAAGTAAAAGCAAAATATGAGAAAGTGTGCCTAGTATGAAGGTATTTTATTAAAGTCAACATTGTAAATAAATTAAATAAGAAAAGTGTTATTACCTGAATGCCTCAAATTGGCATCTTTTATAGTTGTATGGTGGGTTTAGCATAATTACAACTGAAGTGTATGATTGTTGTTGTTTCTCAAAGATATTTGGGGCAAACGTGCATGGACAAATTCAGGTATACGTACTCTACCCCTTAATATCCTAGATATTGTATTTTTATCTTAAAATCTTAAAATTTTGAGATAATCCATTTTTCCACTTTTATATTTAATAGGTTTTATCAAATACATGACATCTAGGCGGCGGACTTGGCCCAGTGGTTATGGTGTCCATTTACCACATGGGAGGTCCGCAGTTCAAACCCCGGGCCTCCTTGACCCATGTGGAGCTGGCCCATGCGCGGTGCTGATGCGCGCAAGGAGTGCCATGCCATGCCGGGGTGTCCCCGTGTAGGGGAGCCCCACGCGCAAGGAGTGCGCCCCTTAAGGAGAGCTGCCTGCGCGAAAGAAAGTGCAGCCTCCCCAGGAATGGCACCTCACACACGAAGAGCTGATGCAACAAGATGACACAACAAAAAAAGAAAAACACAGATTCCTGTGCCGCTGACGACAACACAAGCAGACAAAGAAGACGCAGCAAACAGACACAGAGAACAGACAACCGGGGTTGGGGTGGGGAGGGGAAATGAATAAATAAATAAATCTTTAAAAAAAAAACATGACATCTATTTGAACCTATTCAAACTGAGACTATTCAAATCCTATCCATCTATCTATTCTTTCAAATATCCATTCACACACACACACATACACACACCCCTATATATCTATATATCTAACTTCATTCACATTAATATCAGTTATTTTGAAAATCCTTTACAAAGGAAGAATTACCTGATGAATTATTGAATATAACAGATTTTTCAAGACTGTAAATCTAAATTGTTATATAGGAATTTTTTAAACAAAGGCATTCATACCCCATTGTCTTTCTTTGTCTCTACCTTTATTTTAGTGTTTTGGCAGAAGCCAAGTTTACCTATCATTTATTATAGCACTTTTTGAAATTTTTGCTTGAAGTGAGAACTGTTATACTGACAAAATAATTTGCAAGCTTGGTTTGATGAAAATTCATCAATTTAAAACAGCCAAGACTCTCTTTTATCATTTTCAAAGAAATGATGACTTGCATTTTTTTAGTATATCAAAACAATTCATTATATTGTGTTGAGAAATATATTGATATTTACAAATACATGCAAATCTAGCATAATTTTTGTTTGACATTATTCTATGTACAGAATAAATAATCTTTAGAAAAGAAAATTAAACACAGCTTTTTACAGTAGTAAGGTTATAACAAATCACTTTTTCTGGAGTTGTCTTCTCTCTGAGTCTATAAAGTATTGCTATTTTCTTAAGGAAAATCTTTAAAAAGTCTCTGGGTCCTCAAACTTTTCCCGGATGGCACTTGAAAGTACTGATTTGTTCAATTTGTTTTCTATAGCTTGCCATTTTGCCTCAGTTTGGAATTTTTCAGTTATTCCTTTTTATTTGTTTGAATATTAGCTTTTGCTTCTGTTTTATTCCAGTTGAAGTACATACAGAGGATCTTGTCTATGTAGTGCTGCTATCTTCCCTGTAGTTTACAAAGTAGATATTCATCACCTCTAGAATTTCAGAGACTTTTCAAAACTATTTTGTTACTTACTGAATTCTCCACTGATACATAAATCGGGTGCTAGGCAGTTGCTACTTTTGAAATGTCTAAAGAGTATTTAGGAAAATAATTTTCATCTTATTCCAGATACTAATAATGTAAATACTCACAGATAAACTGTGTGGGACATTTTTTACAGCATTCTAACAAGTCTTGCAAAATGAATTAGCTATTACTAACGTAAAAGATAAGTGCTCAGCTCTCAGGGGGGATTTCTTCTCTTTATTAGTCCAGTAAAGCACATATAATATAATGTAATTTCAGCAGCTACATGATTAGAAAGCTATCTAGTCCAGCTAAAGCAAGTAATCTTGCATTATTTGATTCCACTTTATTTTTCACACCCCAAATAAATGTAAACAAACTCTGATAGAAATTCTTATATTGATGAATAGGAGAAATAAAAATAAATGAATCAGCCAAAAATTTTTTGGTTGGTTCATTTAAAAAGAAATAACCGAATTTAACTTAATTGATTTAGAAATCAGCAGGGCAAGTATAATATGAAATGGGATGACCACTTTAGAACCATTCATCTGTATTTTAACAGTTTCAGACATCTATTGTAAGATTATCAATGAAGAAAAATAACATTTCTAGATCAATAACAACAACAAAAAATCCCTTCTTAAAAGCTTCAGGAAAATAAATATTTATACATTTTTTTATTTTGACACATTACTCAAAACTGAGACAACCTAAACTACTCTTAAAGGTAATCCCTTCTTCCATTTGCCTTACTTGGGTAGCCACAGGTTCAAAGGACCCAGAAACCACAACGTTTTATACTTTAAGTTAATAAGTTAGTGAACAAGTATTTAAGTGTTTATAAAAAGAACAGGTAATATGCTAGACTGCAAGTAAATAAGAATGAAAGATGTTTATTATCATGATGATTCTATCTTTTATAGGGTATAGATGTAGAAAAAATAATGAGATAATATCATTGTTATATTTAATATCTATAAGGTGAAATGGGTCTAAGATTCCATCTGTCTACTTCACCTGAATATATGAACATAATTAAGGTAAGAAAAATGTATGGCTATCCGGAATGGATTCTACCTGAGCTTTAGATATAATAATAATAAATTATTGATTTTTCAAGTTCTACCATGAAAAGTAGAAAAGTTCTTGGGGAATACAGTAGGTTGAATTATAAACCCCATATCCTTAGTCTTAATCCATTCCTGTAGGCATGAAACTATTGGCAATAGGACCTTTTGAAGATAGTATTCTCAATTAAGGTATAGCTCAATTGATTGAGGTTAGGCCTTAAGATTATTACTGGAGGCGTTGTAGCTAGAAGCTGGAAGTCAAGGGCACTGGGAAGAGAACATGGAAGAGGCCGCCATGTGCACTGTCATGTGACCATGAAGCCAAGGACCAAGGATGGCAAGCAGCAGCCCCCGAACGCCCGTCTTCAGAAAGAAAGCACAGCTTTGTTCGAGCCTCGAGTTTGGACTTCTAACCTCAAAACCATGAGCCAATAATCCCCATTTTTAAATCAGCCCATTCTATGGTATTTGTTTTAGCAGCTGGGAAATTAAGACAGGAAATATCAGTTGATACATTCAAATAGTGTCTTTCTTTTCTTTCTACATTTTTTACTATGATCATAATGGCAATAGATGAGAAAATTTTGTGATTAATAGAAGAAAATTATTTCATTTATGTCATTCCTATGCCACATTTTATATTTTGGAGCCAAATAAACATATCATATCAAAATGCAAAACCCTGCTAATGAAATTAAGGCAAAGTAGAAACAGTTAAGATAATCTTGACCAGGGGGAGAGAAAGGAAAATATCAGCACCAGGTCCAGGTATCACCAGCCAGGCATTCCTACACTGATGCCAGGTCCTCCTGCATGGGTATGAGCCCAGAGCAGCAGGCTCTCCTGAGGACAGAGCCTGTCCTACTGACACAGGCCTGCACTTCGGAATAAAAATGTTACTAGGGAAAACTCTGCAACTGATAAAAGCAGCAAACCAAAGACACTTCTCCTAGAATAGGAATGAAAAGGGGCTTCAGGAATAATTTTGCCTCCAATTTAACTATTCCTGTCTCTATGGCAAATTTTCAGATTCAGCCTATGAATAAATATGAAATATATTTTAAACAGTCTTTTACAAGAATTGGCTAGCTTTTACCTGCTTTAGGCTACATAAATTGTCTTTTTAAAATACTTTAACACACTTGTTACTCTTCTATGTACTACCCTTCTACCACCATATCACCAAAGTTGTTCATTAAATTGCACTCATTTATGCTTTTTATGATACCTTTCTGTCTTACTCCTCTTTCCCTTTCTACCACTGACTTTTAATCTTCTTCCTTACCACATGCTTAACTTTTCTTTATATAAGTATTTTTTCCCTTTGGGAAGAAAAGGAAATTATTTGGATAGGGATTGAATAGATAATAGGGACTTAAAATGTATATTGCCCATTAAAATTATGGATCAAATATACCAAATATATCTAATCCTACTTCTTTCTAATAATTAATTACATATTGAAAGATACTTGACCTGTTATATCTTTTAACTTCACAAAAAACACTCCCATTTATTCCAAAAGTTTGCTAAATACATTTTATATACTGGACACTTACAGGCAAAGCTAATTAAAGTCTTCACATCAATCATAGTAGGTGTGTAATTTATGGCCATTTAAACATAATTGAGGAAATTAACTTTTTTTTTTAGTTTTGTTGTCTCCACAAGGAAAAAAAGATGCTTTCAATACAATAGATTACATATCTCTCAGAGGAAATAATTAGAGAAAGCTTACATAATCTCAGAAGGAAATTGGTGAAACTGCAAGTGGAAATAGAAGGAAAATAAGGAAGAGCAGAGATTAGGAATTTGCATGGCTGAAAAATCCAAATGGTTTAGAAACCTAAGCAGCAGGGAGCCAGTCTTTTGTCTACCTCTCCAGACCAAATGAATTCAGATAACCTCAATGTACCCAGCATTAAATTTAAAGCAATGAATGGGTAGACCAAGGAAATAAATAAAGTAAGCAGTCAAAAGAACTAATTCCAGAGACAAATTTTACTTTTGGCTACTGGCATATTGAATTGATTGGATGCAAGCAGATCAAAAGCCTGCCATCTAGAAAGTCGAGCCTGGGGCAAAGATGAACAGATTGAGAGTTTGTTAAGTATTTGAAATGTGATGAAAAAGGGAAGGCAGGCAAGTAACCTGAAAACTGGCTGCTACTTCAGGATGAGCTTCAGAGCATTACAACAGATTGCTCAGAGGGGCTGTAACCACACTTCAGAGGGCAACACAAAAGGGCCAAACAAGGGTATCTTTTTGCTATGGCTGCCATTAGAGAATATCACCAACCGGGTAGATCAAACCAGTATAAATTTGTTGTCTCACAGTCCGGAGGCTATGCTTCCACTGTAACAACATTTAGGGGAGAATCTTCCCTTGTTGCTTTCAGTTTCTGGTGTTTATCAGCAATCCTGGAGTTCCTCGGCTTGTAGAAGCATCACTTCATCTTCACATGGCTTTTTTCCCATGATTGTCTATCTTCTCCCTCTCTTAAAACAGCACCACTCATATTGGATTAAAGCTTATTCTAACTCAGTCTGACCTCACAACATTACTCACAATATAGTCGAGATCCTGTATCCAAATAGGATCACATTTATGAGGCCAGGCATTAAGACTTGAACATGTCTAGTTTTATTTTTGGACAAATCAATTTTATTGATATGCATTAATAAATCACACAATTCATCCAAAGTGTATAATCAATGGTATTTGATATAATCACATAGTTGTGCATTCATCACTTCATCGTTATTAGTGAGCATGTCTTTCTGAGGGTCATAATTTAACCCATAGCACTATGGATTAACAGCCTGTCTCCATTCCATCCCCCAGTTCTTATCAGTCAAGTCTACCTTGTGTGGGCTAAGTCCAGGTTGTATCATCCTTTCCCTCAGTGTCACACAAGAAATAAGACCCATACTCTGTAACGAGCTTAGGCTATGGACCTATCTTTTGGGAGGCCACATTCTCTACATTCAGGATCGGGCTATGAAATAGATACAACCTTCAACGAAGGCAACATCCAACTTCTGATGAGGCCTGAAGAACAAAAGTAAATCAAGACTCTCCAAAGGGCTACCCAAGCGGTTTGGAGAACCACAGACAAGGAAATTCCTTCAGAGTTTATAGCCACAGGAAGACAGAAGGCTAAATGTGAAAAGGTGCCACAGCTAGGACAGAAAATATTTGTAATTTCTGACAATAAGATTTAATAGTTGCCCTGGAGCAGTGACATCTTGGTGTTTTCCATTCTTTCCTTTTCTTAATGGGAATTACATTTATAATACCACAGGTATGCTTCACAACTGGAAGTATTCTTTACCAGTATATTAAGATGTAATGCACATGATATAAAATTCACTCTTTTAAAGTATATAATTGTTTTTAGCACATTCTCTGAGTTGTATAACCATTACCACTATCTAATTTTAGAACATTTTCATCACCCCAAAGAGAAACCTCATAGCCATTTAAAACTCTCGATTTCCCAATCCACTATTTTGCTAAAGGCTGCTGGGAGCAATATGCCATAAATGGGTTGGCTTTTACAATTAGGATTTATTAGGTTAAAAGCTTATAGTTCTAAGGCCCTGAGGGTGTCCAAATCAAGGCAACATCAGGAAATCTCTTCTCTGCAATCTGTCGCTGCAGGTGATCAGGCACATGGCAGCATGTGCTTGTCTCTCCCCTCTCCTCTGGACCTCATTTGCTTTCAGCTTCTGGCTAAAGTGGCTCCCTCTCAGCTTCTGCATTCCAACACTGATTTCAGCTTCTGGCTCCTGAGATCTCTTCTCTCAGCATCTGTGTTCCTCTCTATCTCTGAAGCTTTTATCTGTGTCTCTGGCTTTTTATTCCTTCATATAAAGGACTCCAAGAAGAGGATTACATGCAAGCTAATCAAAGACGCTTTACTGAAGTAATTTACTCAACAGTTCCCACCTACAATTGTTTGACATGCACAGAACGGATTAGCTTTAACAACAGGTTTTTGTGGAGTCCACAAAAGACCCAAACCACCAGACCTGGCAACTACTAAAATACATTTTTCTTTATGGGTTTGATTCTTCTGGACATTTTATATAAATGGAATCATATAATATGTAGTATTTTGCATCTGGTTTCTTTCACTTAGCCTAATATTTCAAGGTTCTTCCATATTGGAGCACTTAGTACTTCATTCCTTTTCTTCTTTAAAAAAATTATTTTTATTAATGTTTTATGTGATTCAGTTAACTCAAGACAGCAACTACAATAACAATAAATCTGCTTTAGTAAGTAGTTACACACACAGCACCCACCACTCCTTATTTTTGTTCATTTCTCAATCTTGTGGGATTTGGGATGGTGTCCACTCTGACTATTTTTGGCTGAGAAAGGCTGTAGATATCATGGGACAGAAGAATGGATCTACCCCACTTGCAGTTAAAGACACTCTTTTACGGGTTGGGACTGGTTCATCATTGTTACTTCTCCAGTTGTCCAAAGCAGGTCAGAAGAATTGGAGAGTAGGAGTTGACCTCATATCTGCTGGGTTTCAGGGCTCCACCAGCACAGGAAGAATCTGAAGGCTTTAAGTCTCTGAGGAATACACTCTAAGGAAATTTATAGTTCAATAAAAGAAGCAGAAGAACCATGATTAGGGGATTTTTTTCCTAAGTATAACTATGTTACATTGGGGTAATAATTCTTCATATATTTCCAAATAGAATGTGCCAAATGGAATGTGCTGATTCCATGTGGCTTGCCTATGGTGTCTGGACATCTGTAGGGACTTAAAGAGTCTCTGCAGGCCTGATGGAAAGGATTACACATCACACACAAATCCTGGATTAAAGATTGCACTCAGAGTGTGGACATTTAAGCCTTCCCCTTTGACTAAAGGACGAATGTGATTCACTGTATTAAGAGAACATATCAGGCCAGAAGGGTGAACTCAGCAGAAACTTCCAGGAGACACAGAAACTTGTTCCTTTTTTCCTATCACCCACTTGTAGGTAGGTTGGGGGAATACGGGGCCTGGATTTCCCAGAGACCTTTACACCCAACATGGCCATGTTCAGAACGGTCGATTGTGAGGGAAGGAAGACATAGGAGGCCCAGTGTGTCCTCCAAAATCTTTTCTGGGATGCTCTGCCATGTTGTGTTTCCCATATTGCTATCTGGGAAAACCAGAGAAACAAGCGACATGTTCTGGACGATCAGTCAATGTGCTCAAATTTTATTTGTAAATAGAACAGCTCAATAATATGACTCATCTCAAATTCTTACATAAGTGAGAATTAAAGAACCATGTCCTTTAAGTCATAATGATTTGAGGTCTGTTATTTTGGCAGCTTAGGCTGTTACTGTGCTTAATATCAATGAGAAGAAAGTTGGATAATCTACCTCAATTAAAATAATATTTCAGCAAGACATCATACTAGATATTATATACTTAAAATAAAAATTAGAGCAGATTAATGCTTTAAGGAGCTTTAAGGCTATTGGAGATGTTGGAAGAAAACAGCATAATGATAAAATTAGCAAAAAATAACTGAAATGTAAGGAATCATGTATTCCATAAAAGACACCAGAAAGGGCCAGTGTGTAGGGGGAAACCAGAGAAGGCTTTGCAGAAAACGTGAGGTTTGGAAAGTAAATTTGACATGGGTAAGGTATTGTCAAATGGAGATCAGGGTCAGAGGGAGCTTCAGCAGATAGTTTTACACACAATGGTGAGAAGATTCATAGTCAAATTCAAATATAAACTCATATTTATATTCAAATAAATGATAAACATCTAGAATGTGCAAGACATTGGATGAATCCATGAGGGAAGTGAAAGATAATAAGACTTGTTATTCTTTCAATGATGCTGCAAGATAGCAAGGGATATGAAACATCTACAGAATTAATACTACAGCAAGAATTGGATGACTACTAAAAGGGATGAATAACATAAGAGAGCTTCACAAAATCCTTAACTGTTTCAAGCAACAATTTTGTTGTTGTTGTTGTTGCAAAATGGAAAAAAGTAACTTATCCACTCATGGTATTGTTTTCAGTGTTAAGAGAACTAAAGATTCCCAGATGCTTCTGATAGCAGCTACCAGAGAGTAAACGTGTTGGCATTGAGCTTTTGGTTGCTACTGTTATTGTGAGTGCTGTTTTGAGTTGGGTCCTGAAGGATGAGTAGAGTTTTGATGGGCAGATTCCAATTTATAGAAAGAATAGCTTGGACAAATTGCAAATCAAAGGCAATTCAGGCACTATTCAGAGAACAGGGAACACTTTGGTTCCATTGCAATATGAAGGGTCTAGGTTGGAAGCAGCTGCCTCCCTGACTGTCACAGCAAAGGGTTTGGATGTCCTTTGATTGGTACAGGACAAACAGTTCACTGAATGCATCTGAGCAGTGAAGTGACAAGTTAAAGTTATCCTAAGTGATTAGGCAAGATTAGAATTCAGAGAAACTGGACGTAGGCCGACCCAGAAGGGAGGTTATTTTCCTCATTTAAGGAGAAGTAATTAAGGTCTAGTCATAGAGTCACAAGGAAGCATTTTAGAAACATGATGAAGAGAAAATGTACATATTTTGGCAATGGATTATGTATGAGAACTGCAGTTAAAGTGAGAAAGAAAAGAAAGGCCCTCAGGTTTCTGGGTCACCCAGAGCGTGGTGGTGATGGGAACTTAAGCAAGAGTTTGGACATGTGTTCCTTTATTTGCTGGAGAAACATCTTCCAAGGTTTTTAACTTAGCAGTTGGAAATTCTGGATGGCAGTCAGGGTTGAAGATTGAGGGTTCTCCATTAAGGAGATAGCTGAAGCAAAGCATGAGAATAAAATTGTTTGAATCGAAGACCAGGCAATTTTTCTACTCTGGATTTTGAAAGGGATATTTGGCACTGACTTTATTTTTTAAGAATTATACCAATATTTTGTGAGCTCATACCAACCCTGTTGATTATGCCTCTTCGACTTCATTTTCCAGGATGTCAATGTTGTGAATGAAACCAAGATCTTATGTGTGATTCCTTTGGAATATGAACATAAATGTTAGATTGGCCTTCCTTCTCACAAAGTCACCCTGGTTTTATAAGGAAGAGGTTAGGAATGGATCAATAGAGAGGATTGAGTGAACACGGCCGAGTAAGGAGCTCCAGGACTCAGTCCTTCCACCACAATAGCTATTAAACAGGCAGAAATCATCTGCAAAAATATTGTTATGAATTTCCAGAGGCCAGAAGAACACTGTGCAGCATCCATGAAAGAGTGCGAGGAAGAGGCTGATAAACTAAGGTAAAAAATTGTAAATTGCTCTTTCAGTCTTGCAGCTACTGGCTCTGGTCCCCCACTCTTGCAACAGGGTGCCCTGGGGTCCCAACCCTGATTTTCTCATTAGTGACAGAAAGAGACACAAAAATCCTCTTCCCAATACTAAAGGTGGACAATGGATCACTGATCACAGCTTTTGATTAGCAGATATGGATCACTGGGGCAGTCACTGATTAACCAACCAAGCCTGGACAAAGGCAGTGGTGGCCATTGTTTCAACCTGCCCAGTACAGGGGCAGAGCAGAAAGAAAAAAGAATTATAAAAAGCAAAAATAGCCTAGGACACTTCTGAGACCCCATCATTGTACCAATATACATTTTATGAGCAATCCAAAAGGAGAAGAAAGAAACAAAGGGGCAGAAGGAATATTCAAAGAAATAATGACAGAGAACTTCCCGTACTTAGCAATAGATGTGAATAAGCACATCCAAAAAGTCCAGAGAACACCAAACAGGATAAAAATGAAGAAAAATATACCCTATCATACATTGATCACAGTATTGAATGTAAAGTGCAAGAAGAGAGTTTGAAACCTGCTAGAGAAAAGCAACACATTATGTACAAAGGAACCTCGATTAGACCGAGTGCCAAATTCTCACGTGAAACCATGGAGGCAAGAAGGCAGTGGGTTGAAATACTTAAAGTGCTGAAAGAAAACAACTGTGAACCAAGAATTTTATATCTGGAAAAACTTTCTTTCAAAAAAGAGGGAGAGATTAAGAAATTCCCAGATAAACTAAAACTGAGACCTGACCTCTAAGTAATCCTAAAGGATGTTTTTCAGCCTAAAATGAAAGGACACTACTCAGTGGATCACACCAGCAAAAAGAAATAAAGACCAGCAATAAATGTAACCATTCAGGTAATTATAAATGCCAGTATAATTGTAGTACTTTGTTTGGTATGCAACTCCTCTTATTACTCTCTACATGCAAATGTATAAAAAGTAATGATAAACTTGTGGTTTCAGGCATAAAATGTATTTTGTTATAAATTATAACATGTATAGAACATTGTACCCAATTAAAATACACATTCTCCTCAGGTGTATATGGATCATTTTCCAGGATAGACCATATATTGGGTCACAAAACAAGTCTCAAAAAATTCAAAATTATTCCATTCATACAATGTATAGTCTGATCACAAGGGAATGAAGCCAGAAATCAGTAACAGAGGGAGAAATGAACAATTCACAAATATGTGGAAAATAATCAACATATTCTTAGAAAACAAATGGGTTAAAGAGGAAATCAGAACAGAAATTAGGAACTATCTTGAAGTGAATGAAAATGAAAATAAAATATAAAATGTTTGGTAATGTTTGAGATGAGCAGAAGGCAGTGCTGAGAGGGAAATTAATAATGATAAACACTACATTAAAGAGTAAGAAAGACATGCAAATCAAAGCCTTATTCACAAAATGGAAGAACTAGGAAAAGAAGAGCAAATTAAACCCAAAAGCAAGCAGAAGGATGGAAATAACAATGATTAGAGCACTGACAAATGGAAAAAAAATCATTAGAGAGAATCCACAAACTGGCAGTTTCTTCTATGAGGAAGTTAGTATAATTGATAGACCTTTAGATGGACTGACCAAAAAGAGAGAAAGAGCATACAACTAATGAAAATCAGAAATGATATGGGGAAATGGCTACTAAATCTGCAGAAACAAAAAGGACAAAGAAAGTATACTATGAACAACTGCATTCCAATAAGTTAGATAACCTAGACAAAATGGACAAATTCATAAAAACACATAAACTGTTTACATTAACTCAAGAATAAATGGAAGCTCTCAACAAACCAGTTACTAGTAGAAACTGATTCAGTAATCAAAAAGCTCCAAACAAAGAAAACCCCAGGTCTAGATGGATTCACAGAGGAATTCTAAGAATCATTGCAAGAAGGCTTAACTCCAATTCTTCTCAAATTCTTCTAAAATAATTGAATACAACCTAATTTATTCTATGAGGCAAATATCACTCTCACACCAAAACCAGTTAAAGGTACCACAAGAAAAGAAAATTACAGACCAATATCTCTAATGAATATAGGTACAAAAATTCTCAAAATACTAATAAATCATATTCAATAGCATATTAAAAGAATTATATACCATGATCAAGTGGGATTTATCCTTGATATGTAAGGTTGGTTCACATAAGAAAATCAGTTAACAGAATGAAGGGGAAAAAACCCAACATGATCATCTCAATTGATGCAAAAAAAAGGTGCTTAACGAAATCTAGCACCCTTTCTTGAGAAAACAGAACACTAGGGATAAAAGGAAAGTTCCTCAACATGATACAGAGCATATATGAAAAGCTCACAGCTAACCTCCTACTTAATGGTGAAAGACTGAAAGCTTTCTCTCTGAGTTCAGGAACAAGTCAAGGATGCCCAATGTCCCCACTGTTGACATTGTACTGGCAGTTCTTGCCAGAGCAATCATGCAAGCAAAGAAATAAAATGCATCCAGATTGGAAAAGAAGAAGTAAAATTTTTCCTACTTATAGATAATATGGTCTTATTATACAGAAAATCCTGGAAAATCCAAATACTCCTACAGGTAATAAATGAATTCAGGAAAATGGCAAGGACAAGAACAATACCTGAATACCAATAGTGTTTCTATACACAAGAAATTAATAATTAGGAGTAGAAATCAAGAAAAAATTCCTTTCAGAATAGCATCTAATAGAGTCATATATCTAGAAATAAATATAACTAAGGGTGTATAATTTTGTGCACAGAAAACTAAAGCCCATTGCTAAAAGAGATCAAAGAAGATGTAAATAAACGAGCAGATATTATGTGTTCATTGACTGGAAGAATAAATGTCAATAAGCTGTCAAGACTTCCCAAAGAAATTTATACATTCAATGCAATCCCCCCAAAATTCCAACAACCTTCTCTGCAGAAATGGAAAAGCCAATCATCAAATTTATATGGAAGAAAACGGATGAGGCTCAAGCAGCTGAGTGCCCACTTCCCACACGGAGGTCTTGGGCTCAGTTCCTGGTGCCTCCTAGAGAAAACAAGTAGACAATGAGCAGACAACAAGTCAAACAACAATCGGACAACAAGCAAAGACAAATGAGCACACAACAAGCAAAACAATCAGCAGTCAATGTGCAAACAATGAGCAAAAACAAAACAAGCAAACAATGAGCAAACAAATGAGGGAGCCAACAATAACAACAACAAATTTATATGGAAGGCCCCCTGGTTAACTAAAACCATCTTGGAAAATGCCAAACATTATTATCCACCAGGGAAAAGCAAATCAAAACCACAATAAGATACCACTTCACATCCATTAGGCTGGCTGCTATTAAAAACAAACAAGCAACAACAATAAAAATAACAATTAACAGAGCGGAATACCGAGAAATAAGAATACTCATTCATTGCTCCTGGCAATGTAAAATGGTGTAGATGCTGTGAAAGATAATTTGGCAGTTTCTCAGAAAACTAAGTATAGAACAACCGTATGACCCAACAAGTCCACTACTAAGTATATACCCAAAAGAACTGAAAGCAGGGCCTCAGAGTTATATTTACATACTGTGATGGTTACGCTAATGTGTCAACTCAGCCAAGTAATCGTGCCCAGTTTGGTCAAGCAAGCACTGGGCTAACTGTAATACAAGGGCATTTATGGACTTTAGTCACCATTGACTTGACTGCAGTGGTAAATCATAGGTAGCTGATTACAATGACATCAATCAGGGAGATTGCCATCAGCAGTGAGTGACACTTTATCCAATCAGTTGAATGCTTTGAAAGGGGAAGTGATTCCATCATTGAGTGAGAATTTCCCAGCTTGTCTTTGGACAGCCAACATCTCCCAGAACTCATCAAGAAACTTTACTGGACTTTCACTGGAGCCCCTGGTTGCAGCCTGCCTGCAGAATCTGGACTTGTGCACTCTCATGGTCACATGAGAGGCTTTTATAAAATCACATACTATTGACAGGTATCTCTTATTCATTCTGTTTCCCTAGAGAACCCTAACTAATATACACAGCAATGTTCATAGCAGCATTACTTCCCATTGCCAAAAGATGTAAGGGACCCAAAGGTCCATCAAGTTATAAATGCATAAACAAAACATGTTATGTACATACAATGGAGTACTATTTAGCCAAAAAATGGAATTAAGTCCTGACACGTGACAACATGGATAAACCATGGAGTCAGCATGTTGAGTGCAATAAGCAAGACACAGAATAGACAAATACTGTATTATCTCACTGATTTGAAATGATTAGAATAAGCAAACTCATTGAGTTAGAATGTAGAATATAGGTACAAGGGATGGAGTGGGGACAGGGAATGGAAAGATAAGGCTTAAAATATACAGGATTCCTCTTTCAAATGATGGTAACATTTTGGTAATGGATGGTGGTGGTGGTAGCACAATATTGTGATCCAAATTAACACTGCTGAAATATATGTGATTAAAAGGGAAAATGTAGATTGAATATATTGTAACAGAATAATTTTTTAAAAATACATGGAAGTCCACTACACAATCTATGAAATCTAAGTTAAAACAAGGAGTATAGTTAATAGTACAATTATAAAAATGCGCTATCATCAATTTTAAAAATATTCCACACCAGTGCAAATTGTTGATTATACATTGGTGTATGGAAATTTTGTATTTCATCTGTTATTTTTTTGTAAATCTGCAACTTCTCTAATAAAGAATGAATGAGGTAAAATCTATCTCCATTGTCAAAAAACTGCAAAGGATCATGGTAATGGTTGGTGATGATTACAGCATTTTCAATGTAACACCATTGCATTGCATACTTGAAAATGATTAAAATTGGATATGTTATGTTATATATATGTTGCCACAATAAAAATAAAAACCCATATAACTGTGCAACAGAAAGAGCAAACCCAAATATAAACTATGTACTTTAGTTAATAATAAAATAATAGTAATATTGGTTCATCAATTGTAACATATATACCATACTAATGGAAAATGTTAATAAGTAGAACTGTGTGTGTATGGGGTGGGGTATTATGTGGAAACTATACTTTCTGCATGATTTTTCTGTAAACCTGTAACTACTCTAAATTTCTTTTTATTTTAAAAAGAGAAAAAATTCAAGGACTGACTTTCTTATTTTCAGTAGATTCATTAGATTGATTATTTCAGTAGATTCATTATTTATTTCCTTTAACTATCTTGGTGGCAGAATTTATTTGAAAGTTTATGCTTCATCCAATTGTATGACAGTTCTCCAATATGCATGCATACCATTTTTCTCTCCTATCTGCTAGGCCAAAGAACTTCAGTTTGTTTCTTGCCAACCACTCAAAATTCATTAAATATTCTAGAATTTTCAGCACTCCCTACACTCTAACTTTTCACAAGCTCACACACATTTTAGGGTAATTCTTAATTTATGATAATTCCTAGCTCTCTCAGACATTATAATAATTTGCCTAGCACTGAGGGTCCAATTCACAGACTTTAAATTATTCCTTTCCCTAGTTAATATGAATTTAACCAAATGAAATATGTCATCCTTGTTAGAATATCTTTATAAATGGAAATTAATTTCTAGTCAAATTTTGAACCACTTTCATAACTATCAATAAAATGATCCCTAGAATTAACAGACTTACAGTGTTGCCTTTGCCCCTTTTTGATTATATTCATTTATCTCTGTCACTAAAATCCTCTTCAGTTAGTCCTCAATATAATAGAGGTACACAATTGCTTCTTTCCTCCCAGTCTCCTGAGCATGAAACTTAACTTAATATGCCCCAGACTGTAGGTAAAGATTAATATTAATAGTTGTAGAAGTAGAAGTAGTAATAGAAGTGGTAGCCATAGCAATAACAGTTGATCAGTTAAGAACTTACTTCTAAATTCCAGATGAATACTGAAAAGGCAGTAGGTGAGAAGGTAGGAACAAATGAGATTACTAAAGGAGGAAGTAAAGAATAAAAAAGGCCAAGAGAAGGAATGAAATGAAGATGGTGGAGGATGATCCAGCATCAGAAAACAAGCAGGGAAAGACTAGCAAAACTCACCAGACACTGACAAGATCTATAAACTGAGTAATGAAACATATGGAATGGGTTGAGAAATTATCAATTAGTAAGAATGAAATCTGAATAATAATGGTCTGAAGAAAAAAAAAATCTCCTTGAATACTTGAACATACACTGCTCCATTCTAGTGAGAAACTCTACTGACAGAGTTGAGAAATTGTAATGAAGACCTCAGGATCCCCACAATATTTATGCTCTGGTTTTGAAAAAGGCTGTTGGTTCCTGTGCTAAATATTGTGTGAATCTCCACCCACTGTGACAATGTCCCATGAACACCTGAACACATTTATGTACCTAATATGGATGTCCAGGAGAACTTCCTCCCATGTATTCCCCATCTATAGTACCCTCCACATCAATGATCCTCCCCTGCCACAATTGTAACCCTACTGTGGTCCAAAACTTCTTCACAAATGAAGCCAAAATTATCACCAAATACAGTTAATAGGAAAATGAAATAATAATGATAAGTCTAAACATAAGAAATAAAATACATAAAAATTTAGAAAAATAACACAAATAAAATTTAAATTTGGTATATTAAAAAAATAATGAAAAATATTTTTAAAAATTTTTGACCATTTTGCCTTTCATCACTGTAATACCTGTTGTTCAGTGACATTTTTCTTCCATTACTTCTCCAGTGTCTTAATTATTTTCATTTTGTCTTCAAAGAAGTTTTAGGTCACAGTAAAGTCACATAGAGAACACAGGGGACTCCCATATACCCAATATCCTTCCCCCTTTCCCCCTTCCCATATCGATAATCTTTATATATGTGGATGGTACATTTATTACAGCTGAAGTACAAATATTGAAACATAGAAACTGACCATGGCCAATTGTTTACATTATGGTCTACAATCTAAACCAAACATTTTTATATTTTTTGATGAAATTCAACATGACCTGTATTCATCATTGCAAGATCATGCAGAACCCTTCAATTGCTCCCTAAATACCTCCTCTTCCATCTACTCTATTCCTCCCTCCCCCTCCCCTTGGGGCACACAGAAACCACCAGACTTCACTCCTTGATGAACAAGACTCATAGTTACTTGCAACAACACTGAGGGCTTGACACACTGGTCTGTTCTCTCCTATTAGGAACCACCTGTGCTCTTGAGAGACACCCTCCCCTGTTTGAGAATACATCCACTTTTCAAGGATGAGAGTCAACTCCTTCCCACTCATTATGTGGGCCTCCACCCACTGATACAACACATTATGACAAAATGATCACTTCCACATTGTCTAGAAGACTGCCCCAGGTGTACTCTGTCCCAAATGTCCTCCCATCTAACACCCTAAACCATTAGCCCTTCATTGTCATATTGCCAAAAGAGCTTTCATAACATTGTGGTTTCAACCACATACCCGCCAATTCCGTCTTCACCTACTTCCTGCCCCAACCCTACCCCAGTTCCATGGACCATCCGACCCATCCACCCCATCCTACCCCTCTGATAAACTTGCACCACTCAACCCAAAAGTATCACTACACCCCTGTCATATCCCTTCACTGGACAAATACTCACTTCCACCTTATTATAGATTTTGCCCTTATGGGCATTGGTTCACAAACTTCTTCTCCCTTTCCATTTTCTATAAACCTATCTTCCAGACTCTAGATCTCTGAGTCTGTTCAATTTGTTTAATTAATATATTTTATGAAAAAATTATTTGTGCAGATTTAGTAATTTATTTAGATATCAGAACTTCCTTTTTGACTGATTAGCATTTAAATTCAATAAAGAATACATTTTATAACATGATAACTTATTTTAATGTATCACTAAACAAAAAATCCATTATTCTATCAATTATATAAAATAAATTAGAAAATAAAGGAATTTCCATCAAGATATACTATAGAAAAATGTTATAAAAGGAGAAAGACTTTCTGTACTTCCTAGTATTTGAAATATCTTTTATTTTTTCATGAATGAATTGAGTGAATTTAATTCTTGTGCAATAAAGCAAAGGAAATTTGAGAGTATATCTAATTATTTTACATTGAAATTCATTTTATGAATAATTGATTAATTAGTATTCAATATATTAAGGAATGGTTTGGTTTTTTAACACATTTATTATTTGTAAATCTGTGTATTGTCATTAGCACAGAATATTAACAAACTTACAGTAAATATCATGTTTGTGAGTTACAGTTTCAACAGCATTCAGTAAAAAGAATGCCAATTTGGAGTCCATTTAATTGCATGGTTCTAAAGATATGTTGACTATAATGCTTTTTAGAAATGCTAAAAATTACTTATTGACCCTATGCACAAATGAACAGTTTGTTTTCTTTATTGTTTAGGAAGTGGATAATAATATCTGACCCCTCCAATAATTTGTGTAAGAAGCAAAATTGAATATGCTGGTTAAAGTCTTAATGATGTATGCATTACCACTACCATTACAATTTCTGAAATTTCTAATTAACAACCATGCAATAAAGATTTAAATAATAAGCAGAATAATTAAGAATGAAGCTTACATAAGGCTTATTATATGCTTTTAATGAGGCTTCTAATATTCACAAACACCAAGAGCTACACAATTACTCTCTTTGGGAGATGTTTTATTACCGTCCTTTAAAGACTCTACTTGTTTTCAAAATGAAAAAGAGTTTAATATTTTAAAAATAACTTGCAAAATGCAAATGTATAAAAAGTAATGATGAACCTATGGTTTCAGACATAAAATGCATAAAGTTATAAATTATAGCATATAGAGCACTGCACTCAATTAGAATACACATTTTTTTCAGGTGTACATGGACCATTCTCTAGGTTAGACCTGGAGAATGTTAGGTCATAAAACAAGTCTCAATAAATTCAAAATTATTCACATCATACAATGTATATTCTCTGATCACAATGGACTGAAACCAGAAATCAATAACAGAAGGAGAAATGAAAAATTCACAAATAAGTGGAAAATAATCAACATACTTTTAAACAACCAATGGATTAAAGAGGAAATCAAAAAATGAGGAGTGGGAGGGGTATACAGGAAAGGAACCTCTTATATTTTTTACTGTAACATTTTTTCTGTGACGTATATATATCTTCAAAAAATACAATTTACAAAAATGATGTGGTGGGGGTGGGGAGTGGTTATATGGGAACCTCTTATGTTTTTTGTTTTTTTATGTTTTTTAATGTAACATTCCTTGTGATCTATTAACTTTTATTTAAGAAAGAAAAGAAAAGAACTATCTTGAAGCAAATGAAAATGAAAATACAACATAACAAAATGTATGGGAATGCTTGAGATGCAAGCAAGTCAATGATAAGTACAAATTATGGATAACTATAAGATTTTTTAAAACCCACAACATTTAGGTCATAGTATAATGGAAAAAATAAACCCTCCACTAAAATTTAGAATATATCACATAGAATAGAAAAGAAACAAGAGTTTAGATCTAATCTATTTACATTTGTTGACAAATTACTTAACATGAAAGCAATTTCATGTTTGATTTCAATTTTTAAAGACAAATTATTATATTGAGGGATGACTAAAAATTTAAAATGACCAAACCAAATTAAATTTTTTGAAATTTATATATTTTGGCTAAGAATAGTTGGATACTTTGTAATTATTACACATGTTAAATTTGTTTTCTTTTACACATTTAAAAGAATGTTTTTGAAAGATTGCCAACAGTTTGGCCAAATGACTTTTGAAATTAAAAGTATTGATGCTCATTAGACTAATGCAATATTTTAAAAATAAGTCTAAAATGTTTGAAAGTTACCTATTTGTGTAGTTTATAATGAAATGAAATTTACTAGCAATTATCTTTCACCAAAGTTTTTAGAACTTCTTTTTTTTTCATTTCAACACTCAAATGTTTTTGATAAATGTATCTGAATTCCTATCATCTTAAAGACTTAAGGGAGTGGATGTGACTCAAGTAATTGTGTGCCTGCTTCCCACATGGGAGGTCCTGGTTCGGTCAGCAGTGCCTCCTAAATAAAAAGAAATTAAAAAAAGAAATGAAGAAAACAACTCAAGAGGGTCAGTTTGGCTCCATGGTTAGGCACTGGCTTCCCACATACAAGGTCTGGCGTTCAATTCCTGGTCCCAGAATCTTAAAAAAAAAAAAAAAAGACAAGAAATTTTATTGACCAAAAATGGTTTGCCTTTTGATTGATATATCTGCCTTTGGAAAGTGAGAAAAGCTGCATTTGGTACTAACCCAGAAATATTTTTCTTCCTTTGAAATTAGAAAAGATCTTAAAGCAGAAGTAGAGTAGATGAGATTTCTAAGTCACTGACAAAAGGTAGAGACTTTAATTGCAGAGAGGGTGAACCCTCAGGCCTTTGTTCGAGGTAGCTCCTCAAGGACACAGACATATTCTGATCTATCTGTAACAGCTACTTTGAGGAGAAGCCAACGTCAAACAAACATTTATGATATCTTATGATTAGGAACGTGGGTCTCTCAAGCAAATACTGAAGGTCACCTCTAAGTAAGAGCAAAATGTTAGGACTTGCTGCTCACTTGGGCTTTCTACACAGGGTGCAAGGACTGAGTAGGTACAGACCATCTGTCAAGGCAGGGCAAGGCAATGTGAAAACAACTCTGTCATAATGAGTCCATCTCTAAATTCAATCTGGGGAATAAACAAGTTGGAATTTAATAAGAGGGTGAAGATTGAAAAGGGGAACTTCCACAGCAAGAGATATTGATAGAGCACTATTCTCACACGTCTCCCCCCAAAACACAAAGTGAGGGGGACTTCAAAGAATCACTTCCCCCATGGAGGGTGGAGGGCATACAGGGGCATCCGAGGCCCATCTGCAAAACTCCTAAAGGCAGATCTGGGTGGTGATGAGAGAGTAAAGAGAGAGGGCTATGGTAGGAGGTGGCTCTACTCCAAGGGCACAACTGTTTCCCATGGCCAAATATGGACTTCATGAAAGGGAGACCAGATGAGTCACCCCTGGTAGATCCCACACATTCAAGAGAATTGACTGGGTGCTACTAAGATCCTCTGTATTGGCACAGGTGGCTGATGTGAGAAATAACAGGGAAAGTTCTCTGGCGGGGGAGTATGAGGAGGCCATTAAAACCCTTATACAAAGGGCAGTTTTAAATTCTTTGGGAAATTTGTGAACATGTTGAAAATACCATTGCTAAATTGTTAGAACCTTTTTATCTTCCACCATCTTCCAATTTTTTATTTTAATTTCAAAGGAAGACCTTTACTTTCTTCTATTAAAATTAATAATTTCTCTCATACGTTTTCCATTTTGGGGATGTTACTGAGATACCTATCTACTCTTAATGAATATCTCATTCTCTTCTTCTTTCCATGATATATCCCAGGATCTCCAAACATTCACTGGTACCTACCTAAATTATGAAAAGAAAAAGAGACTAAGAAAATCAAATAAAACTTACCTTCCGCCTTTCTCCTCTTAGTTTTGGAGGATTTTTTTTTCCTTTCCATTATTATGCTTGTAAAACAAATTTTCTATACCCATATCTTCTACTCTTTACCAAAATTTCATTCTTAATGTACTGAAATGTTTCTTCTCCCTACTCTATCTAAATCACTAACCCAAAGTGATTTGCATCCTACTTACAATGGCTTATATTTCTTTATATTTATTCTTAATGATAACTTGATTTTTTGCACAATTGTTGTTGAATTGCTCCATTTCTATGGTTGATTTTGGGAGTAGGAAATATTGAGTAAAATCTCATTACTACCATGAACAAAAATAGGAAATTTTATTTAAATAGGAGAGTCTTACAAATATAGTTTAAAATATAACTTTAAGATGAAAAAAGAGATATGAGATTCAAATAAAGAGCTACAATGTAGTTTTTGCTGAAATTGTTATGTTAATAGAATTCAATAAAAATAAAATAATTTGGTGAATTTTGCTACAATGAAGGGCTTCTCCCCTCTTCCAATTACAGTAGGGATAAATAAACTTACCCAATATACATATTGTTTATAAGCTCACACCTTTATAAAGAATAAAAGTTGGTGAAGCTTTTAAGGTAATTCTAAAACTTTTCTGTAGTAATTTGAACAAAACTTATGTGTAGTAAACTTATCTTTGCTTCCACACTTAGAAAGTAAAGCCCCACTTCTGGCCTGGTCTGTCTTTGTCTTATAATTCAGGACTGCCCTTAGTGCCTCATGGAAAAGAAGATCTAATTCATCACACTCCACACTGTTGCCTATCTATCATCCTCAACCCTTTCCCAACACATGGAACCTTGCTATCTGTTCCACCTGCATTTACAAAAGAAGAGTGAGATATGACCTCCAGTTGGCTCCAGTCCCTTCCCCATGTCTATGTGACATGGTTTTTTAATGCTTCCGCTGCATATGAGAGTGAAAGCCAGTGAGAAATCAGCAACCAAAACAGCCACAGTCTCATAGGACAGTCAAATAACATCATCAGCACCAACTCCCTGCAACTGGCATCAATGAGAGGAGACTACATGCAAGCCTTATAATGTTTGGTGGTCTTAAAACATATTTGCCTCATTCTGAGATAGTTATTTTATGTAATATAACTATTTGAAAGTAGTTCAAATGATGGCTCAAAGCTTTGAAACTAAATTGTTAGAATGAATATAAATCAAATACTAGTATTAATCAATCAGTCTAAAATAGGGCAGATATGCAATAAAAAACTTTAGCTTTTTTATATGTTTGTTTTTGGTTTAGGTATAAATTTTAATGTACATGGTTGAGATATGTATTTAAGACCATCATAATTTCAAGAGATTGAGAGTTAATAAAGTTTTCATGAAGAAATTACTGTTTGAACTCTAATGGCATAAATTTATTAAATTCTTTTCTGCATAAATATAGATAAATAATAATAGCATCTCTCCTGGAAGAATAATTGATAACATAAAATTTATGAAAAAGTAAAACTTTGTAACTCTACTCATGCTTATTTCTCTACCTATAAACAGGTAGTCCACCTATAAATTGCTGTGTAAAGCAAGAGAATTAAGAAATAACAATTAGAGTTCTAGAAAGGGTGAAAATTCCTGCCCCGCTCCATGATATATTAAAAACCCCTTTTCCCAACATATCTTTTGCACCTATAACAAATTAAAATATCAAAATATTCAGATAAGAAATTGGTCTGAAATATTCCCAAAGAGCTAAAGAAACAAATAGACAAAGAACTAAAGGAGATCAGAAAAAGAATAGATGAACAAAAAGAGAATATCAATGGAAAGATGGAAATTATGGAAAGGAACCAAACAAAGACGAAGATCATAGTAACAGGCATTAAAAATTTCCTAGTAGGGTTCTACAGCATATTGGAGCCGGCACATGAAAGAACCAGTGAACTTGAAGATCAGGCAACTGAAACCATCCATTTTGAGTAGCGGAAAGAGGAAAGAATGGAAAAAAAAAAAAAAGAACAGAGCCTGAGGAACCTGTGGGACACAATCAAACATAATCAAACATATCAATATGCGCATTGTGAGAGTCTCAGAGGTAAAGAGAAATGTAAAGGGCTAGAGATAATATCTGAAAACTTTTTAATGAAAACAATTCATGAGAGTCATGAATATACTCATCCTAGATGTTCAGTGAACTCCAAACAGGTTAAATCCACACCGTGCTATGTCATAATCAATCTGTTGAATGCCAGGATAAAAATAACTCTGATAGCTGCAGGATAGAAATGATGTGTCACAAACAAGGGGGCTTTGATAAGATTATGTGCCAATTTCTTATCAGAAATAATGGTGGCAAGAAAGCAGTGGAATACATTTGTACTAAATTTAAAAAAATGAAAAACAACCAAGAATCCTATATCTGGCAAAACTGGCTTTCAAAAATGAGGGAGAGATTAAGACATACCAAAATAACTAATTTTTCACCCACTAGACCAGCCCTAGGAGAAATTCTAAGGTGACTGCTTCAGATTGAAAGGAAAGAATGCTAGACAATTGACTGAAGGCACATGAAATAATAGAGTAAGGGCAATTGTATGTGTAAATATAAGTGCCACTACTATTGTATGTTTGCTTGTGACTCCACTTTTTAACTTCCTACAGATTCTAAAAGACAAATGGATAAGATGAAATGACAAATCAATATTTTTGGACTTATGGTATATAAATATGTAATTTGTGAAAAGAAGTACATAAAGGTATTATAGGTATATAAAGGTATATAGGTATATAAACTATATATGTTTATTAAACTTAAGTTAATATTGGTGCAAACAAGACTGGTATATATTTAGGATGTTAAATTTAAGCCCCATGGTTATGACAAATAATATATCAGAGGATATTTAAATTCAAAGAGAAAGAAAGTACAGTACAGGTAACGATGGGTAAGGGGCATGGGCAGTGAGGAGTGAATGCAAAATGAGTGCAAATCTTCTATTTGTGGTGAAGGAAGAGCTGTAGTAATGGATGGTGGTGAGGGTACTGCAACGTTGTGAGGTGATTAATCTCTCTGAATGGTATGCTTGGGAGAACTTGGGCTGGGAATATGTATGATGCATAAATATTTCCACAGTTAAAATAAAAAGAGAAACTAAAGAGATAATGACAATTAAATGTGATACATGACACTGGAAAAAATCTAACAATGGAGGACAAAAGGCCAAAAAAGACATTATCAGGACATAAGAAAAAATTGGAAAATAGAATGTAAGATTTATGTCAATGTTAAATGTCTTGGACTTGATAACTGCACTTAAGTTGATTGCATAGTGAATATCCTTGTTCGTGGAAATGTATATGAAAGTAGTATATGGAATAAGATGTGTGGAAACTGCTCTCGAATGTTCAGAAAGATTAGATAGATAGAATAGATAGAATAATATATCAAAGGTTGCAAATTTAAAATTGATGAATCTGGATATGCTGGGTACTTGGTGGTATGTTGGAATTTTATGTATATGGTTTGTATTATTTTTGCAGCTGTCCTATAAGTTTGAAATTTTTCCAAAATCAAAAGTTAAAAAAAGAGAACCTTAGAGTCTTGATAAACTTGTATTGGCCAACATAACTTTGATAGCATCCCAACAGTTAAGACTTCTGTATTGAGATTGGTAGTAATACTAACAAATGCATTTTTCCCTAATGCTCAGTGAAATATGTCAACATTTGGATGTTCTGCATAACTCAGTGAACCAATATTTTACAGATTATCAATGCATAATATTACAGAATCGAGTGGATAAAAGATAATCTCAAATTATCAAGCTAGACCAATGGATTTTAATTGAACAAAATACAAAAATCGTCAGATGGTTTCTAATTACACATCACAAATAAATTTTAAGAAACTACCACTTGTCAAGTTTTGATATAGTAGTGAAAAGAATATCCACAAGTATCTGTAAAAGCTATTAAAATAATTCTCTTTTCCAACTACTTAAACATGTGAAGCCAGCTTTCTTCAAATATGTCAATCACATCAACATATCACCATAGATTGACAGCAGAAGCAGATATGAAATTCTAGCAATCTCTAATTAAGCCAGACATTAAAGAGATTTACAAAAATGTAAAACAATCCCATTCGTTCTCATTAATTATAAACTATAGTTATTTTTATATAAAATATAAGTCTTTTATATATTTTTAAAAGTCCACAAAGTGTCCTGGAATGAGAAGAATATCCACCATTTGCTGAGAAGGCTGCTAGTTGTAATAGAGATTAGCTGAGTAAATGAAGCCAAAATAAAGAATATAAGTCCAAGCATCCCTTGTAACTAACAGTGACCATCTCATTAAGACCTCACTGAAGCTGATTGTATATGATGAACTCCAGATCCCATGATCCTGCAAAATCAGTGATGAGGAGGTCTCTCAAATACTGTGTGGTCAAAGTTCATATATAAGAATCTATAAAGTAAATTGATACACATGACCAGAAGTAAAAGCTTAGTGCTTTTTAGATCCATCTATTTTCTATATATAATAATTAGAATGCAATTTAAATAATAGCTAAAAATTTTGAAAGTAAATTGAGGGAAGCAGACTTGGCCCAATGGATAGGGCATCCACCTACCACATGGGAGGTCCAAGGTTCAAACCCCGGGCCTCCTTGACCTGTGTGGAGCTGGCCCACGTGCAGTGCTGATGTGTACAAGGAGTGCCCTGCAGCAACATGATGCAACAAAAAGAAACACAGATTCCCAGTGCCACTGATAAGGATAGAAGCAATCATAGAAAAAAACACAGCAAATGGACATAGAGAGCAGACAACTGGGGGGAGGGGGAGTAAAAATAAATAAAATCTTTTAAAAAAAAGAAAGTAAATTGAATGGTACATTGAAAATGACTCAAAATTGAAGAATAAATTGGTAAGTATAAAGTAACAAAGTTTGGGGCATGTTCTCTTCCAACTATAGCCCTTTCTGTGAGCCACAACCCAGATGTGCCATCAGCCAGTTTTGACAATACAGAGGAAGACAATGTTGTAGGAGGTGACAGTAGCAGATGGCAGAAGTCTGGGTCCCTGAATTACCACTACAGGGACACAGATCTCTCTCATCAAAGAACCAAGGCAAACCTCTGTGCAGATCCTGTTTTTCCTTCATCTATCAAAGTAGACAGATGAAGCCAGCCTCCTAATTTCTGATGTCAACAGGCAGGATTCAGTCAATAGTCCCCAAATTCACAAGTGACTCCAGACCATAGAAGACTTATGCCAGTTTCAAACAGGAACTTGCTGTTCTCTTCAAGGTCAATAGCACCATGTGGCATCATAGCTCACTAAATATTCTGTGAGAAGACCCCAGTGCTTTCTTCCTTCATGGTCTCACACCTCCCCCAAAGTTTCTAGAGTTGTCCATGTGGCCCACAGGTCTTGGATCCCTGGAGGGAGAGCAAGGGAAGGAAAATATCATCGCACTCAGTTAAAGTGGACAGTTTTCAAGCTTGGAGGAATCTCTTCTAGGCTTTAGTCTCAATGGCTTAAGTTGCTAATACTCCCTGTACATGTTCTGCTAAAAAAAACGTCTCTTTTAAATGAGGAGTGGGGGTGGTATTTATCACCTTTTCTCCTCAGCCCTGGGACTTCAACTAAAATTCTAAGACCACAGGAATATTGGGTTTTTTTAGTAAATAATATTTTAACATTTAATCCACTGAGGAATAGAAATTATTTTTGTATTGAACATTCATATCTGGCCATAAGTAAAACAGAAATCTTTGACAAACAATAGAAACTATCTAGATCCTAAAGGACTCCTGGAACCAGGGAGGAAAATTGGTATAATTTACAAATTTACAAAAGTAATTTACTGAACTTACACAAAGAAAATTTCTAATATTAGTCTAATATTAGTCTCCTTGCTATCAATGTATATTGGCAAAATAGAGCATATAAAATTGCCCCAGTTGGGCGCTGCACCTGTTATATGTGAGATCCTGGGTTTGGGTCCCAGTGCTGCCTACAGAAGATGAGCAGATGCTGCACCTGCTATAATGAGCTTTATACACTGCACCACTGCAGTGAGCAGGTGCCTAAGTAAGCAGGTGCCACAAGTCAGCAGATGCCGGATCTGACGTGGTTCAGGCCATTGGGCACCCATCTCCCATGCAGGAGTCCCCGGTTGAATTCCCAGTGCCTCCTAGAGAAGGTGAACAAACAATGAGCATACAGATGAGAGACCCATCGGGTGTGTGTGGGGGATTAAATAAACAAACAAATAAATAAACAAACTGTTAAAAGATGGATAAATTATAAAAGAAAACAAAAGGTACTATTATCAGGAAGCAGATGTGGCTCAAGCAGTTGTGTGTTGGTCTACCACATGGGAGGTCCTGTGTCTGGTTCCCGGCGCCTACTAAAAGGAAGATGAGCAGACATGGAGAGTACACAACCTACAGACACAGAAAGCAGAGAGTGAGCATGAACAATGAAGTGGGGAGAAATAAATAAAATAAATCTTTTTTTAAAAAATACTATTATCATCCATTTTAAGATGAGAAAACTGAAGCACTGACAGTTTCACAACGATGTTGGCAGTTGCAGGACCATAAAGCGGTAGAATGAGTGGGTGTGGTTGTCAGACCTCACAGTACTGCTTCTCAAAGGGGAGCTCTAGGTCTTTATATTTCCATGATGCAGGCTTGAGAATCTTTACAAAGGAGGGGCTTAATAATGGCAATTCCACAGGAGGAGAGTCTAGGAATGGTGCAGTGAAGGTAAGCTGGAATCACAAAGGGTGTTTCCCTTAAAATGCACATGCATTTAGAGCAGTTAACGGTAATGGGGCGGGGGAGGGGTTAAGTACCTCCCCAAATCATCTTTGATGATAGCATGGAAAACAGATTCTCTGAATTTACTTGAGAGAGGAAGCCACATTTGTTTGCTATTTATTCTTGAATACATCATCTTTGAATTTATTTTAGTCTGACATTAGGTTTCTTTTCAAAGCAATTTCTGACGGTTTTTAAAAATTCAATCATTTTATCCCACTTCATCAATTAAAGAATAACAGTTGCATATTAATCAACTTGCATTTCCTGAGGCATGTCACCATGATCCACTTAGTCAAAATCAACTAATGTCATTTAAATCCAATGCACATCACAGCAGTTAAAGTTACTTAGTGACCTATACTTCATTTTTTTTAATTCATCATATTTGACTCTTCTAGTTATTCAATTGGTGCTTATTACTTTATATTAAATTAATTTTGTGGGAATAATATCTATTCCAATCCTTAAACAATAAGCTGTTTTAATGTTTTAGAAATGTACATATAATTTTTACTGAAAATATTAACTTGCATAACTGATATAATAAATACTCAGTTTTATACTCTTAATATTCCAGAAGCTGGAGTTCTCATGTGTGCTGTCTATATTTATTTATAAACTTTATTTTTCATTTATTTAGAAATATATTATTAAAATAGTCTTCTTCAAGGTAAAGTGCATATTGTTTTATATGGCCTGAAAGTAATCTAAACTATGTTTCTTGTATTGTCCAAGCTGTTTAACCTTTACATTTTTGGGTTAGAAATAAAAATATAAAGCTTGCATATGTTAAGTGGTAAAATACAGAGTATATGTCATACTGCAGACAATGGTTCTGAATAAAAAGGTAGGAAAAAGCAGAGAAATTATTTTCATGCTATCAGCATAAACAGCAATTTGTAGCTCCTTCAGAGAAAGAAAGGGAAAATTCAGAGTTGCATGAGTAAAGATAGAAGACTGCAGATACATGGATTAATAAAGTGTTCAGCAGTTGAATTTCAAAATTATATGACAAATGTAAAAAGTATCTGCATCCAATAGTTAAGAATCAAAATTATTCTTATAAATAGGCTAAAAATTTTACAAAAATGATTTACAAGTCCCTCTTCCTTCTGTTAAAACTCCCCCCCATTAGAGCTACCAGAAAGTAGAACTACCAGTATAATGTGAATGAGAAGGCTCCAAGTAAATGCACTGATTTTTCTATTCAAAGTTATGCCAAAGCTCTGAACATCAAACCTGAAAAACGCAAGGTTTTTTATTAAAAACCCCAGAGGAGCAACATCTCTAGGAAGGCGGACTGAGACACTCCAGGGCTCCATCCCTCCACAGGAGTTGAGCTTTAAGGAACAAGCAAAAAATGGGCAAAACTTATAAAAGCTCCAGTAAATAGTTAAAGCAGTCACTAGGCAAGCACTGAAACAAGAAAAAGGCAAACTTAAAAACAGTAGGAAAACCTGGTGGTGGATGCACTGGCCCATTCCCACCCCCTCACCAGTTTGGTACAGAGCTGGGCTTTATTTCTACTGTAGGTCCCTGGTCCCACTTTCAGAGGGAGCAGAATAATCCTCATGCACAGAATAAACCTTGTGCCTGGAGGCAGCCTGAGTCATAGAACCATTGCACTTTGTTACTGGTTTGCCATCCCATAACTTACTTGCATATAAAGGTGAATTGTAGAATAGTTGGAGTGCTGTGGGAGAGTGGTTAAGTCATGGTGCTTGAGGCAAAGGAATGCTGACTTTCAGGCATGAGGCATGCAGTGTGGCACCAAACACTGAGAGAAGATTGTTTCCTGCAGGATGTGTGCTGTTTGGGTTCATGTGGAAGAGGAACATCTAGGGCAATACATTGAAGCCCAGGACAAGATGCATGCACAGAAAAGACTGAGGAGAGCCATATAATTTTGCTTGGGCTGGTCTCTACAGGGATTGTAAAGTAGGATAAGTGTTAAAGGAAAGCATTCACACAAGCTAACCTGTAAAGATGGGAAAGGATTTTTTGGTTGTTTGAAGGTTAGCTCCTGGCATTCAAGGAAATCTCTATCATAACAACAGCTGGATAATAGCTTAAGGAACAGACATCTTATTAAAGTAGTAAATAGACAGTGTGAAAGAAAATATTACTGCATATAAAGAAATAGGAAATGGTAGCATATGTAAAGGAGCTAGAGAAAGCATTATAAACCATCAGGTAAGAGTGATTTTGTACATATCAGAAAAAGTATATTTTTAAATATCTGAAATATGCCCAGCAAGAAGACAGATAGCTGAAGGAAATCAGGAAAATGTGAGATGAATAAAAAAAGAATTTCAATAAAGAGATAGATTCATAAAAGGAAAACAAACAGAAGTACTAGAGATAAAGACCACAGTAACAAAAAACAAAAATTCCCTAGAGTATTCATTTGGAGTTGCCAGAAGAATCAATGAACTTGGAAGGAAGACAATTGAAATTATGCAAGCTAAGGAGCAACAAAAAAAGAATGAAGAAATGTGAAGAAAGCATAAAAGACTTGTGGGACACTATTAAGCATATCAATATATACATTATGGGAGTTCCATAGAAGATGAAAGAAAATTCCATAGAAGATGAAAGAAAGGGGCAGAAAAATACTTGAAAAAATAAATGCTGAAAACTTGCCAAATTTAATGAAAGTCATTAATATACATATGCAAGGATAGATCCATACCAATACACATTATAATCAAACTATTGAATGCCAAAGACAAAAAGAAGATCTTAAAACCCATAGAGAGAGAAGGAATGTTTCAGGAACAAGAAAGCCTCAATAAGATTAAGTAATGCTTAATCATTAGAAACGATGTAAACAAGAAGGCAGTGTAATAATATATTTAAATTTTAAAAATTGCCTATTAAGAATCTTATATCTAGCAAAATTGCCTTTTAAAAATGAGGGAGGAATCAAGACATTCCCAGACAACCAAAAGCTGAGGGAGTTTTTCACCATTAGACACCTCTGATAACTAATGGGAGTTACCAGTAAAGGTAATGACATAGGTAAACATAAATTCCTGTATTGTGATCTTTTCTGTTTGTAACTCCACTTTCTTTCTGCAGGAAATTAAAGGCCAATGCACAAAATTTAATGATAAATTATAATTTTGGAGACGCAAGGTAAAAAGATCTGATTTGTGATTAGAACTACATAAAGCTAAGCGTGTTGAGAGGTATAGGAATATAGTTTGTATACTCTTGGGGTATATACTAATGAAATTAAGTTATTATCAAATCAAGAAAAATAATTATCAATGTAGGGTATTGTATTTAAGTCCTACAGTAATAACATGAAAACGATCACACACAAAAATGCACAGAAGATTATGGAAGGAATACTAAAGAGTTCACTGCAAAAGAGTAAATAAATACAAAAGTAACAGCAATGCAAGAATTGAGAGATAAGCATGGTATAAGACTGGTCAAAATTTAAAAATGGCAGAATTAAGTCCTACAATACTGGTAGGTACTTTAAATAAGAGCAGGTTAAATTCTCCATTCAAAAGAGAAAGATTGGCTAGATGGATAATAAAGCATCACACATATTATATGCTGTTGACAAGAGATTTGCCAGAAATTTAAAATAACTAGTAGGTTGAAAATGAAAAGATTGAGAAAATATTCCATGTAAACAGAAGCCACAGGAGAATGGGTATGACTGTACTAATATAGACAAATATTCTTTAAATTAAAAACTTTAAAAGGGACAAAGAAGGACACTATATATTGATAAAAGGGTCAATTGATCAGGAAGATACATCAATTATACATATATATGAAGCTAACACCAAAGCTGAAAAATGTAGGAAGCATACAATGACAGATTGAAAGAAGAAATAGATAATTTTACATTTATAGGGGAAGACTTCAATATAGCACTTTCAATAATGCATAGAATGTATAGACAGTTCAAAAAGGAAATAGAGGACTTGGACAATACTATAAACCAACTATGCCCAACAAACATATATAGAACATTTCATCCAAGGATAGCAGAATAAACTTTCTTTTCAAGGGCACATGGCTCATTCTCCAAGAGAGATATATTAGGTTCTAAACAAGTCCAATAAATTTTAAAATTTTGAAATCACACAAGGTATCTTTTTTGATCACAGTGAAGTGAAGCTAGCAATCAACAACAGAGCAGGATCTGGAAAATACACGAATACGTGGAAGTTAAAAAACAAATGGGTCAAAACATAATCACTATGGAAATTAGGAAATATCTTGAGATAAAAAGATTAAAACAAAACACATAAAGTCAGAAGGAAATTTATATCTGTAAATGCTTACATGAAAAAAAGAAAAGATATCAAATCAATAATCTAACCTCACATCTGGAAGAACTAGAAAAAGAAGAACAAACTAAACCCGAAGTGAGCAGAACACAAATAATAAAGATTAGAGAAGATACAAATGAAAAGGAGATGAGAAAAACAACAGAGGGTATCAATGAAACCAGTAGTTGGTTCTCTGATAAGATCAATAACATTGGCAAACCATTAATTAGATTGACAAAAAACAAAGATAACACAAATAACAAAAACCAGAAATGGAGGTGGGGAGGGCATTACTATCGACCAATAGAAATGAAAAGGTTTCTAAGAGGATACTATCATTAACTGTATGCCAACAAATTAAGTAACCTAGCTGAAGTGAACAAATTCCTAGAAATACCCAAATTACCTAAACTGACAGAAGAAACAGAAGATCTCAGCAGACAAATAAAAAGTAAAAAGCCTGGTTGAACCCTGTCTGTCCACCTACTCTGGACATAGCTGATGCAGAAGACCAAACTAGCAGAGCAGGCTGAGCGATATGATGCCGTGTCAGCCTGCATGAAGTCCTTAACTGAGCAAGGAGATGAATTATGATCCAATGAGGAGAGGAATCTTCTCTCAGTTACTTATAAAAATGTTATAGGAGCTTGTAGGTCATCTTGGAGGGTCGTCTCAAGTACTGAGCAAAAGACAGAAGGTGCTGAGAAAAAAAACAGCAGATGGCTTGAGAATACAGAGAGAAAACTGAGACCGAGGTAAGAGATACCTGTAATGATATACTGTCTTTTGGACCAGTTCTTGATCCCCAATGCCTCACAAGCAGAGAGTAGTCTTCTATTTGAAAATGAAAGGATACTATTATTGTTACTTGGCTGAGGTTGCTGCTGGTGATGATAAGAAAGGGATTATAGATCAGTCCTAACAACCATACCAAGAAGCATTTAAAATCAGCAATAAGGAAATGCAACGAGCATGTCCTATCAGATTGGGTCTGACCCTTAACTTTTCTGCATTCCATTAAGAGATTCTGAACTCCCCAGAGAAAGCCTGCTCTCTTGCAAAGACAGCTTTTGATGAAGCTATTGCTGAACGTAATACATTATGTAAAGAGTCATACAAAGGCAGCACACTAGTAAGGCAATTACTGAGAGGCAATTTGACATTGTGGACATCGGATACCCAAGGAGATGACGCAGGAGAAGGAGGGGAAAATTAACTGGCTCTCCAAATTTTACCTGCCTCACGTTGAAATTTACACAGTAGACCATTTGGCATCCATGCTGTCCCACAGTGTTTTTTGTTTGTGATTTATGACAGGTTTATGGTACTTCTATTTGAATTTATGTATTTCCCATTTGGTTTTTATGTTTAATATTAGGGGAGTAGAACCAGTTAACATTAGGGAATTATCTGGTTTCATCTTGAAGTAGCCAAAATGGGGATGTGGAATTTTTTTACAAGTTATAAATGTTTGGCTTAGTACTTTAGGTACATTGTGGCTTCACAAGGGCCACTGTGAAAACAGCTTCCATGTCTGAGCAAAGAAAATTCCCTATATATCGGCTCGTCCTGGTGGGGGTAAAAGGGATAATTGGTTCCAGTCACAATGTAGTTATTGTGGGTACTTTAAGGTTTGTAGAACTTTCAAGGTTGTGGTAGAAATAGATATCCCATGGATATTAAATGTTGAACCATGTGTATCTGTAGAATAAAAAATCTCAATGTGCACCTTTGACTACAGCTGCAGAAGGGTTCCTTTTAGACAAAGTTGTGACCCAATTTACTCTGGAGAAGGGTAGAAATGGTTCATATTCCATTATTTGTAAAGTTACCTGCTGTTTGCTTTTATTATTTTTGCTACAATCATTTTATTTGTATTTAAATGTTTTAGGCAACTTAAGAACAAATGTGCAAGAATGATGCAGTAAAAAGTTGTTAGATATCCATTTTTACTTTATGTGTATCAAGCACAGCAGTAAAACAAAAAAACATGCATTTAACTTTTTTTTTTAGGTTTTTTGCTTTTGTGATTTTTTTTTTTGATACTTGTCTAACATGCATGTGCTGTAAAAATAGTTAACAGGGAAATAACTTGATGATGGTTAGCTTTGCTTAATGTCTTATGATGTTTTCATGAACAACCCAAGCATAATTGTTAAGAATACCTGTATTAAGTTGATGTAAGTGGAATAAAAATTTTACAAAAGGACTTTTCAACTACTCTCTCTACAGCTTTTCATGGGAATTAGTCTTTTGGTTCTGAAACTTCTTTAAAAGAAATTGTACATTTTTGGAAATGTATTCCTTATCCCAATTTGGTAGTTAATGGGCTTTTATCAATTTTAAATACAAAGTTTATTATAACAACAAAAATCTGTCTACCACATGGGAGGTCCGCAGTTCAAACCCCGGGCCTCCTTGACCCGTGTGCAGCTGGCCCATGCGCAGTGCTGATGTGTGCAAGGAGTGCCGCGCCACGCAGGGGTGTCCCCTGCATAGGGGAGCCCCACGCGCAAGGAGTGCGCCCCGTAAGGAGAGCCGCCCAGCACGAAAGAAAGTGCAGCCTGCCCAGGAATGGCACCGCCCACACTTCCCGCGCCGCTGACGACAACAGAAGCAGACAAAGAAACAAGACGCAGCAAATAGACACAGAGAACAGACAACCCAACCGGGGGAGGAGGGGGAATTAAATAAATAAATAAATCTTTAAAAAAAAAATACTGCTCATGTAACTACTGTTCCCAATCATGCCCCATTCTCCTTTCCCACCGTCCTTCTCCCACCACCAAAAAAATCAGTTTCTATTGGAGGAGCTGTCAACTGGATAAAAGTAATATGTTCTATTTAAACTTTTGGTATACGGCACTTTCTAAATTAGGAATCAACACATTACTATGTTCTTGACCCGTCATGATGTTGGGTAGCATTAACTGTAAGTTTTGTGCTTTCACTTTTGTTTTATAAGAATTTCTTGATACTCTTGTGGTCTGCCTTCAATTTTGATCCTTCATTCATTCTATTTGTCAGGTGCACAGGATTACCCTCCTTTTTTAAGCTTTCTTCTGTCTTTTCACCAACCATTCCTACTTGTTGCCCAAGTGCTTAGAAAAATGCCATATGATCTTTCTGGCTCCACTGAATGCCTAAGATAGTACCTTACTGCCTTTGCTTGCATCCCACAAAATATTTCCCTCATCCTCTTTACTGAAGCACATCTCTCCTTAGCTGATGAGATTGTGTTTATCTATCTCCCTTTAAGCCCTGCTACCTTGAATGGTCTGTCATAATCTGCCTTTAAGTCCTTTCTTTTCCTCTATTCTCTAAATAAAGATGGGGATAAATTATAACCAAACTTCACCCTGCAGACTATTTACTCAGCACCTTGCAGAAAACACCAAACAAAAATGCCATTTTTAAAGATGTTTATTTTTTTTCTTTTAGAATGTAAGCTCCTCAAGAGCAGAGTCAATGTTTTTTGTGTGTGTTCTATTGTATCTAATAAACTATAAATGCTCAATAAATATTAATGATGGGAATTTTTTTTAAAGTAAAGAACCTTAATCATTAATTTAAAACCTACCAATAAAGAAAAATCCAGGTCCAGAAAATTACAGACCAATGTCCATTTTGAATATAGATGCAAATTAATTAAATACAATCAAAATGAATACAACAGCACATTAAAATGATTTTTCTCCATAACCAAGTGGGATTTATCTTAGGAATGTAAGGTGCTTCAACAAAAGAAAATTAATTGATGTAATACACCTCATTAATATAATAGGGACAAAAAAGCACATGTTCATCACAAATGACATAGGAAAAGCAATTTACAACATCCTGCACTCATTATTTATAACATTACTCAGAAAATTAGGGAACTTCCTCAACCTGATGAAGAACCAATATGAAAAGCCCACAGCTAACATAATATTCAGTGGTTTAAAAGACAAAAAACAACTTTCCTCCCAATATCAGAAAGAAGACAAAGATGCCCATTTTCACCACTCCTATTCAGCATTTTACTGGAAGATCTTAGCTAGAGAAATTAGCTAAGAAAAAGAAATAGAAAGCATACAAACCAAAGTAGTAAAACATTCCGTATTTGTAACAAAGTCTTTCAGGAAGTAAATATTATTAGAGGCAATATATGTGACTAGGATAACTTTCAATTTCACAAGAACAAGGTTCATGAGTACAAGATTTTATATCAGGGGCCTGGCATAATTTTCTGTCTTCCTTCACTAAGCACTATACTCTAGGATTCTTGTCACTTTTTTAGAGAATATAGTAGGACTCCCCAAAATGAGAAATCAATATTCCATCAGTTATTGTGTGGGCCTCCACCCACCAAGACAACACCCCATGACAAGATGAACACACTCATATTCCACAGCAGCATATCCCAGGTGTACCCCTCCCCACAAATCCCCCTACCACTGACACCCTACACAGTCACCCTCCACTGCCACAGTTGCAACCCTTCTGCAATCCAAAACTTCCCCCAAAACAAAACCAAACAATGGTAAAATAAAATAAATTAAAAAAATTTTTTACATTTTGCCTTCATCATCATAAGATCTGTTATCTTTTATGCATATTGACAATTTCTTCTGTATGTTCTCCCAATGTCTTTTTTTTTTTTTTCACTTTAGTTTCCAAGAAGTTTTAAGCTACATAAAAGTCACAAAGAAAATATAGGGGATTCCCATATACCCCACACTCTTCCCCACCCCCCCCCCCCCACACACAATTTCCCTACCAATAACATCCTACATGAGTATGGTACATTTATTTTAATTGATGGACAAATATCGAAGCATTTCTACTAATTATAGACACTGGTATACAGGATAGTTTACACTTTACACCATACATGTTTATTAGTTCTGACAAAATGTATAACGGCCTGTATCCATCAATACAAGATCAAGCAGAACAATTCCAATGCCCCCAAAATGCCCTTTGTTCTACTCATTCTTCCTTCCCCCTCCCCTTGAAATCTATGGCAATTAATAAATTTGAATTTTTGAAGAATAAGGTTCATAGTTATATGCATTAATACTGAGGGCTTGATATAGTGATCTGTTCTCTTTTATTTGGCACTGCCTACGTAATCAAGAGATTCTTCTCTCTCTATTTGAGAATGTAGCAGGTGAGAGTTTAATATTTTCTTGTCTATTTGGTGGGTCTCTACTCACTGAGATGACACCCTCTGACAAGATGAATACATTCATATTCCTTAGAAGCATGTCCCAGGTGCACCCTTTCCCACATATCCCCTACCACTGATGTGCTTGCACCAGTGCCCCTCCCTTGCCATGTTTGCCAAAGGAACATTCCCACCATTGAAATTTCAACCACAGACCTACAAATCCCCATAGTTCACCTGTTCCTTCCTCCAGACCTACCTCCAGACAGTCCAACCCAAACTATCCCTCCTCCCACCACCAGCTCACTCTCTTATTCTGTCACCATCAATCCCATTCACATGCCTGCACCACCATCACCCTCATCCACTGCCAAACCACCCACTCCCACCTTATCATGGGTTTTGCCCAGATAACACCTTGACTCACACACTTTACTTCCTATTCTGTCTCCTGACAACCAATCCCCCAGACTCTAGCTCTGTGAGACTGTTCAGCTTGCTTAAGTCGTATCAGTGAGGCCATGCAATATTTTTCTTTTAGTGACTGGCTTACTTCACTCAACATAAGGTCTTCAAGATTCATCCACATAGTTGCATGTGTCAATACGGCATTACTTCTTATAGCTGAGTAATAGTCCATTTTACATATATACCACAATTCACTTATCCATTCACCAGTTGATGGACACTTGGGCTGCTTTCGACTTTTAGCAATAGGGAAAATGCCATTAGGAACATTGGTGTTCATATATCCATTCATTTCCCTGATTTCAACTCCTCTGAGTATATACTCAGTAGTGGGATTGCCGGATCATATGGCAATTCTACAGTTAGCTTCCTGAGGAACCACCAAACCATCCTCCACAATGGCTGCATCATACTACATTCCACCAGCAGTGAATAAATGTTCCCTTCCCTCCACATCCTCTCCAAAACCTGTACTTCTCAATTGTTTTTTTTTTTAATATCCAGTAGTCTAATAGGTGTAAGAAGATAGCTCACTGTAGTTTTCATTTGCATTTCCTTAAAGCTAGAGGTGTTGAGAATCGTTTTCTGTGGATTTCAGTCATTTGTATTTCCTCTTTGGAAAAGTGTCTTCAAATCACTTACTCATTTATAAAACGGGTTGCCTGTCTTTTGATTTTTGAAATATTGGATTTCTTTGTATATGCTGGATATTATGCCCTTATTGGAGAAACGGCTCCCAAATATTTTCTACCATTGAGAATGTTGCCTTTTCACTATCTTGATAAACTCCTTTGAAGGACAAATGTTTTAAATTTTGAGGAGGTCCCATTTACCTGTTTTTTCTTTCATTGTTCATGCTTTGGGTGCACAGTTTATGAAACCATTTTCTACTACAAGATCTCATAGATGCTTCCCTACATTATCTTCTTGGAGTTTTATGGTCTAATTTTCCTACACATGGTTCTTCTGTTTCTTTTATTTGAACCTATAATTAAATTATCAATATACCCATTAAATATAAGTCCCAGAAACTTAAATTTTCTGGCTGTTCATATGCTGGTTAAGTCCTGAATCTCAGCAGAGTTGCAGCCAACACTAACTCTCCAATTCACTGGACTTACCCAGGACAACTAACAAAAGGATGATGATGGGCAACACCCATCCCAGAAACAGAGAATTTCTACAATGGCAAGACATTTCCATCCATCTGCCCAATGGATCTAAGCCCCTCTCACTCAGAAGCAGAGTGGGAACCACTTTCCTAAAACCCTCAGGTTTTAGGAATGACCAAACATAAGGGGGGAATGCAACTATGGACCAAAGTTGACTTATTATTACTCTAGTAATGGGCGAACTTGCAGCACTGATATAAAGACAGTGGTCACCAGAAGTTCTGAATGGAGGGAGAGAGAAGAAGAAGTATAACATGGGACATTTGGGGGACATTGGACTTGTTCTACGTAACAGTGTAATGATGAATACAGGCCATTATACATTTTGTTAAAATCTTTACAATTGTGCAATGGAAGGTATAAACCATAATGTAAACTGTAGACCCTGGTTAGTAGCAATGTTTGAATATTTCTTCACCAATTGTAACAAGTGTACCACACTAATGAAAGATGTTATTAAAGGAAAAAGTGGGGGAGGGAAAGGGGTGGAGTATATAGAATCCCCTATATTTTCAATGTAGCATTTATATAATCTAAAGTTTCTTTAAATATAAAGAATTATTTTTATAGAAAATGAACATAAATAGAAAAGTTTTGGAGAAATAGGAACATTTATTGTGGCTAGGAATGTAAAATGTTACAGTTGCTGTGGAAAATTGTCAATTCCTCAGAAATTTGCATATAGAATTATGATGTGATCTAGCAATACCCCAAAAAAATGAAGGCAGGGACTTCAACCAATATTTGTAAACTGCTGTTCATAGTGGCATTATTCAGAACTGCTAAAATATGGAAGCAATCCAACTTTTGGCAATCAAAAGTTAAATAGGTAGGCTCTGAGCAAGATGGTGGCAGAGAGAAGAGCTCCTAGAGTCAGTTTCTACTACAGGGCAGTTAGTAAACACCTAGAGCTATCTAGAGCTAGCTGAAGCTCCTATCTGGGGGCTCCTGGAGACCATAAGAGCATCTTGCCACATCCTTGATGGAATGGAAGGAGGAAACTGCCCATCTGCAGAGAAGACTCATAAGTAGAGCACTCCACGCCATGGAGGCCAGTGCCCATCCTCCACTGGAGGCACAAGACATCTTGGGAGCTGTTCTGCAGCTGGAATGAAATCTCCACTTCCCAAAAATAGAGGAGGAAGAAATGGTTGGGTACCATCTTCAGCTACTGAAGAGTCAATTCAGTGGGCTAAAGTATAATCCTAAAAACAGCTAAAGTTTGAGCCTGTCTAAGTCAGAAAGAAGCTAGTAGCTGCCATCTTAACTCTGTGCCTGGCACTAGGGTAAAAAGGGTGAACTGGAAATCACAGTGCTGGTTGTGATTGGCTTCTTTATATCCAGATCAGATTGCAGCTCTGGTCTAAGCCCCATCCCCAACTCTGGGAGGGAGGAAGCTGGGGGGAGACCTGTACCAGTCTCTCTGGGAAATTACCAGCCAAGTCATGGAGGCCAGTGATTGTTGTACTTCTGCAGGGCAAGGTGCCCCAGGAGCTATTCTGTGGCTGGAATTTCCCAAAAACAGGGATGGAGGAGAAGGTTGGCTACTGATTTGGGCTACTGATTAGAGGATTCTGCTGGCTAAGGGATAACCCTAGGAACAGCTAGGGTGTGAATCTGTCCAGGTCAGAAAGAGGCTGGTGGCTGCCATTTTGACTCTGCCCCCAGCATGAAGGGAAGCCTGGCTGACCAAAAATCACAGTGATGGTAGGAAACAGTTTCTTCCACCCAGATGGGCCTGCAACCATAGCAGGCTTCAGTCCCACCTCTGGCATGGAGGAGGTTGGTGGGCCTGCACCAGCCTATCCAGGTAACTGCAGGTACGTTTGACTGGCACAGACTGAATAAATGGAAGTCTACCAGGGCAACTGTAGTAATCTTGGACCTGCATGCATAGATTGCCGACCACACCTGCAGCTCCATCCCTGCTCCAGGCAGGGGAGAAAAGGATATGAAGCTTCATCAGTCTCTCTGGGCAACTACAGTCTAGGCCTGCACTTGGATTTTCCCACACAGTTGTGACTCCATCCTAGCCCTGGCAAATGAGAAAGTTGGAAGAAGCTTCATTGGTCCCTGGGGCAATGAGGGCAGCTTGAGCCTCCACAGATTATAACAACAACTACATCCTTGGCTCCTACTACACAACCAGCAAGGGAGAAAGGGGAGGAAGCCCTGAACTAAAGAGTAAAACTGCACCCAGAATAAATACTCTAGTAAGCCAGATGTCAAGATACCAACAAAAAATTATAATTTTTTAATAATCCACATGAAGAAACTGGAAGATATGGCTCAGTTAAAGGAACAAGATAAGCCTCCAGATGACATAAAGGAGTTGAAACTACTAATCATAGACATTCAAACAAATTTTCTTAATAAGTTCAGTGAGATGGCTAAAGAGATTAAGGATATTAAGAAGACATTGGATGAGAACAAAGAAGAATTTGAAAGAATACATAGAAAAATAGTAGATCTTATGGGAATGAAAGACACAATAAATGAAATTTTAAAACTTTGGAATCATACAATAACAGGTTTGAGGAGGCAGAAGAAGAGATTGGTGAACTTGAAGAAATGGCCTCTGAAAGTGAACATACAAAAGAACAGATGAAGAAAAGAATTGAAAAAATTGAACAAGGTCTCAGGGAACTAAATGAGAGCAAAAGATGTGCAAACATATGTGTTATGGTTATCACAGAAGGAAAAGAGAAGGGGAAAGGGGCAGAAGAAATATTTGAAGAAATAATGGTAGAAAATTTCCCAACCCTACTGAAGGACATAGATATCCATGTCCAAGTAGCACAATGTACACCTATCTGAAAAAAATCCAAATAGGACAACTCTGTGACACATACTAATCTAAATATTAAATGCCAAAGGCAAAGAGAGAATTCTGAGAGTAGCAAGATAAAAGCAATGCATAACATATAAGGGATACCCAATAAGATTAATTTCTCTCTAGAAACCATGGAGGCAAGAAGACTGTGGTATGATATATGTATGATACTGCAAGAGAAAAACTTCCAGCCAAGGATCTTATATCTGGCAAGATGATCTTTCAAAAATGAGGGTGAGATTACAATATTCACAGATAAACAGAAACTGAGAGAATTTCTAACCAAGAGACCAGATTTTCAGGAAATAAAAAAATAAATAAAAAGCCTGAAAAGAAAAGACAGGAGATAAAGGCCTGTAAGAGAGTCTAGAAATGAAGATTATATCAATAAAAATAGCCAAAAATGTCAAAAGAATAGGGAAAATAAAATGTGACAGACAAAACTCAAATAGGAATAAACTTAACCAATGATGTAAAGAACTTGTATTCAGAAATCTGCAACTCAGTGGTGAAAGATATCAAAAAGGTCTAAATAACTGGAAGAATATTCCATGCTCATGGATTGTAAGACTAAATATCAGTAAGATGTCAATTATACTCAAATTGATATACAGATTCAATGCAATCCAAATAAAAATTCCACCAGCATTTTTTTAAATTGAAACACAATTATCAAATTTATTTGAAAGGGTTATAGGTCCTGAATAGCCAGAAACATCTTACAAAGTAAAAGTGAGCTCTCATCTTCAGACTTTAAATCATATTATCTAGCTATAGTGGTAAAAACAGCATGGTACCGGCATAAAGATAGACACATATACCAGTGGAACCAAATTTATGATTCGGAAACAGACCCTCACATGTATGGTCAAGTGATTTTTGATTAGCCTGTCAAACCCAAACAACTTGGGCAGAATAGTCCATTCAACAAATGGTGCTGAAAGAAATGTATATCCATAGCCAAAAGAAGAAAAGAGGACCCCCATCTCACACCTTATCCAAAAATTAACTCAAAAAGGATAAAAACCCTAAAAATTAAAGCAAGGACCATAAAGCTTCTAGAAGAAATTGTAGGAAAATATCTTCAAGCACTGGTGATACGTGGTAGATTCTCAAATGAGATAAGAGGAGGACTGAGATGGGCTACTGAAGTTTAATATATGTAGAAGCTTTAATTAGCTTTAATGTAAAAGAGTGGATGGTAACAAATAATGAATAACAGCTCATTTATAAATGGTGATGTGGCTGAAAATGGTAGTCTAGGGATAAATGCCAACTGACAGAATGCTAGAGAATTATCTAGGAACTGAATAGCACATAGCACAGCAAACCAAGAGGTAGATGAGAATTGCAGTTGATGGTACAGATGGAAGAGTGTCCTTTGTGAGCTAGAGCAAATGTACATCACTACTGCAGGGTGGTGGGAATGTGGAAAAGCTTGGGAAATATACAACTGGAGTGACCTATGGACTGTGGTTAGCAGTAATAAAGTAATATACTTGCATCTATGCCAAAGATGTACTGTGTTGACAATGGAGCAGTATGGAAAATGTGTGCCAAATGTACACTTTGGATTTAGTAACAAATCAGATGATATAATTTTTTTCTGTAACAAATGTTCCACCACAGTGTGGTGTGTTGATGGAGGGGTGTTGTTTGGGAATTCTGCATATGTGCATGATTGTTGTATAAGTTTACAACTTCTGTTATAAAAAATATATTAAAAAATAATAATAGGGTAGGTTGGAGGAAAAATACACCAAATGTAAGATAAGAACTATAATTAATAGTAAGATTTTGAGAATATTCTTTCATTATCTGTAACAAATGTCTCACAACAATGCAAGGTGTTGATGGAGGGTTGGTGTATGGGACCCCCATAAAATGTTATACATGTTTGCTTTCTAAGTCCATATCTTTTAATATACATTTATTTTTATGTATGTTTATATATAAATAATATAAAGATAATAATAGGGTGGGTTGGGGGAAAATACTATGGTTAGTAGTAATATTTTGACAGTGCTCTTTAATCATTAAAAATGTTGAACAACCATGCACGGTATTGCTAGTAGGGTGAGTTATGAGAGTCCTGTATGATGTTATATATGTTTGTTTTGTAAGTTCACAACTATTACTACACACTTATTGTTTATGTATGTTTATGTACGAGTGATATACTTAAAAAATTTTTTAATGGGAAAAAATAGGTAAAATATGGTACTACATACAATGGAACATAATTCAAATTCAGAAGGAAGGAATAATAAAGTGTTTCCATAGCCATCCCCCAAATCCAGACCTGCTGTAAAGTTCTGGTTTTATGGAATTACCATTGGGTCTGACAACTAGGTCAATACAACAGAGGAGAGAGTCCTGAAAGAAGCTATGTATATATAGAAACTTCACATGCAGGGGGGAAAAAACACTAGGGAGCAATGATTTGATGAATAATGCTGTTACTTCATACTGAACAAGTATCTTTAGATTTATACAATAAATAACTTACAAGTAGACTCAAGAATAATAAGAATAATGTAAAGAAATATAAAAGGTATTACTTTTTAGGAAAAAATAGAGAAAATGATTTCACACTCAAGACTAGGAAGGATTTCTTGAAGAAAATTCAAAATTATAATGAAAAATAAAATTTTGATATGGTCAACTATATTAAAGTCTAACTACAAATAATACTATTAAAAATGGAAGGGCAAATTAAGACAGGGAGAAAATATCTTCAACACCTACAAATGGTTTTCCTAGTTACTCTTTTATGATTTAGAAGCATAAGAAACTTCTAGACAGAAATAATAGCCCAATTGCCCTAATCCACTTTCAGTCCAATCTTACTGCCTATTGAGAGTGATATCTGCTCATTTGACATTCTTTACAAACATATCTAAGACATTTGAAGTTTATAATTTCTTTCTATAGTAAAAACATGACACACATATACCTATATGTAACACCTCAATATAATAGGAGGATATTCAAAAGCCAGAATAATTGGACTAACTTGTATACCATATCAACTCTTAGATGGAAATGTACAATGTAATCCAATGTCTTGAACCACTTATTCATTATTGTTATAATAAACCTGATTCCAAGAAATATCCACTTTCCACAGTTCCCTTGCTGTTGTGGATGGACAGACAACATGATATTAGTCAATTAGAAGATATGAGCAGGAATCTATGGGGAAGTTCTGGACAGGCTTTGCTTTCCTAACATAAGGGAAAGAAAGCTTTAAGCAGAGCTGTCACTAAGTCCTAGCACAGTCATATTAGGATGCTGAGGGAGCAGACATGAAGGGAGGAGCAAGAACATGTCACCTGTGCCAGAAGCCAGAGTCTTCAGGCTTTGTTTTAACTAGAGGTAAATGCTGCTCATGAGCAAAGATATTCCTAACGAAGAGTGAGGAAACAATTCTCCCATAAATCTGACTAGTTGATTCAGGAAGGCTTTATTTCTATTATTTTGGCTTCAAATATTTCTTACAATTCTCTATTACTTTTCATTTTTTTCCTTCTATGGTCCTAGTTCAAGTTTTCTTTATCTAATGCCTAATTTCACTTAGTCCTTTTAATTTGCCAGTATGACAGTAGTGAAAAGAGGACATTTAGTTAAATGTGGAACTAGTGGACCCACAACCCTATGACTTCTGGGTCTCACCTCTCCTTTCTTTAGCTAATACAGTGCAAGTGTAAGAGCTGAATCCATAGAATCAAGATAGAAGTCTCTAGAAAAGCTCTGTCTGGTAGACTTTCTTTGATGATGAAATTGTTCTATACCTGTGCTGTCCAATACAGTGGACCCTAGCCACATTTGGCTACCGAGCATTTGAAATGTGGTTTGTGCAACTAAGGAAGTAATTTTTTAATATTACTCAATTCAGCCTAAATTTACATAGCCACATATGGCTAGTGGTTACAGTATTGGAGAGCAGAGGAAGTCAAAGACAGCAGACTAAGTTCACTGTGAATTTATGTTTCAGATCAAAGATTAGACCTACTTGCTTCCATTTTCTTACATTTTAATTACATTTTCTTATGTTCACCAGACTTAAGTTCTTAAAACACTGTTTAGATAATTCTACCTGCTTAGGACTGTCACAGTCTACAAAAGTAAATTTCAACTTCTTACTAGCATTCACACGTCTTCATAACTCAGCCCCTCTCATGCTGTATCTAGCGGAAGGGGTCAACTCAGTGTGCCCTCAACATACTGTGTGGTGTTTCACCTTTTTGCTCATTGAAGTCTTCCCATCTGGAATGTCCTTCCCCTTCTTTCTGCCCAGATCAATTGCTGTGTAACAAAGCACCCCAAACTTAGCAGCATGAAGCAGTAACAATGGATTAGTTCTCGGGATCCTGACGGCTTGCTGGGAGTCTTTTCTGTGGTCTTGGCTGGAATCAGATAAGGCCTGTAAAAACTCGGTAGCCATTGGTGTCCTCACTTACATTTCTGGCACTTGGTGCTCGCTGTCAGTTGGAGTGTCTCAGGTCTCCTCTCCCCTGTTCCATTTAGTGGAAAAGCAGGTTTCACTTCTTATCTTGTGACAAGACATTGCACAGGCTCATGAAACATGTTGGTATGATTCTTTGAGAACTCATTATAAGAAATCACCACCCTACCAAAAGTATTATACAAGCTTTTATCATGAATTCTTTCTCTATAATATGTCCTTTTGGAGTGAATTTTGCCTCCCCTGGGCACTCATAGTAAATATTACTAACTCACCCAGCAATATTATCAGCTGAAATTACTCACAATAATCTAGCTCTTATCACTACATTATATTATTGATTATCTTTTAGTGTGGATATGTCTTAACCATTCTCTACTCCTTAAGAGGCTGAACTACTGGTTACAGTTTTATATCCACACCAATGTTTTCCTCATAATAATTGCTAATGATTAAGTTTTTAATTTAAATTTTTAACTAATATTTGCTCTACCACCACCACCATAGGGTGATTTTATGTTGCCTAGAGCAATGAAAATATAGGTCTTTCTAGTCAGTTATAGGAAAAGAAATGACAAAATTGGAGAGAGTAGAAAAATGAATATATAGGAGAGTACATCTTATTTTTTTACCACCCAAACAGTCAGTCCTCATTGGGTAGAGAGTTTAATCAACTCTGAGAGACCCTAAATGTCAGGAGATTACTTAGGATGGCATAAATGGTTTTGAGTCATAGTTATTTGTGTTAGGTGTTTCTAGGTGACAGAGACTATGCTGGGTCCCAGGAAAACAACAGGGAACAAAAGATGCATTCTCTGTACTCATGGTTCACTCCATGTGCACCAGTAATTTAAGGTAGTTCTACTTGTCTTAGAATTGATACAGCTCCAAAAAATTTTAGAAAACTGTCCCTATCCCTTTGGAAATGGTGGAACTGACCTATATATATTACTTGTCTCACTCTTTTCATATGTGCTTAGAAAGTATTTAAATATGATTAGATAATCTTCCTTCTCACAATAGAGTCTCTTTTACAACGTCATCAGGTCACCCCTATTATAAGAGCTAAACAGATTTAGTTCTGAAGCCCAACTCTGACTCTGACAAACTGCATGGCCCTGAACAAAATTTTAAACGTTTTATTTCTCTGTAAAATAAAGATGATTATGTATAGTCTGTAAAAGTATTGTGAGTATTCAGCACCAAATGCCATCTAAGGTCTTAGAAGTGTTCACCGTGTGCTGCTCTTTTTCTATTCTGTTTCAAACAGGCTTGCTCCCTCCAGTAAGTTATTAAGACCTCTTCTTTATTACAGAATTACATTTCTGTATTCGAAGTCATCCTTCTGATTCACTTGATTTATTTACTTATTCTTTATTTTTCAAATTTTAGATAACATAAAAGTTGCATTAAAAATATAGGGAGTTCCCATATACCCCACTGCCTCCCCTCTCACACTTTCCCCCATTAACATTTTTCATTGGTGTAGTACATTTGTTACAACTGATGAACAAATATTGAAGCATTACTATTAACCATGGTCTATAGTTTACAATCTGGTTTGCACTTTGCACTGCATAATTTTCCAGGTTTTGACAAAATGTATAATAGACTGACTGTCGTTGCCATATCATGCAGAAAAATTCCAATGTCCCAAAAAACACCTATTCTCCCCTCTTCCTCCCCTTAGAACCCCTAGTGACCATTGTGTTTATATCAGCGTTACAAATTCTTTCATTACTAGAATAAAAATAAGTCTACTTTGGTCCATAGGTGAATTCCCCCCAACTCAAGGTACCACAAGAGGTACTTTCTCACCAAAGATGGCTGCTGATGTCCGCGAGGGTTCATCCTTTCTTCTTCCTCTTAAGGCTCTGTGGTCCCAATTTCTTCCCATCTCAGGCATAGGTTGGCATAAGGCTCATCTGCTGAAAAAGTCAACAGAATTTGAATAAGAAAGAAGACACTGACACGTGCATTGCCATGTGATGGAAAAGTCAAGGAACCCTAAAGATTGCTGGCCAGGCAGAAGATACTGACCCCAGAAGGAAGGAAGCCAGAAACCAATAAATTCCTGTGGTGAAGACATCCCATTGTATGTTATTTGTTTAGCAACTGGGAAACTAAAGCACAATTGAATGATTTTTACTATTGTTAAATATACTAGCAGAGTTGTGCAACCATCACCACACTCTAATATTAGAATGTTTTTACCACCCCAAAAAGCAACCCTGTATCCTTTGGCTATCATTTTTACATATCCTCGACACTCCCAACCCTAGGTAACCACTAATGTACTTTCTATCTCTATAGATGGGTCTATTAGGGACATTTTAGTTAAGTGAAATCGTATAATGTATGATTGTTTCTTTGTCTTAGCAATTTGTTTCAAGGTTCATCCATGTTTTAACATGTACCAGTACTTCATTCCTTTTAATTGCCAAATAAAATTCCATTACACTTCTCTAAGCCTTTTTTTTAAACCATTAATCAGTTGACTGATTTGAGTTATTTCTACCTTTTGGCTATTATGAATAATTCTGCTATGACATTTTTATTAAAAAATATCTATGTGGAGATACAATTTCAATTCCCTTGGATAGATCCCTAGGAGTGGAATTGCTAGATTACATGTTAATCCCATGTTTAATTTTTAAGGAATTGCCAAACTCTTTTCCAAAATGACTGTACCATTTAACATTCCCACCAGAAATGAATGAAGGTTCCAACTGGTCAATATACTCACCAATAGTTTTTTTGTCTGTTTTTTAAATTACAGCTAACCTAGTGGACTGTTACATGTGCTATCACATTTTGGTTTTAATTTCCATTTCCCTAAAGACTAATGACATGGAGTACTTTTCATGTATTTATTGACAATTAGTTTATCTTCTTTGGAGAAATCAGCTCCAAATTTCCCTTTGAATTTATCCCATAAGTGTTTGTAGGTTTGTGTTTTTCACTTTAAAATATTTTCTTATTTATCTTGTGATTTCTTCTAGACTCAGCTATTTTTCAATTTGTTGATTATGCATATTTTTGACTGTTCCAAATTATCTTCAGTTATTTATTTCTAATTCCATTCTGCTGTGATTATAGAACATATTTTGCATTATTTCAATCCTTTAAAACTTCTTGAGTCTTGATTTATGACCTAACATATGGTCTATCTTAAAGTGATGTGTGTTCTGCAAAGGGTGGATGCAGTGCTCCTATATGCCTATTAGACCTACTTGGTTTATAGTGTTGTTCAAGTCTGTTATTTACCTATTGGTCTTCTGTCTTGTTCCAATACTGAAAGTTCATGATTGAAGTCTCTAACTACTCTTGTTGTATTATGTAATTCTCCCTCAATTTTGTCAAGCTGTGTTTCTTGTATTTGTGGTCTCCATTTTTAGGTAAATATATCTTTATAATTGTCCTATTTTCCTGATGCAATAACCCTTTTATCATTATAAAATGTCTCTCTTATGTCCAGTAACTTTTGTTTCAATATATACTTTTTATGGTATCAGTATAACCAGTTGAATTCTTTTCTGTTTGCCATTTGCATGGAATATCTTTTTCCATGTTTCCATTTCCAACCTATTTGTATTTTAAATCTCAAGTATATCTTCTGTAGACAGGATATAATTGGATTAATTTTTATCCAAACTGACAATCTACAATTTTTGATTGGACTTTTTAGAGTAACTTTAGATTGAATATGTTACTGAGTCAGCTCTCTAAGCACAAGAATTAATTTACAAAATAACACAGCTACTAAGTGTACATGGTATGTTTTGGGAGCCAAATCTTATAGCTAACCACTGTAATTCACAATTTTTTGTTCGACTATTATATTTTAGGTAATCTTGGACCTATTTCCTCTTTTGGTTTTAAGCATTTAAGTGATATGAATTTTAAATATTATATAGTGGATGCTAAGTTTTTGGTTTTTTTTAATATCTAGCCAGTATATTGTGATGTTTACTTCGAACTTATGTAAAATAATTTTAAGAATGTTTTGTGAGATTGAAAATAGGTGCCACAGGCCTGCAAATTTGATGCTGGAATTTTTCAAATAACACCCACAAACACACATATTATATATACAATCCTTGCCATTCCCCACAGCTTCTCCTTCTGATTTCTTGAATTCTTGGATATTAGGTATTGAGTCATCTTGCTTGCTACTATTTTAAAGATTTTGATGACAGCCTCAAACATAGACTTGGTTTTGTCTTTCAATCTCAGCACACATTCAAAGACAGAAAAATTCCAATAATCAGGCTGCATCTCTTCATTGGAAAAGAGCCAGCACGAGGAGTTTTTGAGATTCCTAGGCCTACTCATCTCTCTCCTGACGTTTCTACTCTCCAAACTATTTGCAATTTTATCCGCATTGTGTTTGTTGTAAGCCTAACTTTATGTTGGCAAATCTACTAATGATTTGCTAATACTGTCAAAGAGAAACATGCCAATTCAAGATCATAACCTTGATCTTTGAACCATTAAAACTGTCAGATCCAGAGGAACTTTGTAGTTTTACATAGACAAAACACCAACCTTTCGCTTTTCTAATTTGAGATACTCCATGATAAAGCTATTTTGAGGACTGTGACAAAGGTTTTGTTTTGTTTGGTTTCATAGTATCATTTCATTTGCAAATGAAGTTCAAGATGTTGAAAGCGTTGTGGATGGTTTTTCAAAATTATAGTTAATTTTGAAAGTATCACTGTCGTCACTACCTATAAAGCATCTGATACTTGGAACACTGCCTTGAGCTCCCAGTCAGCATGACTTCTTATTTAAAGGTCAGCTAGTATTTGAAAGCGTAGCCACTCCATCTCTGAGTGCCGTTGGCAATCCTGATGCCAGCTGGGTGTGTGGTCTCCTGTAATTTCCCAGCTGTTAACATAATGATATGTAGTTTCAAACTGTGCTTCAGAAAATTGCTTCTTCTTAAGATACTTTGCCTTTCCTGGATCTCATAGTACACACATTTCAATTTTAAAGAAAAAAAAATCCATCTTTATTTCCTGCAGTTAATTGTGTAACGGAGTCACATCCCCTGTTGAGATACAAAAAGTTACAAACTCATATTTCATGCCAATTTCTTCACTTTGCTCACACAGCAATCTTCACCAATGACTAGAAGACATATTTTATATATATCCAAGAATGTTAATTAATGCATTAAATACTTTCAGGAAATAGGCTATGACTTAGATCTTTTCCATATAACAAATATATATATTTTTTGAGGTTCAGGGTGCTGAGGGTTGAACCCAGTATTTCATATGTGGAAAGCTGTTGCTCAACCACTGAGCCACGTAGGCTTCCCTGCGTTGGGTTTTTCTATTGTTTTGCCTGTTGTTTGGTTTTTTAGGAGGCACTGGGAACCAAACCCAGGACCTCCCATGTGGGAGGTGGATGCTCAACCACTTGAGCCACATCCACTCCTAACAGATAGAATATTGAAAAAATATTTAATGGGTCCAATCGATGAATTTAACATCACTTAATCTAGCAAAACCATGGTTTAGAATACCAAAATATAATATTCTTGGCTTCTGCCATTTAGAAATTGGAAGTTATTAAGTAAATTCTTCCATGTCTATACAAATTTCTCTTCATGGTGGCAGACAGCTGACTGGATGCTATGGAAAGTCTTTTAGTTAAAAATAATTAGTACCTCTTACTAATTAGTTAACCTACACAAATAGAAACTTGCTTTTGAGAAGAATAGGTAAAACAGTATAATAGAGAGGAAGTTTAAAGAATTCACATATGGCAAGTATTATGAACGACTTCACATGGAAAAAAATGTAAAGATAGCATAAGAAAGAGATAGGGACTCAAAGGGATGTGAGAAATACTTTAGCAACCCAAATTGCATTGACTTTGTTAAATTTTTCAACACATCATGATTGTAAAAATATATAAACTTATAAATCTACAGCTAAGGTTTTATTTTTTTTACCAACCACATTATTATATAAAAGCAATCCCAATTCTAATAAACATGAAAGAATATAGAAATGTTTGTAGCAACTAATGTAAAAAAATGTTGCTCTTCATCAAATGAAGTTAATAAACATCAAAAGACTGAGGTGGCAGATTGGCCCAGTGGTTAGGGTGTCTGTCTACCACATGTGAGGTCCGCGGTTCAAACCCTGAGCCTCCTTGATCCGTGTGGAGCTGGCCCATGCACAGTGCTGATGCGCGCAAGGAGTGCCGTGCCACACAGGGGTGCCGCACACACCGAGAGCTGACACAAGAAGATGATGCAACAAAAGGAAACACAGATTCCCGTGCTGCTGACAGCAACAGGAGCGGACAAAGAAGACACAGCAAATAGACACAGAGAACAGACAACCAGAGTGGGGGTGGGGGAAGGGGAGAGAAATAAATAAATAAATAAATAAATCTTAAAAAAAAAAAAAGGTTAGTTTTTTTAAAAAAAGAGACTGAAATATCTGATTATGTTAATTGAGCAATCAATTCATCAATATATTTTTTAACAGTAGGAGAGTAGAGGAAGCATTGTTTGGGATTTGTCTATAAATGTTCTTTCATCATTCAGACATTAAGAAAAATATACATTTGAGGGGGATAGCAGCAAAGTCAGACACTTTGGTGTCAAGTATTCATGTGTGTATATTTGTATTTATATACATAAATTCCAAAGAAATGTTGTTCTGATGCTTGTTTGGAATATCCAGATAAGTTGATTTACAGTATTTGTTTTCTACTTGCATTTGACTGTCAAGCACCTAGAGAGATTGGAAGTACGTTCTTTACTTTCTATGCCGTTTGATGTCTGAAACATCTTGATGTGGGATACCCCAAGGAGCAATATTGATTTTTTTTCAAGGATAAGACTGACTTTTAAAGTAATGACTCCATACTACAATGCTGTGTATGTACATTCAGGTCATAAAAGCCAGTGACTCCAAAGCACTCAACAATTAACAAAGTGAATTTTAAAGTTTTGTTGTTGTTGTTGTTTTCCTCCCACTATGTATTTTTATAACTCTCTATTGCCAAGACATAGGATAACAGATGTCCAAGGTTATACTCTTTTGTAAAAGTCCTGAGATTCAAAGCTGTGTGTCTCAGCTCTTTCTCATTTTTCTTATTGCTCCCTTTATGCAAAATAACTAAAATGATTCATCTTATGCATAAGGGCCCTTTGTGTTCCCTACTCACTGCTGTCAAATGAAATGTCAGGGAGTAAAATGATAACCATTAGATCAGATCCAACTAAACTACGGCTCTTGGCGCAACTATTTTTACACTCCTTAGCTGTTTTTCACAAGCTTTGAGAAACAGGTTTGTTTTTATTTCTTTTTTTTACCTTTTAGTTTTCAGTCCAGTCTAAATATTTCATAATTTACATTCTAATTTCTTCATGAAAAGACTCGCATGCATTAATTATTGAATGGGTGTGTATGAGCTATATTAATATTTTTTATTTTTCTAATTTGGGTGCATTTTTATGAGATAACATGGACTGTAAAATCCCACTCAACCACTAGAATCTGTTAAAATGTGTAAAATATTGTATAAAATGGTCAACTATTGAATATGTTTCAGATAAAAATTATTCCATAATGAGCATTAGATAAATCCATTGCCTATAGTGTTCAAATATTGGCTAAATTTCATTTACTCGAGATGTTAATCTCTAACAGAAATACAGGAAAATATGAAAAAGAAGTGACTGTAGATTTAATTTCCTTATAGTTTTCATAATTTTTACTGTGAACATTAAAAAGTCCTTTTGTGTATATAGGTACAGGACTATCTCCTAATGAATTGTTTGTCATCATTAAAAAATGAACATATTTGGACCTTTTAAAAATTAATAAATAAAAAATTAATATGTGATATATATTCCTTTATTTTTTTATACTTAACATTGCTGTGTCATTATGCTTTCACTTTGTCTTTCTTATATATGTGTGCTTAAATCAATCTGATACCCTCTAGATTTTATTTGATAAGCAAATAATATGTATAAATTGTGATTTAAAATATATTTTAATTTCTTGCTACTATACTAATTTTGTTTCTCCAATGGGCAAAGCTTTTTCTTTGTTTCCTTTTTAAAATTTTTCTCTGCCTACTTTTGGATTGATCATGCTTTCCTGAATGGCAATCAGGCATGCTTCAATATACTCAAAAGTTTTACTTGCATGTTCAGTTTAGAACGTATAATTAATTTAAATCTCTTTTAATCTTGCAACACAGAAAGAAGTCAGTATTATTCAACTTTGAATAAGACTTGCATTGTTACATTATAATCTTTAATTCTTTCATTTTTCCTTTTTACAAATAGTCCAAAAAGAAAAATTATCATCATTATTATAAATGCTTTGTAGCATTTCTTTCTCTATCATGCCATGTTGCATTTTGTATAATTTCCTTATGCCTATATTCCAGGTTAGTATATTTCTCTTTAACATTGTCCAAACTCTGTTTAAACCAACTGATATTTATAACCATATTTTTTTTATTTTTAGAAGTTGTATTTGTTTATTTCTAAGACTTTCTCTTTTAAATTTGTTGTATCCTATTTTACTATATTTCTATTCCTTCTTTTATCTCTTTAACCTATAGTATACAAATATTTGAGTCTCTTTCACAATGTTAAATTTACTTCAAATTCTTGGGGATGCTAATAATCCTACCTGTTTTTAATCCTTGATAATCTGTATGATAAATTATTTCTTGGTATGATTTGTAGTTTTTCCATTGGTACAGGAAAGAAGTTTTCATTAATGTCTTAGTTTGGGATTGCCACACTCATCACTTCACATGGTATGACATTACAGACTTTCTTCCATACAATTTTCTAGATGGAGACAAGCTTATTTGCAGCAACCCTTGGCTAGTGACCACATTGTTTTCCACAAAGTCTCTTACTTCAATAGAATATGAGGATACTCAGTAAAATATGTTTTTAAATAATGTACATCATTTTTAAAATGGAAGATGGGATTTCTACATGAGTTACCATGAATTTTATTTAACATATTAATGAATTAGTATTTATTAGCAAATAAATGATTTAACAGGATTCATAACGCATTATACTTTGCATTTGTTTTGGTATATTTGTATCCCACTGAAACAAGGGAGTATATTTTCTACCCTCTTCTGTAGTAATACAGTCTGTTTAAAAATCTCAGCTTTTCTCCTTCAAAAGTGATAAAGAAAAGAGAAGAGGATACCTGTTCTATTATCACCTCTTTGTCCCATATCAGAAGAGTGCAGCAGAGAAGAAACATTAAGTTTTATTTCAAAGAGATTTCTTGGAATAATGTGATATATCAAAATTTTGTTAACAAATACAATTGAATTTTCTATTTTAAGGGTTATTTAGAATAAACTAAATCACAATCACTGTCATGCTTGTATTACATAGATTATATCTACAAGAACACAAATACAAAAAGAGATAGACACATACTCACACACATACACATACAAACAAACTGAAAAGAGCAATTGCCTTTAGACCACATACAAGGAAAAAGGGCTCTACGTATCCCTGGGTAATATTTGAGTTTTTTATTATGTGCAATATTAATTTCAAAAATAAACACCATTTTAAAAATATTGACAAGCAATGTTCTACAGTAAAATACATAAGCAAAAAACAATCCACATGGTTAAATTATAACCATGTCTATAAAGTTGACTCAGTTTTCAAGTTGTCATAATGCAAAAAGTAAATATGCTAAAAGCTTATCTAGAAGGTCTGGAGTCCATGCTAAAAGCTTACCTAAGATGTGGAAGATATATGCTAATTGAAGCCTATTGAGAACTGAAACAAAGGGACCATTTGGCCTTTCCTCTCTGTATAAAAGACGTTTGAAAATCTTGTTCCGGGCTCGGGATTCAAACAGAAAGCTCCCGAGTCCGGCCGGCCGTCAATAAACCATTTTTCCTTCTCAAAATCATTCCTGAGTCCTGGCCTCTCTATACTCAAATAATTGAACTTCTCTTAAATTCCACAACATTTTTGGTGACTCTGGTGGGATAACAAACGAAGGCCAGAGACGGTAGCATTTTGCTGCCCCTTCCAAATCCCCGAGGAAGCCGGGAGGACTCGGGTGAACCCCAAATCTGGGCGCCCCTGGATTAAATTTAATCCAGAAAAGATGTGGGCTCCACCAGAATCTTCCCGACAAAAATCAAGGGCAATGGAAGGTCTGAAGAGAAAGATTATGGGAACGAAAAAGAACTCCGAACAGGGAAGAAGGTAAGACTCCCCGGGTGAGCAGAGTCTGGAAGGCCCTAGCTTTAATTGCTAGGAAGGGGAGGCTGATCACCTCCTGAAAGAACCCTAGTAGCCCCAGAAGGCTGGGGGGAAGCCATTCTCTCTAGGCTTGGGAAAAGGAGGAAAACCGGGGAAAAGCCCTGGTGTTTTGGGTTTGTCTAACTGCATGTTAGAATCTGGTACTGGTCTTATATCCAGTAAAGGAGTGGAGTCTCGATTTTAATAGGAAGGGTATTTATAGGTTCAAGTCCTAATGTCCTGGAAATTGGTCTAGATTAAGGAAAACAAAACTTGGTTACAGGAAAATGGATCGGCTTTTCTGGTGGAGCTTGGTCTGGGTGTAAAGTTTAAACAGTGGAAAAGTCTAGCTGAAATCTTTTGTTATGGTGCTAATTTGTGAATGAATTCGCTTTATACCAAATGTTAAGTGTTCTGAGGTTTGTGATGGCTGTGGGGGCAGCCATGGTGAAAATAAATATATAAACTTGTGGGTCAGATTAGTGACCTTTGTGCTTCTGTCTGTGTCAGCTCAAGGCTAGTGTTGGAGTTGTGTCCTTATGTAAAGTGGAATTACAGCTGAGCTGGAGCCCTCCCTTGCCATTGGCAAGGGGGTGAAATGATTCTGGGGCAAAAGCTGAGGAGTCTGGATGTTTGCGGAGTCTAGATGTTTGTGCATGCTCTGCTGTCTTGTCTCTGGTCTGGCCCTTTGCCGGGGCTTGGAGGCCATCTGTGTCCGTGCCACGCACCCAAGTTTGTTGGGGATGTCCCAGTCAGGGTGGCTGGGTCCCTGGGAGAGTTGCCAAATTTGAGTAGGTTCTGTCTGCCCATTTTGGCTGAAAGCTGGAAAGGGGGGAGCGGCTTGCCCCTTTCCAGTGAGTCCACCCTTCTATTCATAAGCCGCATTCCTGTTTGTTGTGCGCCTGACTGCCTGGAAGGGGGGGAAGTGAAGAGGGTGAAAAGCAGAATCAGAATAAATGCGGTAAAGTTCCCTCCTTAGGGTGTCAAAGCCAAAATACCTTTGCATTCTGCCCAGGTTCTTAGAAGGTATTGTAGTAACTTTAAGTAAGAGAATGTGTTCTGTGAAGGTAAAATTTGTCTTAAAGGGTATAAATAATTATAAAAGTTTTACAAAGCATTGTTTAAATTAAGGTATTTAAATGGCTAATTGCAGAAGGTCATTATTTAACAAAAACTGAATTAATAATAATAATAATAAAAGGCAATTTTATAACAAACATATTCGGCAGCCAGTCTCCCCTGCCAACTTGCTTCCAAAAAACTGTTTCTGGTATTACATGCTACTAAGTATTTAAAGTGAAAAAAAGTTCATTATTTTAACAAACTTGTTTAGTATTAATGGCAATTACATGTTGTAAGAAGTTTGCCTGGTAACTTAGTATGTGGGATATATGGAGTGTGTTTTTATTGTTAAAGAAACAGAAGATGATTTTGTCCTAAGATAAAATGATTGATTATTGGAAAGAGTAGAGTGTGGGACAGAACCTGAATGAATACTGAAAGTGTAGAAGGTTTGTGGAAGGAAAATTTTTATGATTAAATTGAGTAAGATCAATATACAAAGAAAATCTTTTATCAATAGCTTCTTGTGCTTTAACCTCATCATTTCCTCAGTGTTTGAAGAAGAGTCTTACCTCTTTTAAAAGAACATTTTGTGTTCTAGAAATCAAATCCTGAAAAGTAGCCTTTTATTTCAAACTAACTGCAAGAGATTTATTCTTTTACTTTAAAGGGAAAATTAAAGTAATGGCTAAGTTCATTAATATGTTATAAGTTGAATGAAAGGTATTTAAAGGTGTTATAAAATTAATAGGTTTTAAAAAAATTAATAAAAACTGTAACTAAGAGTTAAAATCATTTATAAATGCATTTATATCATAAAACAGTGGAAAGACAATAACTGAGATTATAGCTGGGTGAATTTAGCCTGAAACTATTATTTAAGTGTAAATTCTACACTAACCTTTCCTTTGTTTATGGTTACTTCAAGCCTAACCTCACCCTTTGCCTTTGCCTATGGTTATTTCATAATTGAGAAGAGCTGGACATCACTGTCTCCTCTCCTGGTATTAGTAACCCTTTCTCTCATGAATTCAAGTGTAACCTAAATAAATGGCTGCCTGATAGAATAAGGTTAAATAACCACTCGAGTTTTATTATCTCCAAAATCAAAAAAGGGGGTGGAGGGGTAGAAGTCTCCTGCCTTGACGGTCAGTGTTCCTAAGAGTGGCAATTCATTAGAGAAAGCAGTCTGTCTCCCTGAGGCTTCAAATAGCCTCAGTAAATATATATATAAAATTAATCTTGTTGCTTATCCAAAATTCTGCTAATTTCAAAGTAAAATATAAAGTTCTAAAACAAAATGGTGCTAAGGCATTGAGAACATTTTGATTATTACAATCCATTAAGTAAGAAGGAAAATTCTTGTGGTAAACTGCATGGTCATAGTGCAAATTAAGAAGAGTTTCAAAAGTCTTTGAAAAGTTTAAAGTAACTAAAGTCATGTTGTTGTGTCAAACTATTCATGTCTGCCTATTTGCTCAAATTGTTGAGGTTAAATATGCAGTTATATAAGTAATATGTATTTCTGGACCCCTAATTAATTAAACTAAACAGTATATAAAATAATGCAAATTATAAGTAATATCAATGAGTTGTGTTTGTGTCTAACTCTTTGTGTCTGCCCATTTAAAAAAAAAATGCTCAATGTATGTCTTCATACATCAGGATAATATCAAATTAACAAATAAAAGTTCTTAAAAGAGGTCTATTCAAATTGTTAAAAATTAAATATGCAGTTATATTTATAAATATTCTTAAAGCCCAAATTAAACTAAGCAGGATGAAAAAGTCATAGAAATCTGATTATGGAAACAATTGGGAAAGGGCCTCCTCTTTGCAAGAGCTTTTAAGGCAAGACTAGGTGTGGCAGATTAAACCTATCTACTAGGCTAGGGAATTAAGAATCAGTTTGCCTGGTAATTTCCCAGTTTAAACCTTTGTCAGCCATAAATTGCAAAAAAAAAAAAAAAAAAAACAAAGATTAGGTTAATTTTCACATAAGAAAAATGTTGATGTAACCTGGCAGCCTGCTGCCTCAGTCTCCCACTCCCGGGTTTGACAGCAGTGGAGGAGACCAGTTTAGGCCAGTCCTATGGGCAGTGGAAGGATGCCCAAGAAGGAGCTAAGTTGGTGCCATTTCAGCACTAAATTCTATTCCTTATTTGACAAAGGGGGGAGCAGGTAAAAACTAAAATGGTTGGAATGTGATAGAAGAAGCAGTTAAATCAAACTTTTGCGTGGGAAAGTTAAATCTCAGATAAGCTGTAACTTCTGAAGTATCCAATCTATGGAAAAACAGGAAGAGCTTGCATGCTAGGCTTAGGGGTATAAATTGTGTCATTTTTCTTTGTTCGTGGCACCAGCCATATCTGGCTCTGCACCCCTTCTTGCAAGATTGAGAATAAATTATTTTCTTCTCCACAATCTGGTGAGCCTTAATTTCTTCCAGAAGATTTCTTTCCAACGAAATAAAGGTAATTAGTGGCTCTATTAACAAATTTCAGTAAGTAAAGGAAAGTCCATAAAAACTATGGAGAGATCTTTCCTGGGTTATGATTTTAAAAAATTAAGTAATTGTGTAATGTGTTTTAAAACCTGGTAGTCAGTATGCATGTGTTTTAAAACCTGGTAGTCAGTATGCTTTTAATTTAATAATTTTCATAACTTAAAGAAAAGAAGTTTTTAGCTTCCTGTAAGGGAAAAAGAGAACATTCCTTGCATAAACTATTATGGTTTCAATTTTATTTAACTTGAGTGTAATCTCCCATAGTTAATTTATAAACTAAATTAACATTATATGTACAAAATCTTTACAGTAATGAAAATTGTAGGTTCACATTGGTGAAATTAGGCTAAAGGAAAAAGATTGTAGATATGCTCTCTTAAATAAAGAGTAAATTTCTTTCATTGGTAATTGTAATTTAGTAAGTTTATTTAAACATGAGGTGGCTAGTCAATGTGGTTATAGTCAATTAAAAAGAGTTTGTAAAACATCTTCCAAACTGAAAATGTTTAAATAGTTCTAGTTGTAGAAGTCATTGTTAACTAAAGAAACTTAGATTGGTGTTGGTAGCAGAAATAACTTCATGATAATAAACCTGTCTAAAGGCCACTCCAAAATACACATTTAAGTAAATGGTAATAAAAAGTTGTCTTGATTCTATTGGAAATATTCTGTTTTCATTCTAACAATGAAAAATAATATTTTTCCTCTATTACTAAAGTAAAGTACCTACTGTTATCTTCATAGTAAAATTGTGTAAGTAAATAGTCATTTGATATATGTATTGCGTTAAGTTGTTTAAAATATATATAAAACAAGGAATAAACTTTAACATTGTCAAACTCTTGTGCATTCGAACCAGGCCTTGTATACATTACAGGTGGCCTCTCCATGTGAGTTATTGGCTAGGCTGGTCACTGACCCCTCAATTAAAAATATGTGCTATATCAGCCTCTGGTTCTGCTCCTGAAGTCGATGTAAACTATATTGCAGTTTCAAGCTCCTGCAGCAGCAGCCAATAATGACTCGGTACAGCCAAGTGTACAATGGATATCGCCTCCAGACTGGCACTGTTCCATGGTGCCAGAGAGCACTATGCACCAGGCTAGTAGAATACTGGAAAATCTCTCTAAGATGAAGGATGCTGCAACTTGCTCACTGCATTGAAGAACATGCTAAGTGGAGCCATGATACCAGGATACTGTAAGTGAAACTTAAACACAATTGGCATTATGGCCTGCTCTCATGGAGAGATAACATGTAAAGTATTACAAACCTGAAACTCAAAACTAATAATTGCAACTCTGAATCCTTATGCATTAAGTAATACATTAGTTAATATTAAGTGCTGCACTTTTATCCTATACTAAATATATGCCTAATAATTGTAATGTTATCTTTTCTATTTTGGATCAAGTGCAGAAGTATATTAGACATGTTAAATTCCTGGTAAAATCATTTTCTAAACAGTTAATAACATGTCTATAGAATAAGGTGGCAGTCTCAGCCAGTCTCAGTCAACTTCTATATTCTGCTGTACTCTGCTGTGAAGCAAGAGTGAGGCTTGCTTGCTGATGGTGAGTCACCTATTGAACAAGTAAAAATTGCTAGAAATTGTACAATGAAAACCAAGGTGTAAAAATCTTTATTCTGTAGTTCTGATCACTCCCACAGGTGAAATCTAAGAGAATTTCCAACTTAGTGTTTTCTAATCCTGAGTGAAGCCAGTTGCCCAAGGAGTGCCAGTTCACCAGGAGCATCTGACAGAGCGAATGAGTTTCAATCATTGAACAGCTTGGAATGTGTCTTCAGACAAAGCTAAGTGTCTGTTGCAATTTCTCTCTAAAGGATGATGGATAACTTAAAAAAGAATATATATGCTGTTCCCACCAGCTTTTAAGGAATGCCATCTTTATAGGCACCTAACCTTGTCTACCTCTGTAATCCAATGTGTCCTCTTTTAAAAACAGGTATTCCAAATTTTTAATTAAGTTTGTTTCTTTCAGAGTGAACATCTTATTAACCATATGAAAACTTCATCCAACTTCGTACAGAATGCCAGATCCATCTTCCTCCAGTTAGAATAAATTAATAAGAGTTTTACACCTTATTAGGCAATGACTACAGCCCATGGCCAGCAGGAAGCAGTTACAGAAAAGAGATCGTCTCCCTTCAGCACCCCTTTTAAATTAAAGGTGTAAACTCTTTAAGAGTAAAATAAAAGTAATAGATGGATCTGGAACCTGACTGGAAATCCACGTGAGTGCCAGTGGCAGCAGAATAACTGCAGGAGGCCCCTGCCCAAGATTCTGCTGTCCAGAATGAAAAGTTCTAAACTTCTAAAAACAGTCCTGGATGCTGTACTAAAGACTGATAAATAATCAATCAAAACAACAAACAGCCATCCACCTCATAGCTCCAACAATAATTATGCCAAAGCTTAGCAAGATAAAATTGGCAAAAGGGGGGGAATGATGTGGGCTATGGGTGGAAGGCTATTTGTCTCTTCAGAGATAACTAAGCTGTTTGACTTGTGGGTGTGGAACGGTAAGAGGCTGCAGTCCTGCCCTTAGGGACAGTGGAAGCGGCTCCAGTCCCAGGAAATGTTTAACAATGCAAGGGCTATAAACTTTAAGTATTTAGGGGAAATGCAAAAAGTAAATATGCTAAAAGCATATCTAGAAGGTTTAGAGTCCATGCTAAAAGCTTACCTAAGATGTGGAAGAGATATATGCTAATTGAAGCCTATTGAGAACTGAAACAAAGGGACCATTTGGCCTTTCCTCTCTGTATAAAAGACATTTGAAAATCTTGTTTGGGGCTCGGGATTCAAACTGAAAGTTCCCGAGTCCGGCCGGTCGTCAATAAACCATTTTTCCTTCTCAAAATCATTCCTGAGTCCTGGCCTCTCTATACTCAAATAATTGAACTTCTCTTAAATTCCACAACAATAACACTCAGTTGACACACAACTTATTAAACCACCATGTAGTCAATTCCATTCCATTTGAAATGATAATTTCACCTTTTATTTTTATATTTGGTCATGTTTAATGAGCCAAGCATATTATTCAGGTGAAATCCACACTAACATAAGGCCAATGGACAGGGAAATAACACTATTTGATCATGTTTGCCCAAACTTCAGTAAGATGATAAAATGACAAATGAGTAGGATGAGAACTCCAAACTATTACCAAGTTTATTAATATGTGCAGTGCCTATTACGAAAATTTACCTGAGTACAGAATCTATGTAAAGTTTTAGTCTTCATGTTATTATGTTGGATTTTAAAAGGTCATCTAATGTAAGGTTTTCAGAACTTGTTAGGCTGTGCTTCAAAACTTTTTAGTAAAGATTATTTTTGGTTTGGAGAGGGAATCACCAATATACATAGAAATAAAGAGATATTATTAAACACCAAAAACATATTTCCATATTGACAATACTAAAATATAAATACTAAATATTTTGAATAAAAATAGCATTGTATTTTACATAATAACTCTAAATATTAGGAAATTTTGCCTGTTTAAAAAACATTTTAATGTTTGTGCCCTGAAAGCTCTTCTGGTCAGGGCAATAACCTAGAGACATAAAAACAATCAAATATCTTATAAAATTTATCAGTGCTGCAACCAACCCATGCATTTATGGGTGCACAATTTTTATATGTATTTTAAATGCACTCATCTAATATCAAGTGTAAATCACCTAATTTGCTTAATACTCAAATCTGAGCATAAATAAAACTTACTAGTGGGCTATATTTTAAATTCTACAATGGAATACAAAAATTAGAAATGTAGTGACTCCATCTGTAAAATTCAAAAACACTTTCAACTTATCTGATCGTAAATTCACGTTGCTCCAGAATCAGACTTGGTTATGGTCCAATTTGGACACCTCTCAAATGCTAACAATGACAAGGAAGTGAAAGGCAGATATTGAGCAACTCAGCTTTCCTGTTTCTTTCCCCCACAGAATTTACATTTTCTAGCCAAATGCAAAGCTGGCAAGCTCCATAAAATAAGAATAGTTTTTCACGACTCTTCTCTAAAGCCCCAGGTGTTGGAGACTAATGAGATTTAAATACAGGGTGCTCCCATCAACAGCTGACCATTACCTACCTCCAGCCCTGAGAAAAAGGACTGGGGTGCAGGTAACAGCACACACTTTTTAGTAATAAAATCGTGCTAAACTAACCACAGCTCTTTCCAGATGTTTCTCCTGTAGTGCAAAACTCGTTCACTTAAAATTCCTGGATCTCTCTAAATTTCAAATGCGAGATTTTCCACAGTATTCAGGTTTTTGTTGTTGTTGTTGTTGTTGTTTGTTGTTTGTTTGTTTTTTAGGAGTTACTAGGGATTGAATCCCAAACCTTGTATATGGGAAGCAGGCACCAAACCACTGAGCTCTATCGGCTTCCCTCAGATTTTTTTTCAATTATTTGATGCTTACTACTTCCACAAATGGTATTTAAATTGGTGGCTTACAATAAAAAACATTTCTTAGCATAAAATAGTTCCTATGTATTTTCATAACCTTTAATTTTGCATGATTTCTAGCAGATAGAAAATGAAAAGGTAGAAGAACTTCAGTGTATCTCAGGCTTAAATGTGGTTTAAAATCAGTGCTTTCTGTGTCAAAACTGTTATACCTGGACATTGTAAGTCCTCCCAGGGCCCACTGGATGGAATGAGGGAGAGTATGGGCCATGATGTGGACCTTTGACCATGAGGTGCAGAAGTGCCCAAAGATGTACTTACCAAATGCAATGGATGTGTCATGATGATGGGAATGAGTGTTGCTGGCGGGGGAGAGGTGTGTTGGGGGTGGTGGGGTTGAATGGGACCTCATATATATATTTTTTTTAATGTAATATTATTACAAAGTCAATAAAAAAATAAAATAAAATAAAAAAATAATTAAAAAAAAAACGGTTATACAAGTAAAAGTGCTGAAGGCTTAAGTGCTCCAGTGCCTCATCCTGAGAAACTCCTAGTTAAGGCTCAAGAGCAGAAATCATTTGTTAGGGTTCCTTTGGGGAATCCACTGGCATTCCTTTGTCTCTGCAGACTGGATAACACGTTCCTTTCATCAATTCAAGACTGGGACATGGAGCTCGGAGCAAATCAAATCTCCACTGTCCAGGCGACCTCACTACTCTGAAAGGCAAGATTCAAACACCTGCACCAAGTTTCTTATAGCAAAACCACTTTTAAAACAGGTGTTTCTTATAATACATAATCTAATAAACTATCTCACCACTGTAAAAATTACTTAAGAGATAAACTAATTTTTACATATGATTTAAATTAATTCTTTCTTTCTACGCAATTGTACAATGAAGAGCAAAGCTGGAAGTGCTGGCCTGTAAAATGTTAGTTATTATCATATAGTACCTATGAAGAATTTTATGCATTTCCAGAGGGGAAGAAATGTGCTCTGCTCAAAAAGAAAAATGAAATAATAAGTTTTAACAATGAACCCTGAGTTAAACCATGGAGTATAAATAGTACAATTGTAAAAATGTGCTTTTAGGAAAGTGGATGTGGCTCAGGCAGTTGGGTGCCCACCTATCACATGGTAGGTCCTGGGTTCGGTTCCTGGTGCCTCCTAGAGAAGACAGACAAGACAGTGAGCTGACGCAGCAAGCTGACACAAGATGGTGCAACAAAATGACGCCATGAAATAACACAAGGAAACACAATGAGAGACACAAACAGCAGGGAACGGAGGTGGCTCAAGCAATTAGGTGCCTCCCTCCCACATGGGAGGTCCCAGATTCGGTTCCTGGTAATGCCTAAAGAAAAAAAAAAAAGCACACACAAAAAGTGTACACAATGAGCAGGCAGCAGCAAACCCAGACAATGGGGGCAGGGGATGGAGAGAAATAAATAAAATAAATCTTAAAGTAAATGTACTTTTATCAATTGTAACAAATGTACCACACCAATGCAAAGTGTGAATAATAGGGCAGTATGTGGGAACCCTGTATTTTATGCATGATCGTTCTGTAAATGTATCACTTCCCTAATAAAAATATATATAAAAATAAAAACCCCAGAAAATTCCAACGCTGCCTTTTCCATTTTGATCTTAACTTCTGCTTATGCGAAAAGGGGAAAACTAGGGTTTGTAGGAAACCAAGGAGACCTCACTTAAAGGGGAACTGCCTAAGCTAATGGAAAGAAGTTCTGTCATAGATAGCGCAAAATAGGAGTTAAAATAAAAGTGACATAAGTAGCTCTTGGAAAATCTGTGTAGCTGGAAGGGGGGAAAGGGGATTATAACATATTATCAACCTTCCAAGTTCTGTTTGGGACATTTTGTTAACAATTAGTTTGTACACCCTGTGGGGCAACATAAGTGAACTGTTTTGAGTGGCAGAGTTCCAGGAAAACTTCAAATTTTCATGGCTTATTTACAATGTTGTTTCTCTACCACACACTATGATAATAATAATGAAAAGAATAATAAATATTGAGGCATTTTCTTTTGGTGGAAGCCAGTAGAACACTTTTTTGTATTTGTACAGAACTGTGTAGTTTACCAAGTGTTTTCAGGAATATTTCCAGCACTTGGAGAAAAATGAGATTAATTCAAGCCCCAGTTCTGCCTCTGTTTACTTGTGTAATCCTGGGCAAGTCACCTTTCTTAGCCTCAGTTTCCTCCACTGTTAATGAAATTGTATAAAACTTTCTTGGTGTTTGGCAAGTGCTCATTAGGTACTAGCTATTTTATATCAATAATCAAAAGCCTTGGATTCTCACACCTTCAAAATATTCTGACTTTTAAATATATGCCCAGAAACTACTCAAAAATAGGACTTTTCTCTTTTGGAGTTCTTCAGGTGTTTTTCAACTGTCAAGCTAGCAGGAAAAAACAAAAACAAAAACAAAAATAGGAGGAGGGGATGCATGCACCTGACAGATCAGTTAATGCAGCCTTCTTTCATCTCGACTCCACTGCCCTTCCTTTGAACCCCTTTCTCATCTTCATATCCTGCCTGCCTCAGGCATGCCTTCAGCTTGCTTATCTAAAAGGAGAGGGAAAGGAAAAGAGAAACTGAAATAGGTAGCAACAAAATCCATGAATAACAAGGTTTAATGAAATGCTCTGTTCTGTAAGTACATGCCTAGAAGGAAAAGCAACTTGAAAGCCAACAGAATTTTCTTTTCCATTTTCATCCAAATCTTAATAAACCTGAGCCATCAATGTCTAAGGAAATAAATAGTTCCATTCAAGTGGTAAAAACATTGAATATGGACTGGAATCACAAAGAGTTAATTTCTAAAGGAAATGATTGAAATTATATATTTGGAAATCTGCTCAATAAGCATAAATATTGTCAGTTAATATTTAATTTATTTTTGGTGACTTAAGTTATCATAAATAGAATTCATTTAATGATTATTCGGCATATTTCAAAGATAAAAGCAAGCAATCTAGGGTCTCAAGGTGCTTACAATACTTAGAAAGATTCCCAAACCTTGTTATAAGCCCATCATTTTGGAATATGTGTGAAGCCTCAACACAATGTGATGTAAGAAGAGTTACAGGCTGTCAAGGGTTGAACTGATCTACCAGGTGTCAGAGGTAGCCTATTAAACAATAATCAAGCTCTGAGGGTTGGGTTCACTTCACGTGTCAAATTGGCCACATAACGGTGCCCAGTTGTTTGGTGGAGCAAACACTGGGATAATTGTAACGAGAGGGCATTTCATGGACTTTAATCATCACTGAGTTCATTGCATCGATGGCTGATTACATCTATAATCAACTGAGGAGATTGCTGTCAGCAATGAGTGATGTCTCATCCCTCAGCCTGAAAAGGAAAAGTGATTTCAGCTTTCAGAGGGAGACCTCCTGTCTCTGCTTCACACAGCCAGCATCTCCTGGGGAACCCATAGAGGATCTTCATTGGGGTCCCTGGCTGGCAGCCTGCTCTATGGAATTGGGACTCAGGCATCCCCACAATCACACAAGACAATTTCCTAAAATCTCGTACTAGTTACTGATATTTCCTGTCGGTTTCTGTTTCCCTAGAGAAAGCTGACTAATACAGGAGCCAAAATGGAAGTAAACAGTGAAGACCTCAATCAATTACTGTGACAGTCTAAGCAAGAGGGTCAACTGAGGAGAGAAGCCGGCTGCCCCCTCTTCCATTTCTCCATGGAACCTAAGGTCTTATGGATCTATACACATGGAGTTGTTTCTGTGCTGAGACTGAAGGGGTGTGAGCTGAGGAGTGGCGAAGTGCTTAGAGTGGAAAACACAGGACAAAGAAGTAATGCTGCACAGACGTGTTTTGTTGTAGAATTTGAGAGAAGTTCAATTATTTGAGTATAGAGAGGCCAGGACTCAGGAATGATTTTGAGAAGGAAAAATGGTTTATTGACGGCTGGCCGGACTCGGGAACTTTCAGTTTGAATCCCGAGCCCCGAACAAGATTTTCAAACGTCTTTTATACAGAGAGGAAAGGCCAAATGGTCCCTTTGTTTCAATTCTCAATAGGCTTCAATTAGCATATATCTCTTCCACATCTTAGGTAAGCTTTTAGCATGGACTCTAGACCTTCTAGATAAGCTTTTAGCATATTTACTTTTTGCATTTCCCCTAAATACTTAAAGTTTATAGCCCTTGCATTGTTAAACTGTTTCCTGGGACTGGAGCCGTTGCCATTGTCCCTAAGCACAGGACTGCAGCCTCTTACCGTTCCACACCCACAAGTCAAACAGCTTAGGTTATCTCTGAAGAGACAAAGAGCCTTCCACCCATAGCCCACATCATTCCCCCCTTTTGCCAAAGATTAACTTGCTAAGCTTTGGCATAATTATTGTTGGAGCTATGAGGTGGATGGCTGTTTGTTGTTTTGATTGATTATTTATCAGTCTTTAGTACAGCATCCAGGACTGTTTTTAGAAGTTTAGAACTTTTCATTCTGGACAGCAGAATCTTGGGCAGGGGCCTCCTGCAGTTATTCTGCTGCCACTGGCACTCATGTGGATTTCCAGTCAGGTTCCAGATCCATCTATTACTTTTATTTTACTCTTAAAGAGTTTACACCTTTAATTGAAAAGGGGTGCTGAAGGGAGACGATCTCTTTTCTGTAACTGCTTCCTGCTGGCCATGGGCTGTAGTCATTGCCTAGTAAGGTGTAAAACTCTTATTAATTTATTTTAACTGGAGGAAGATGGATCTGGCATTCTGTATGAAGTTGGATGAAGTTTTCATATGGTTAATAAGATGTTCACTATGAAAGAAACAAACTTAATTAAAAATTTGGAATACCCGTTTTTAAAAGAGGACATTGGATTACAGAGGTAGACAAGGTTAGGTGCCTATAAAGATGGCACTCCTTCTTAAAAGCTGGTGGAAACAGCATATATATTCTTTTTTTTTTTTTTAAGTTATTTCTCTTTAGAGGGAAATTGCAACAGACACTTAACTTTGTCTGAAGACACATTCCAAGCTGTTCAGTGATTGGCACTCATTCGCTCTGTCAGATGCTCCTGGTCAACTGGCACTACTTGGGCAACTGGCTTCACTCAGGATTAGAAAACACTAAGTTGGAAATTCTCTTGGTTTTCACCTGTGAAGTGATTAGAACTACAGAATAAAGGTTTTTTTTACACCTTGTTTTTAATTGTACAATTTCTAGCAATTTTGACTTTTCAATAGGTGACTCAACATCAGCAAGCAAGCCTCACCTTTGCTACACAGCAGAGTACAGTAGAATATAGAAGTTGACTGAGACTGGCTGAGACTGCCACCTTATTCTATAGACATGTTATTAACTGTTTAGAAAATGATTTTACCAGGAATTTAACATGTCTAATATACTTCTGCACTTGATCCAAAATAGAAAAGATAACATTACAATTATTAGGCATATATTTAGTACAGGATAAAAGTACAGCACTTAATATTAACTAATGTATTACTTAATGCATAAGGATTCAGAGTTGCAATTATTAGTTTTAAGTTTCAGGTTTGTAATACCTTACATTTTATCTTTCCATGAGAGCAGGCCATAATGCCAATTGTGTTTAAGTTTCACTTACAGTATCCTGGTATCATGGCTCCACTTAGCATGTTCTTCAACGCAGTGAGCAAGTTGCAGCATCCTTCATCTTAGAGAGATTTCCCAGTACTCTACTAGCCTGGTGCATAGTGTTCTCTGGCACCATGGAACAGTGCCAGTCTGGAGGCAATATCCGTTGTACACTTGGCTGTACCGAGTCATTATTGGCTGCTGCAGGAGCTTGAAACTGCAATATAGTTTCCATCGACTTCAGGAGCAGAACCAGAGACTGATATAGCACATATTTTTAATTGAGGGGTCAGTGACCAGCCTAGCCAATAACTCACATGGAGAGGCCACCTGTAATGTATTCAAGGCCTGGTTTGAATGCACAAGAGTTTGACAATGTTAAAGTTTATTCCTTGTTTATATATATATTTTAAACAACTTAACGCAACACATATATCAAATGACTGTTTACTTACACAATTTTACTATGAAGATAACAGTAGGTACTTTACTTTAGTAATAGAGGAAAATATTATTTTTCATTGTTAAAATGAAAACAGAATATTTCCAATAGAATCAAGACAACTTTTTATTACCATTTACTGAAATGTGTACTTTGCAGTGGCCTTCAGACAGGTTTATTATCATGAAGTTATTTCTGCTACCAATACCAATCTAAGTTTTTTAGTTAACAATGACTTCTACAACTAGAACTATTTAAACATTTTCAGTTTGGAAGATGTTTTACAAACTCTTTATAATTGACTATAACCACATTGACTAGCCACCTCATGTTTAAATAAACTTACTAAATTACAATTACCAATGAAAGAAATTTACTCTTTAAGAGAGCATATCTACAATCTTTTTCCTTTAGCCTAATTTCACCAATGTGAACTTACAATTTTCATTACTGTAAAGATTTTGTACATATAATGTTAATTTAGTTTATAAATTAACTATGGGAGATTACAATCAAGTTAAATAAAATTGAAACCATAGTAGTTTATGCAAGGAATGTTCTCTTTTTCCCTTACAGGAAGCTAAAAACTTCTTTTCTTTGTTTAAGTTAGGAAAATTAATAATTTAAAAGCATACTGACTACCAGGTTTTAAAACACATTACACAATTATGTAATTTTTTTTTAATCATAACCCAGGAAAGATCTCTCCATAGTTTTTATGGACTTTCCTTTACTTACTGAAATTTGTTAATAGAGCCACTAATTACCTTTATTTCGTTGGAAAGAAATCTTCTGGAAGAAAATAAGGCTCACCAGATCGTGGAGAAGAATTTATTCTCAATCTTGCAAGAAGGTGCACAGAGCCAGATATGGCTGGTGCCCCGAACAAAGAAAAATGACACAATTTATACCCCTAAGCCTAGCATGCAAGCTCTTCCTCTGTTTTTCCACAAATTGGATACTTCAGAAGTTACAGCTTATCTGAGATCTAACCTTCCCACGCAAAAGTTTGTGATTTAACTGCTTCCTCTATCATATTCCAACCATTTTAGTTTTTACCTGCTCCCCTTTGTCAAATAAGGAATAGAATTTAGTGCTGAAATGGCATCGACTTAGTCCTTCTTGGGCATCCTTCCACTGCCCATAGGACTGGCCTAAGCTGGTCTCCTCCACTGCTGTCCAACCCGGGAGTGAGAGACTGAGGCAGCAGGCCGCCAGGTTACACCAATCAACAATTTTTTCCTTACATGAAAATTAACCTAATCTTTGGTGGTTTTTTTTTTTTTTTTTTTTTATGGCTGACAAAAGGTTTAAACTGGGAAATTAAAGGGCAAACTGTTTCTTAATTCCCTAGCCTAGTAGATAGGTTTAATCTGCCACACCTAGTCTTGCCTTTAAAGCTCTTGCAAAGAGGAGGCCCTTCCCAATTGTTTCTATAATCAGATTTCTATGACTTTTTCATCCTGCTTAGTTTAATTTGGGCTTTAAGAATATTTACAAATATAACTGCATATTTAATTTTTAACAATTTGAATAGAGCTCTTTTAAGAATATTTATTTGTTAATTTGATATTATCCTGATGTATGAAGACATACACTGAGCTTTTTTTTTTTAAAATGGGCAGACACAAAGAGTTAGACACAAACACAACTCATTGATATTACTTATAATTTGCATTATTTTATATACTGTTTAGCTTAATTAATTAGGGGTCCAGAAATACATATTACTTATATAACTGCATATTTAACCTCAACAATTTGAGCAAATAGGCAGACATAAATAGTTTGAGACAAAAACATAACTTTAATTACTTTAAACTTCTAATCTTTACAAAACAAGTGTGACTGCAAACATTTCAAAGACTCCTGAAACTTTCCTTAATTTGCACTATGACCACGCAGTTTACCGCAAGAATTTTCCTTCTTACTTAATGGATTGTAATAACCAAAATGTTCTCAATGCTTTAGCACCATTTTGTTTTAGAACTTTTTATTTTACTTTGAAATTAGCAGAATTTTGGATAAACAACAAGATTAATCTTATATTTACTGAGGCTATTTGAAGACTCAGGAAGACAGATGTTTCTCTCATGAATTGCCACTCTTAGGGACACTGATCGTCCAGGCAGGAGACTTCTCCCCCTCCACCCCTCTTTTGATTTTGGAGATAATAAAATTCCAGTGGTCATTTAACCTTATTCCATCAGGCAGCAATTTATGTAGTTTACACTTGAATTCATGAGAGAAAGGGTTACTAATACCAGGACAGGAGACAGTGATGTCCCAGCTCTTCTCTGGCCTATAGGGGCAGAAGCTATTATGAAATAACCATAGGCAAAGGCAAGGGGTGAGGTTAGCCTTGACGTAACCATAAACTAAGGAAAGGTAAAGTTTAGAGTTTACACTTAAATAATAATTTCAGGCTAAATTCACCCAGCTATAATTTCAGTTATTACCTTTCCACTGTTTTATAATATAAATGCATTTATAAATGATTTTAACGACAAAGTCATCTTCTGTTTCCTTAACAATAAAAACACATTCCATATATCCCACATACTAAGTTACCAGGCAAACTTCTTACAACATGTAATTGCCATTAATACTAAAAAGCTTGTTAAAATAATGAACTTTTCTTCACTTTAAATACTTAGCATGTAATACCAGAAACAGTTTCTTTGGAAGCAAGTTGGCAGGGGAGGCTGGCTGCCAAATAAATTTGTTGTAAAATTATCTTTTATTATTATTATTATCAATTCAGTTTTTGTTTAATAATGACTTTCTGCAATTTGCCATTTAAATACCTTAATTTAAACAATGGTTTGTAAAACCTTTGTAATTATTTATACCTTTAAGACAAATTTTACCTTCACAGAACACATTCTCTTACTTAAAGTTACTACAATACCTTCTAAGAACCTGGGCAGAATGCAAAGGTATTTTGGCTTTGACACCCTAAGGAGGGAACTTTACTAACTTTACTGCATTTATTCTGATTCTGCTTTTCACCCCCTTCACTTGCCCCCTTCCAGGCAGTCAGGTGCACAACAAACAGGAATGTCGCTTATGAATAGAAGGGTGGACTCATTGAAAAGGGGCAAGCCACTCCCCCCTTTCCAGCTTTCAGCCAAAATGGGCAGACAGAACCTACTCAAATTTGGCAATTCTCCCAGGGACCCAGCCACCCTGACTGGGACATCCCCAACAAACTTGGGTGCGTGGCGTGGACACAGATGGCCTCCAAGCCCCGGCAAAGGGCCAGACCAGAGACAAGACAGCAGAGCATGCACAAACATCTAGACTCCGCAAACATCCAGACTCCTCAGCTTTTGCCCCAGAATCATTTCACCCCCTTGCCAATGGCAAGGGAGGGCTCCAGCTCAGCTGTAATTCCACTTTACATAAGGACACAACTCCAACACTAGCCTTGAGCTGACACAGACAGAAGCACAAAGGTCACTAATCTGACCCACAAGTTTATATATTTGTTTTCACCATGGCTGCCCCCACAGCCATCACAAACCTCAGAACACTTAACATTTGGTATAAAGCGAATTCATTCACAAATTAGCACCATAACAAAAGATTTCAGCTAGACTTTTCCACTGTTTAACTTTACACCCAGACCAAGCTCCACTAGAAAAGCCAATCCATTTTTCTGTAACCAAGTTTGTTTGTTTGTTTGTTTGTTTGTTTTTTAATCCAGACCAATTTCCAGGACGTTAGGACTTGAACCTATAAACAACCCTTCCTATTAAAATCAAGCCTCCACTCCTTTAGTGGATATAAGACTAGTACCAGATTCTAACATGCAGTTAGACAAACCCAAAACACCAGGGCTTTTTCCCGGTTTTTCTCCAGGACATTAGGACTCAAACCTATAAACAACCCTTCCTATAAAAATTGAGACTCCACTCCTTTAGTGGATATAAGACCAGTACCAGATTCTAACATGCAGTTAGACAAACCCAAAACACCAGGGCCTTTCCCCAGTTTTTCTCCTTTTCCCAAGCCTAGAGAGAACGGCTTCCCCCCAACCTTCTGGGGCTACTAGGGTTCTCTCGGGAGGTGATCAGCCTCCCCTTCCTAGCAATTAAAGCTAGGGCCTTCCAGACTGTGCTCACCCGGGGAGTCTTACCTTCTTCCATGTTCGGAGTTCTTTTTCGTTCCCAGAATCTTTCTCTTCAGACCTTCCATTGCCCTCGATTTTTGTCGGGAAGATTCTGGTGGAGCCCACATCTTTTCTGGATTAAATTTAATCCAGGGGCACCCAGATTTGAGGTTCACCCGAGTCCTCCCGGCTTCCTCGGGGATTTGGAAGGGGCAGCACAATGCTACTGTCTTTGGCCTTCATTTGTTGTCCCATCTGGGTCGCCAAAAATGTTGTAGAATTTGAGAGAAGTTCAATTATTTGAGTATAGAGAGCCAGGACTCAGGAATGATTTTGAGAAGGAAAAATGGTTTATTGACGGCCGGCTGGACTCAGGAGCTTTCTGTTTGAATCCCGAGCCCGGAACAAGATTTTCAAAAGTCTTTTATACAGAGAGGAAAGGCCAAATGGTCCCTTTGTTTCAGTTCTCAATAGGCTTCAATTAGCATATATATCTTCCACATCTTAGGTAAGCTTTTAGCATGGACTCCAGATATTCTAGATAAGCTTTTAGCATATTTGGTTTTTGCATTTCCCCTAAATACTTAAAGTTTATTGCCCTTGCATTGTTACACTGTTTCCTGGGACTGGAGCCGTTGCCATTGTCCCTAAGTGCAGGACTGCAGCCTCTTACCATTCCACACCCACAAGTCAAACAGCTTAGGTTATCTCTGAAGAGACAAAGAGCCTTCTACCCATAGCCCACATCAGTTTAATAGAAAGCAATTTCAGAAATGGCAGAAGTAATATAATTTTACAAAAGAAAAAGCTGAGCCCAAAATCAGGCATCATTAGAATTTTATCCCACATTTTCTGCAGAGTTACAAATCATTATTTATCTATCCTTTTACAAGTGCACCTTCTAGACTCCTCTGAACTCTATTATTTGGTTGAAAATTACATCATAATTCAAAAGGCTTGATCATGGTTGTGTATATGTAACAAATACTACTTTGCACAGGAAAATTTGTGAGAGAAACCATTGACTAAACTGGATGTCTTGGTGACCATCAAAGCAATGATTTATTTTTAAATAGTTATAGCATACTCACTATTTGAGAGATTACAATAGGACTGAAAGAGGCTATAATGAGAAATAATCAAGGGTTTCTGTTCTTAAGAAGGTAGTAGTCTGGTAGAGGAGAGTAAACTTGTACAAAATTAATTAATTGTAAAGTATAGATGAGTGCCATAGGAGTGTGTAAACAATGATATGGGAACTCAAAAAAAAATTTCCTTTAGAAAAATGGGGTGGGGAATGGAGAGAAAGCAGGAAAATGTTACTATTAAGCAGCCCACGAGCTTGACCTGAACAGAGAATGCTTTTCACGAGGTGTCTGGGTATGTATATGCTCATGCACAGTTGTGTGTTTGGAGAGGAAGATATTTCAGCTAGAGTGGAAAATGTGAAAGTTAAGAAGAGGGGAGTTGGTAATTGAGTTTAGAGAGCACATAAGAACATTCAAGTGGTTATTTGGAAATTAAACTAAAAGGATAAGTTGGCATTATATTATAAATAGCCTTGAATAACCATGAACTTGGAATTTATTTAGGAATCAATAAGTTCTAATATGAAACCATTTCGATTCTGTAAAATATTTTAGCAAATTTGAATTGAAGAAATCAGTATGATGGGCTCTTGGAAGGTAATTTAACATTAGAATACCTGTACTTGGGCAGTGATAAACATTCACCCATTCACTCTTCCATTCATTCAACATCCAATAGTATTAATATGCATCAATATATACCAACTAATACAAAAATGAACTAAAAAGATCTGATCCCTGGCTTTATGCAAGTAGTGAGAATGTGGAGGATGATGTGACAAACTCAAAATCTGTAATGAAGGCAGGAATGATAGGGTTTTACCACGAATCATTGTGAACTGACTTATCAATTGCCTAAATTGGGTCACAGGTAAGAGAGAATGAAAAGCATAAGTCACTAGCAATATTAATGAGTATGCCAATAATACAGAATGTTAAAAGACTACAATAAAACATTTTTATTTTAAAAAGATGGATAAAATGGAAAATCATTGGTAAAATTGGGTGAATTCCAAGCAAAGTAATGGCAGCTCTAAAATATGTAAAAGACACTCAAGTGGTAACTTTACTGTTCCCTAAAAGAAAAATATAGTAAAGCAAAATAAATAAAAAATCAGAATATGACTGTAGTCAACCTCAGGCAATTAGAGTGGTAAAAAGACTTTTGAAATTTTACTGCAAAGAGAAAAAACGCATTAAAAATGGATAAATTGGATGATGTTTATGTACCTGTAAATATAAGAGATATGGTGCATAAGTTGTGTTCTGGACCTAACTGAAAAGTCCTGAGAATAAAAGCCAAGGATCTTGGTGGAAGTAAGCAGACATGTTAGACCATGAGTTTCTTTCTTCCATCTTTCTATGTGTTCAATGCTAGTCTAGAGAAATACCATTAATTTTTGTCTGTTTATTTTAGATTTATATTGCATGCTGTGCCCTTGCTAAATCACTTATTAGTTCCAAGAATTCTTTTATAGATTCCTTGGGATTTTCTTAAAAATAGACAATCATGTTATCTTAAATTAAAGACAGTTTTATTGCTTCCTTTCAAATCCATATGCCTTTTATGCTTGCCTTATTTCACAGGCAAGAATTTCCAACATTATGTAGAATAAGAATGGGGAGAGTGGACATGCTTGGCTTGTCCCAGAACATTCAGACCTTTGCAATTATGCATAGTGTTAGATGTAGACTTTTATACATGTTCTTTTTAAGACAGTTCTTCTCTGTTCCTCATTTAATGAGAACTGTAATCATTGATGGCTTTTGGATTTTTGTCAAATAATATTTTCTATATCAATTGTTATGATAATGTGATTTTCTATCTTTAGCCTATTAATACAGAGGGCTACACTAATTAATTATTTGGTTATGAAACCAGCCTTACATACCTGGAATGAACCCTTCTTAGTCATGATCTATAATTTTTTTTTCATATTGCTGGTTTATATTTATTAATATTATGTTAAGGATGTATTCATGAGGAATATTCCCACAACTAATATAATTCTCCAGTGAATCTGTACATGGATAATTTTTGGGGGTAAGCAGGAATTTAAAAAATGATAAATGCATTATCCTTAATAGTAACAGCACTGTTCAAAGCATCTAGTTCATATTGGGTGTGTTGCGGTAATCTGTATTTTTCAAGGAATTGTTTCATTTCATATAATTTGTCAAATGTGTGTGTGCAGAGGTGTTCGTTGTGTCCTTTTATTAACCTTCTAGGATCTTAATGGGATGTAGTTAATATTTCCTGTATGATTCCTATGATTCCTAATATCAGTTAATTTGTTTCTTCCCTATTTCTTCCTGTGTTAGTCTTGCTAGAGGTTTGTGAAATGTATTGATCCTTTAAAATAAGTAGCTTTTTTGTTTTATTGATTTTCTCTAAATTTTTTTCACTTTTAATCTCATTGATATATTATAATTTTTATTATTTCCTTCCTTCTGATCACCTTGGGTTTATTTCAGTCTATTTTTCAAAGTTCTTAAGGTGTAAGCTGATATTATTAACTTGAGATTTTTCCTTTTATCCAATGTATGTATTGGGTGCTATCAATTTCCCTCTCAGCACACCTTTAGCTGGGTCTCACAAGTTTTGATATGCTCTATTTCAGTTTCACTTCAATGAACAATTTGATTTCCCATGAAACTTTTTCTTTGACTCATGGACTATTCAAAGTGTGTTGTTAAGTTCCCAAATACTGTGATATTTTCCTATTGTACCTCTCTGTTATTTATTTCTAGTTTGGTTGCATTATGGTGAGAGAGAACACAACATATGATAGGGATTATCTTAAATTTATTGAAGTTTTAATTATGGCCAAGGAAATGGACTATTTTAGTACTTAAAAATAGTATTCTGCTGTTGTTCAGAGAAATGTTCTATAAGAGTATATCCTGTTGGTAACAATATTATCATGTTATTCTGGTTTCCTTTTTGAATGTTCTATCACTTGTTGAGAGAGGGGTGTTGTAGTCTTCAACAATAATAATGAATTTGTCTATTTCTCCTTTCAATTCCATTAGGTTTTGCTTCATATATTTTGCAGCCCTGTTGGTTGGCACATGCCCATTTAGGATTTCCATGTCTTTTAGGTGGTTGACACTGATCGCTATATAACATCTCTCTCTGTCTCTGCAATTTTCTTTACCCTGAAGTATCTTTCTTTTAATTAATGTTTTGCTGCTGCTGTTATTGTTGTTTGCTTCATATTTGATGTCATTATCAAAAGTTTTCCCTTGAGGTCCCACTGATCTTTTATTTTATATATTTAATTTGTTTTTTGTTTGTTGACTAGCATATCACATTTTGACTCATAATGAACAATAAGTAAATTAAGGTTTACCTGATATAAATTTTCCATACATTATTTTCAACATCCCTATATCACTATGCTTGAAATTGTTTTTTTACTGTAGATAAGATAGTTAGTTCAGATTTTTAATAACCATCATTAATTACTCTCTTTTAATTGATAAATTTATGTTTTACTAATTAAGGTTTAAGAATGACATTTTACTTTTTGTTTTCAGTTTGTTCTGTCTCTTTTTTCATTTTCCTGTTTTCTTTTTCCTGACTTTTGGAAGGTTATGTGTACATTTTTTAGAGCTTTATTTTGACCTATCTATGGTGATTTTTAATATATCTACTTACATATCTTTTTTAGTGGTTTCTCTATTTTATATATATATATATATGTATGTATGTATATATTATTTATTTATTTGTAGCTCATCACAGTCTGTTGATATCTTAGAATCACATAAGACATTGTTATGTTTGCCCCAACTGTAATAACTTTTGCCTCAATTCAAACATAATTTAGAAAACTCAAGAGGAAAATGAAAGTATATTATATTTAGCCTTTTTATTTGTCTATGATGTTCCTTCTTTCTCCCTAATATTCTAAGGCTCCTATTTCATCATTTCCTTTCTCTTTAGAGAAATTTTCTTAATTATGCTTTAGGATAAGTCTGCAGGTAACACATTCTCTTAGTTTTCCTTGAGAATGTCTTGATTTCCCCTTTGAAATATATTTTTTTGATGAACATAAGATTCTGAATTAACAAGTTCCTTCTGAATTTGAAAGATATTGTGCAATTTCCTTCTGGTCTTCATGGTTTCTGAGGAGAAATTACCATGATTCTAATTGTTTTCCCTTTACATGTAAAGGTTGTTTCCCTTGCACTAATTTCAAGAATTTTCTTTCTTTGCAATTTGCTTTCAGAAGTTTGACTATGATGTATCTTGGTGTGGTTTTCCTTGGATTTGTAATTTCATGGCTTTGCTGAGCTTCTTTAATCTGTAGGTTTATGCCATTTTTTACAAATCTGAGAAGTTTTCATTATTTCTTTGATCATAGGTCTGTATCATACTGCTGGGGAAAATAACACAAGTGAAACAAGGAATCTAATAAAATCAGTAAGAATTACTTTTTAAGCCACATGCTCTTTCTTCTCTTCTTCTATTAATGTTTGATCTTTTGTTGGAGCCCAACAGATCTCTAAAATTCCATTCATTTTTTCAGTCTATTTTCTCTTTGTTGTTTAGGTTGAGTAATTTCTCTTCCCTAACTTCCATTTCGAAGATTCCTTCCCTTTGTCCCGCCATTCTTCTCTGAGCCCTTTCACTGAACTTTATTATTTCATTTTCTTATTCTAAAACTTCCACTTGCCTCTTCTTTCCATCATCTATTATATTCTGAATCCTCCTATACTTTCTATTTTTCATTTGTTTCTAGTGTGTTCGTAATTGTTTAAGCATTTTTGAAGCCTCATTTAAAATCTTTGTCAGAATATCCTAGTACCTGCTAATTTAGTATTGACATCTATTGATTTTCTTTTTTTCAGTCAATTTGATATGTTCATGGCTCTTGGTATGATGAGTAATTTTCAGCTGAAACCTGAACATTTTGGATATTATGTTAGGAGACTGTGGATCTTATTTTTGGTGTTTTCTTCTAATCCTGCTTTATCAGAAGAAGAGGGGATGACTTGTTGCTTCTGCCATGTGGGGGTAGAAGTCCAGAGTTCCCACTTGGCATACATTGCCACCCAAGGGACAGCTCTTCATTACTATTTTGTGGAGTTTGGAGTTTGGCCTCCCTGTTAGGCATCCATTGATGCTTCCCTGGCTGTTAGATGCAGGTACGTTGTTACTGCTCCCCACCAGCTCTGTGCTGACATTGTGGTGGGATGGGGAGAACATAATCAACCTATATACTAGAAGTTTCCTTATGTTCCTTGCTCCATTCAAGGCTCTCCAGACATGCTCTTTTACAGTTAAGTTAAATGGTGATTTTGGAAATTTGATCTTAGAAATCCTGTCTTTAAAAAAAACAAAAACTAATTTTTATAGCCCACCAAGAGATTCAAACAAAGGTAAGTGACCTAAAAACTTTTTCTTTTATCTTTGAAATAAAATAAATAAAAGTTAGTATACCATTTCATGGAAATATACTAGTTTCTTTGAGACTAAAATTTACTAATCCCAATTTATTGAAAAATCACAAGTCCACAACTGTTAAGTCTTTTCTGGTGAGAAAGAAATAAAACAAAATGGAGTTACTTTGCCTAAGAGATTTAAAATGGAGTTGGAAGGCAATTCAAGAAGTTACTCTTGGGGAGCAGGTGTAGTACAAGTGATTGAGTACCTGCTTCCCATGTATGAGGTCCTGAGTTCAATTCCTAGTACCTCCTCAAAAAAAAAAAAAAAGTTACTCTTATGTACATCTCAGCCAGATAGCACAAATTGCAAAACCAAAAATGACAATGTCTCTAAGGACATATGGACATCATGAACCAACCACAAAATCAAGAAATTAGTAAACTAAATTGAAAGACATCTGGAACTACCCAAACATCCACCAATCCTATTCTTTACAAGCAATTTATACAATCTTCTTTTTCTTTTAAAACCCTTGCTTGGAAGCCCCAAGATAGGACACAGTTTGGGTTACTATCTGAATCTGTGCTCCTTGAATTGCAATTTTAAGACCCCAAATAAACATTTTTGTTGCCTTGCTGCTCAGTCTATAATTTCTGAGTCAACGCTGGCATATTTGAGTGAATTTAAGTCTGTCCCCTTAAGTGTAGTTTTTTCTGAGGCACACTCAGGTTTGTCACCAATTGTCCCACACTGAAAATAGACTGTGGTAGGCTGTATTGTTTTGTTTACCATATGCAATGCCCATCCCCAGTGGGCCTACTTCCATGAGGCCTCTCTCTACATAGTAGAATTCTCATGTATAGTTCTGTAAGTTTCCTTGATCAAAGATAGATCAGCAGAACTAAACCATGGCATACCTAACAGTAGCTTTAAACACCAATTCCAACATTGCTTTGTCCCTACAGCAACAAGAAAAGTATTCCAGATAAGGCTGCTCTCTCAGCCTGGGTACATAAATCTAAAAAACGTTGAAGTAGAGACACAGCTGACCTCATGAAATGTGAGAAATAAATTCTTGTGGTTTTAAGCCACTTCGATTTTGGGTTGTTAGAGGAGCATAAATTCATGGCTTGGTCTAGATTCAAGGCTCAATCTAGATCATGCTGCTGGATAAAACATGTATAAGAGAAGAAATCTGATCAAAACAAAAATAATTACCTATTTTTATTTGTCATTGATAACCTTGATAAAATCACATAAGGGTCTGTCCTTGGTAGGTATATAAAAAAGTTTATTTAAAAGTTGGAAGAGCTTTCTTATTCAACAATTCACATTGCTGAAAACATCTCGTATGCAAATTTCAAGAGCACAATTGTAAATTATAGTAGCACTGCAAATATCTAAGCCTGAATTATAAAGTGAAGTGCACACATAAAACTCAATATTGGAATTCTCAATACTCTTTTATTCAGTATACTCAGGATTTAGTCTCCAGGTGCTTTTCACAGGAAGGCAAGCTATTATTCTGTCAATTACCATCTTCTATAAGGCATTGTTTGATGCAGCATTTATTTCTTAAAGGAGAGGCCCATTTCAAAACAAGGACACTACAGGAATTTGAAGTCCTGATAATTATAGCTACAACAAACATAACCACTGCCCAACTCCTAGCAGGATTAATATAAATAATTATATAAATTACCTATTGATCTTTCTTATTCTTAAACAATATAAAGAAATAACTGTTTATTGAAAGCCATAATAATAACAATGTATTCAGTGATTATAGCCTAGGGATAAGGGAAATGCATGACAGCATTGTCAAAATTTTGGGAGGGAGGAATTAGCAATTCTTTGTGCCTGAACTATACATAAAGTGTTATTTGAAAGTGGACATAGGTTAATTTTTAAAAAATGTTTGTTGTAAGCTCTTGGGCAATCAGTAAAAAATGTTATAAAGAAGCATAATTATACACTGAGAAGAGTTAAAATGGATCAGATGAAATATTTAATTAGAAACAGAAAAGGTAAAAAATGAGAAGGACAAGAAACAAGGAACAAATGCAATGAATAGAAGATAGTTAAAACCATGATAGATACTATTCTTACTATATATAAAATTACTTTAAATGTGAGTGGACTAATTACACCAATTAAAAGACAGATTGTCAAAGCAGACTAAAAAGCAAGTCAACTATACATTTTTATAGGAAGTCACTTTAAATATAAAGACATAGCTAGGATAAAAGTAAAGGAATGAGGAAAGACATAAACACTAATGCTAATCAAAAGAATACTAGAATAACTACATTATTTTCAGACATGGTAGACTTATGAGCAAGGAAAATTATCAGGGCTAGAGAGGAGCATAGCACATTGATAAAAAGACAAAAACCAAGTCACAATGAACTACATGATCTTTGATAAGGATACGTTGTGGGTTGTCTGTTGTCTATTTGCCATCAACAACAACCCTTTCTACAAATCTCAGAGGGTACACTGGAATAATCATCCCCTGCATCCCTTTCCCTCTGAGGTCTGGGTTAGAATGAGTGGCACTCATGTGAGATTTGGAAGGAAACCCGTTATACTTCTTTCATGTAGCAGTTGTCAGTGGATGCAGAGGCAGAGGTTGAGCTCATGACTCCTGCAGAGATCTCTGAGGTTTGCTGTGGCTTCCAGGTGAGTGTGGATCAGTCACTTCCAGCAGCTGTTTCTGTGACCTCTGCACCCTTCCCTCTTCCAAAGCTTGAGATGTCCCCTGATATCTTGTATTAAAACCTCTCCTACTTAGAATATCTAACACACTTCTATAATTTTTCACTGAAATCTGACTCATGCCATATACCCTCTTGGGAAATAAACTTGTATTTTAAACTTAATTTTGGAGTTTCATCTTTCCATTTAAAGGCACCTGAAAACTACTTCACATTAAGAAGCAATACAATATGAAAAGGATAATTCTTTCTAAAATGTCAAAGATTTATGTGGGTGTTCCAAATGATTTAAGATAAATTATTACATGCAAATAGTTCATTTGTATCCATGAATCAAAGGATTATCAACATTGAAAATTAGGTATTTATTTGAATTACTTAATAAAGTATGAGATCTGGTAATATGTAACACAATTTCAGAATGAAATGATAGAAAAATAAATTATATGTTAAGATGTAATAACTCTGAAAATTTAGATCCATATAATAAAATAGGGAGGCATCAATTTTCACTAAAATGCTTCCCTGGAAATTGCATTAAAATATACAGGACTTTTTTTTTCTACACTCAAGATGATATAATTGGAAGGTGTGCTTCTAGCTAGAACACTTTAAATAAATTCTACCTCTTGTCAATAGCATGGCATAAAAATAGAGGTGAAACAACCATAAACTTCAACTATAAAATAATAAATATCTACAGGTTATGTCCCAGAGAAGGAAAAATACCTTCTATACATTATACAAAATGGTTCCACAATAAACATATAGCATATGAAGAATCCAGGTCAGTTTTATCATAAATTTGACCTATTGTATATGCTTATTTTTAAATAATTTTTTAATATTAAATTTAATGCAATCTTAGGTCTGTCTTAATTGAATTGAATGGAATTTGAAATAAATGGCTTCTAGGGTCAATTTGAATGGTCTGGATTTCCTATTTAAAAAGACAAACAAAAAACATTGGCAATGGTTTAAGTCAGAGTATATATCTTATTTTTCTCTATATTCATTCAAAATTATACCAAGCACCTGAGAGCTTGAACCAAGGTTTCAAAAATTATTTATGAAACAATCACCATGACATCAAACCATTTGAAATCTCACTAGGACTTTAATTATAATTAAAGATGTAAATTCTTATGTCTCATCTCATTACTCATTATATACCTCCCTCCTCCTCCCCTCTGCCCCACACACCCTCTCCAAAATCAGGGAGTTTGAGTACAAGCTCCAATTGAAATAATGAAATGAACTAAGCATAATTACGGCTCTAGTTAGCACAAAAATAATCAGAATCAAATGAAAAGGGTAAAATCAACCAACTGAACTTCACTACTTAAAGCATAATTGTAACAAACCATGGAAATCTGCAGACTAGTTTTACTAATTTGGTCCTCTCATGGTTAAGGTCATGACAGATGAATGACTAGTATTCCTAGATACTCTAAAGTCACTTTAAAAATGTAAATAATCGTGATGGCTAATTTCATAGGTCACCTGGGCTAGGTTATGGTGTCCAGTTGTTTGGTCAAGTAGACGCTGACCTGATTGTTACTGAGAGGCTATTTCATGGATGGATTTGGGTCTATTATCAGGTGATTGCATCTACAGCTGATTGTAGTTACATTCAGCAAAGGAGATTGCCTTCAGCAATTTGGGGAGTCTATTCATCCAACCCATTCGAGGTCTTAAAAGCCAAAGACTGATGATTTCAGAAGCAGAAAAGTTGTCTCAGCTTCAGTCCGCCAGTTTTCTCTGAGGACTACGGACTTGCTATATTTCAGAATCGCCTTTGTGAGCATTTGCAGCTTGCAGCCTACCCTACTGAATTCAGACTAGCCAGTCCTTGTGGTTGTGAGCAAATTCCTGAGAATAAGTCTCTTACATATATTTTTTATGTAATATTACATATGTGTGTGTGTGTATTCTGTCAGTTTTATTTCTCTGGAGAACCCTGACTATACAACCATCAAGAATGGAAAATGCCAAGAGTGGCGCTATATTAAGGCCTTTGAAAGTCAGATACCCTTGGTTAATAACGGAAGCTGGGCATCGTTTAAAATCTACAAGGGATTGGTTCCAAGATCAATAATCTCCAAGCTACTGAATAACAATATGTAATGCAGTATCTACCAAATATTGTTTAACAATAATCTATTTCCTATGCTTCTTTAACTTTATAATTAGAAATGCATATTAACTTTATTTCCATGCTTCACAAGACTTTTGCATCCTGTACTCATTACTAATGAGTAATAGAAAAATCAAAGTTTTGCATGCTGGGCAATCAATCAGAAGTGTCCTTTTTTAGCTAAGAGGCTAAAGCTTCACAACCCATCTTTCAGCAAGGATTGCTAAGACTTATTTCTTAGTATAGCATAAGGGCAAATATCATGATTTTCTTTTTAAGCAGCAAATGTTTTTTCATAAATCCTAAGGGTTCATCATAACCCAGAAGATGCTTTTCCCTCAGAAAACCTGTCTGTGTCACCCCATCCTCTTCAATTGCAGATGTACCTGAGAGCCAACCCGGGAATACATCTAACATACTCTTGCTTTCAGTCTTGTTGCTTTCATTTTCTCAGTCCCCTTGACCCTGTACGTGTGGATCTCTGGCTTGAATCAATGTTCCCCATAGCTGGCATTGTGCCATGTCTATTCATTCATTTAATTCATTTTGTTGTGCCATTGCCAACTGCTACTCACAAAGCACTACACTTTCACAGCCTCTTTCGCCTGTGTGGCCTGGTCAAAGCGCAGGTCATCTTTCTCACCTCTACAAGGGCTTACAGTACCGTCCTACTCCCTCTTCTATAGCCTCATCTATCCCCAGACACCCTTTATATTCCTGATAGGTCTGGGGCTGATAGAGACATCTATTTACTTAGCAAAAATTGCAAGCATTTTTTACCATGTACTATGTGCCAGGCGCTGAAGATCTGGCAGGAAAATCGAACCAGCTGTTAAGAAATTTACAATGCAATCAAGGAGGCAGAACAAGTAAGCGGTCAAAAACACCGTCCTGATCCGTGTGGAGCCAGGTCTTGTTCCACCTGTCCGCGGACACGGAGGCGCACCTGCCGCCGTCTGGAGGCGCCCTCGCGGCAGCACCAGGCGGCAGTGTGACCATCGCCGCCGACAGGCACGTCCCAGTGGCCAGAAATGCCGCTCACGAGCGCCCGGTGATCGCAAATCCCCAGGAGAATCCATGGGAAAAGAGTCTTCTGCAGGAACGAGTGGACTGATGTTTAAACGTTGGGGCCCTCCTTCTCTGTCCAGTGCTGAGACCCTTCCTGCCCATCAGATTGACCTTTCCAGACGCGCGGTGTCCGGTAGACCGCTCCGTTCTCTCCCCCACGGAAAGCGTGCGCTCTAAGAGTCACGGTCTGGAAGTAGTTACTCTAAAGTTCAGATTTATGTTCAGATTCAGAGGGAAAGTGATTTCCACGTGGGGCACGCAGGTCATGCAGAAGGGCGCGGATACCCATCGGGAGCACTGCGGCCTCAGGACCCTGGGGCAGGTGCCCAAGCGCCGCGCGCAACCCCCCGTCCCCGCACGGGACTCCACAGTCACACCCAGCACCAGCAGAAGTGATTTAGGTGCTTCCGCTCTGCATCCCCGTCTGACGCTCGCAATAGCCCCGGGAGCCCAGAAGGCTGTTCTACCTTCCCACAGTGTTCATCACCAATGCATTGCCCGTGATCAGACAACTCCTGCATGCAAGGCTTGCCAGGGGCAGACCTTGGGCTCTTCCTGCACCTCAAGGAAATTGTTTCCTTTCAAGGCCTTCCATGGGACTTTGATGTGTAAGGAGTAGAAAGCCTAACCCCATGTCTTGAAAGAAATCTGACTTCCATTTCTAAATAAAGCTATCTACACTGCCAGTTCCAAATCAAGCCAAAGCTCTCTCATTGATTCCCAAATGTGGGGACAAATGAAACAAATCAGGAGCCAAAACAACTGAAAAGGTAAGCAAAAGCATAGAGCCATGTGGATTTTTTTTTAAACTAAGTTTTCAGGTAATGAAAGCCAGACTAAGGAGCTTTCTTTCTTTTTTTTTTTTTCCCTTCCAGCTCTATTCTAGGAAAAACTGATAAGTACAAGTTGTGCCTGTGGCAAATGATTTACATCCATGCATATTGAAGAAACACCCAAACTCATGATTATTCAGAACTGTGCAGTGAGGAATTCAGAAACTCAGTGAGCAGAGCACCCCTAGCAAGCTGAACTCATGCATATTGATACATTTGGCATTAGATAGAAAGTATGAAGTTATCAGCATCTTTTTGATGTTAAGTTTTCCTTAATTGCTCCTCTCTCCAGTTCAACTCCTTATTACAATGAAAATCCCTGTACATGTATTAATTCTGGTTTTGTGCTATATGTTTAGACAATTATTGGACAGATATTTTTTAAATTTAGTTATTCTACTCTGCACCATAACGGCTTATTACTTGGGGGAAAACAAACCTTCTCTCTGAGATGTTTGATGGTGTTTTAAATTTGCTGAAATCCTGGGCAAACTCTGTTTTTGCCGGCAGCATCACATTTTTAGCATCTTTATCCATGTGCAAGTTAGCTTGGTGCCTAGTTATGCAAGAAGCAAAAAAAAAAAAAAAAAAAAATCTGGAAAACAAAAGTAGCAGGAGGATAAGAAAAATTCAACAAATTTTAAGCATTTGGAATGAGTGAGGCATTGTGATTCCTGCTTTCTGTGATCATAAAACCTAAGATATGACTGGAATTAGAAATGAAAATTAAAGGGCATCTAAGATTATAACAAGGTAATCCAGATGTCACATCTGTTTCCCATGGTTTATTTAAAATGATAAAGAATTATTCCTTATGAAATAAAGGGAATGTCACGCTGCTTACATATAAATTGGATGTATTATTTCGATCTCAAGAATGTCTTTTCCTAATGAATTATTCGTGTCACTTTACACAGTAAAAGAGCCATGACAAATTAAATGTTGCATATTATGCAGCTCCCAGGCAGGAAATTTGCTAGCCATATTATAAATTCATGGCAAGAACTAAATTAAGATAATAATAACTATATCTGATAAAAATCTAATCTTAAACCATATGCAAATCACTTCAACTCTGTTAATAATTAAATAAAATTAAAAGTCTAGGTTTGAGTTGAAGACATTTTTCTTAGAAATTAATGTTGTTCTCCAAAGGCAGAGGTAAATAATTTATTTGGGAAATGGAAATAAAAAGTTCCATCTGTCTAAGATTATGATGTATTGTTAAAAGCCTTTTCTTTTAATAGATTTACTCTAGATGACACGTTATCTGTGGCTGAAGTTTTCCATTATTTGCTAAATTTTTTAAAAAGTTGTTCCTTGTTCAGAAGCCATTGTAGCTTCCAAAATTGTTCTGCTTTGCTTCTTTTGAAATATGTCTCTTATTGTTCAGTAAGAGAATGGTTTGCTAGAAACAGTACGTTCTATGAGCTTATAAAACAACAATTTCTAAATCAGGACATGTTAGAGAGCCTACATCTGAGAGGGGATTTAGAAAAGGGAAGCTTTCAAAAAGAAAAGTTACTAAAGCCATTACTTTAGTTAGTAGATAACTTTATGACTCCTAAGACATTGTGAATTAGGCGCACCATGAATCAAGAGTGCCTGCCAGTTTTTGCTACAGTTCTATGTTAAAATGGATTCAAGTGCACAAGTGCTGATATGGATAATGTTTGGAAATAGTAATAAAAAATGACTTAGCACTTTTGTTTTCATAATGTTCTGCCTGCAATGAACAAAGCAGATGATGATTGCTTACAAACCCTCTGTGTCTAATCAAGGGGGATTTAAGCATGAAGAACTCATGGGATAAGTATGGAGATATAATCAGTATTCAGAATACTGACTGTGAGAATATGGGGTCTGGCTGATGTTGGCCTAAACCAGAGGGGCTTTATTTTGCAACTTAGCAAATATGTGCTGGACTCTGGCTATGTGTAAGGCTTTATGTTATGATAAAATTTCAGAAGGATGCAGGATATGAGATACTACCTTAGGCTGATACTGTTTGGCCAACAAGCAGGAAATATACAGTCTGAATTAGGAAGACGATAAGCAGACAAGGACTTATGCTTGGGGACTGTGGGAAGAGGTGCAGTGAAGCCATAGAAAGCAGCTCACATTTATTTTTCCAATGCTCAATTTTTACATCAGGTCTATGAGATACTTTAGCTCTCTTTTTCAGATGAGGACACTCCAGCTTAGAAAGGTATTAAGATGTACAGCATATATAGCTATTACATTGCAGAGCTGGGATGCAAATCAGGACTGAAAATGAAAAAGATAAAAGCCCTGTCCTTAACCACTGGACTGACTGTTTACCATCCACAGAGACCTGTGGATCATTTTAAGCATGATCACATTTGTGTTTTAGAAAAATAATCGTGGTGACAATGTGTGGAGGGAGAACCGAGGCAAGGAGACCAGTGAGGGTGGTCACTGAAAAAGTGAAGGAAAACTGGTCATTATGCTCAAGAAAGTAGGGGTAGGGAAGAGAGGGTAAAAGCAACAAAGATAAATAAGCAGATAAAAGCAAAAGTGAAATCACAACCTAAGTCAAAGTGCATATGCATTTGCAGAAAGTTAAAAATAAAAGTGACAAATCATTATGGAACAACCTATAAACAGAATTCAAACAAAATTACTCAGAATCCTATGAGTTCAGATAATAGTGTAAGTCAATTTTTATCTCAAAAACAAATAAAATGCATCTTCATGGGTAAACCTGGATGTGGCTGTAAGAATAGGACAGAAGGCAATAAAGCCTGTTATTATCAATGAAATCCCCATTAACATCTTGTAAGACAAGGGAAATGACCCCCAAGGAGGAGGCCCCACACCCATTGGGATTATACATCAGTGAAGGTCCTCACTTAGTAGAGCCAATTAAAAACCAAATAAAATGCCAAATTAATTAAAGGCCAAGTAAGCATTGAAGTATTTAAAGATGGTTCTGAGTAGAGTTCTGCTCCAGGTCAACATTCTAAGTTCCCTTGTAGGAAATGGGTATACACAGAATAGTTTCAGATTGCTTAGCCTGGAATATAAGGTCCTATGCTCTGCCTCAACCTTCTTTTCCAGAACATTTTTCTTTTCCAGAACATTCTTCCAGAATGTCTTTCATCCTCAGTTGAAACAAACCCACTTATTGGGACACCCCAGACTTCTCACCATTCTCCAAACACATAACTTTTCTGACTCCATGACTTTGTTCTTGTTCTTTCAGACTGAAAAACCCTCAAATCTGGTGTAATTCTATCACAGTTTTAGCCTAGCCAACCCTTCTATGTATCTCCTGTAAATCTAAGGGTCTCTTTAGTTAGAATTAATTACCCCTTGTCTTGTACCACACAGCACCTTGATTGTATTTCATAGGAGGAATTATATGAGCCTTTTTGTTAAGTGAGTTAATATTTGTACAGTGTTTAGAAGACTGGCATTTGGTATTATAACAGTGTTTATCAGCTAATCTTTTAAGGAATATCTATAAAATCTTAGGCATTGCATTAGTATTAGTTGCTTCACATGTATTTTCCCAAGTTTATGTAACAATCTTGTAAGGTAGATGTTAGTATGCCTTGTTTTACTGAGACTACAAATTGTATGTAACACATTGTATTAGTCAGCCAAAGGGGTGCTGATGCAAAATACCGAAAATCTGTTGGCTTCTATAAAGGGCATTTATTTGGGGTGGAAGCTTACAGTTACCAGGTCATAAAGCATGTTACTTCCCTCACCAAAATCTGTTGCCACGTATTGAAGCAACAAGGCTACTGACGTTCAGCCTTCCTTTTCCTCTTAAGGCTCTGTGGTCCCAGCTTCTTCCAATATTAGCTGTAGGCTGAGATAAGTCTCATCTCTCTCCCAGGACTCCTTTTTCTCTGGACTCATCACCTCTTTTCTCTCCACAAGGTCATCTGTAGACTCTCATACTCTCTACTCTTTGTCTCTCTCCCAGGCTCGATTCTCTCTGGGTCAGCTGCTCTGCGCTCTCTCGTGTGTTTCCTTCTCCAGCTCCAGCTCAAAACTCCCTCACTCTTCTGCCATGTCATTTTCTCTGTCATTTCTCAGTGTCCTACTGATGTGGCCCAATCAAAGCCCTAATCATAATTTAATCATGCCCAGAGGAATAAATCAATTTACAAACATAAGCCAATATCTATTTTTGGAATTCATAAACAATATCTAACTGCAACACACATATAGCTACAAACTAGTGGAAACAGGATATGAACCCACGTGTACCTGACTCCAAAGCCTCTCCTCTATTCCTGGACACTACCCTCTCCCCTAGAGGGTAACTTCCAGAAGGGAAGACCCACATCTTACATAATTCTATATGCTTCACCGTTCCCAGTTGTAATGGAGTTAAGTGTTCCCCCAAAATACATATTTAATTTGGTTGAATTATACAACTCAGGTAGCCTGGAGGCAACTATGAAAGAGACATGCTACAGAGAGCAGTGCTTGAAAAATGAATCTCTCCCATGGGGCTGTGGATTGCAACAGTTAATTTGGTAATTAATTACACAAATACCAATTCAATGTTTACTCAATGAAAAGGAGATACTGGAGATATGTCATTGTACAATGCCTTGTGCCCACATCTGAAAGCTTCCAAGTAAATGAAGATGGGAAACTTTGGCAAGAAATAACTACAATAAAGCCATTATTCAGTGCTGCAAGAGAAGTCCTAAGGGATTTGAGAGAAGAAGAGATTTTCCATTCCTCAATGTTCTGAGAGCTCAAAGATATACCATTTGGTCATAAAGTAAACCTTCCTTACTACACATGATTTATACAAATAAATAAGTAAATAAATAGATGTTATTACCTTTCCTTAGAACAAATGTCTGAGATTCATGTTTTCAATAAGATTTTAAAAAATAACATCTTTGATGTGAATTTTGAAAAAAATACCAAAATAATGTGCCATTTTCTGAACTTTATTTGAAAGATTTCACTGTGTAAGTGAGTTAATTATAGATTCTTTTTCACCTTTCAAACCATGGATTTGAGGCAACTCTAGAGTAGGAGCCTAAATATCTTAGATATTTCTATGCACACCTACTAGTGAGATCATTTGATCCCATGCTTTTCTTCTTGGGGTAACTGTAGAAAGCAGAGGTTTGGGGGGGGGGGGGGAGGATTTGTGCATGGAGGCTCTAAACTGCCCTCTACTCCTGCAGTCTGTGGGGAGAAAATGACCACAGTAGCATTGTGTGAGATGGAATGGCACGTTCTAGTCTAGATTGTGTTTTCAATGAGAGAGGGAAGGATCTCTTAAGTAAGTACTGACACTTCTGAGCACCCATAAGAGACAGATTTCTGGTTTTACATGCTGACTGTATCTCTATTTTAAGCCAAGCAGGTGGGATCCAAATGATTTGCAAAACTTTTAAGAGTCCCACAAGCAGAGGAATGCTGAACCATAGCAAATGCACTTATTGCATGTTGTGCTATAGTCACCAGAGGACTTGACTTAAAGAAGAAAGGAGGAGGAACTATTTTGGCTGTGGCTGGAACACTTGAAAACATGGGCTACAATGTAAATATCCACATTTATTCTCAGAGATCTGTTTTTAAAAGAGTACTGGAAATTTCATCCAAAAACACAGATGGACTGGGAACCTCCCCAAACAGATAAATAACTACAAAGCAAAAAAAAAAAAAAAAAAATGTTTATACTGGGGAAGTAGTAGACAAACAAAAACCCAGAGGGCTCTAGAGACATCCAGCCAGACTCCCTAGGCAGGGCAGACAATCTCAGGAATTCAGCACCCGGTCAGTGGGTCTTACTTTGGAAAACATGTTCCCCAATGTAACAGTTAGCCTTTTTTATAATTTTCCTACACATAGCTCTTCTGCCCCCTTTATTTGAACCTATAATTAGCATTATACTTATTAAATATCTGCCCCAGAGACTTAAGTCTTGGTCTGTTCATATGCTGGTTGATCCCTGAATCTCATCAAATTTGCAGCCATCACTTAATCTCCAGTTCATCAGACTCACCCAGTAAAACTAGCAAAAGAATGATGTTGTTCAATGCCCAAGCCCAAAAACAGAGAGTATCTACAACTGTAAGCAAGACAATTCCATCCATCTGCCCCATGGGATCTAACCTCCCTCAATTAGGAGAGTGGTCATCACCATTCCCAAATCCTCAAGATTGAGGAATAAACAAACATAAGGGGGGAATGCAACTATGGACAAAAGCAGACTTACTATTTTCTAGCAATGGAAAAACTTGTATTATTGATATAAAGGCAATGGCCACCAAAGGTTCTGAGGGGAAAGAGAGGGAAGAATAGGTGTATCACAGGGCATTTTGGGGACATTGGAATGGTCCTGCATGACTTTGCAATGATGGATACAGGCAATTACACAATATTTTGTCAAAACCTATAAAATTGCACAACGCAAAGTGTAAACTCTAATATAAACTATAGACCATGGTTAGTAACATTGCTTCAATATGAGTACATCAACTGTAACAAATGTGCTGCAGTAATGAAAGATGCTGTTAATTGGGGAAGTAGGGGAGGGGTGAGGGAGGGGTATTTGAGAATCCCCTATATTTTAAATGTAACATTTATGTAATCTAAATCTTCTTTAAAAGAAAAAACCAGAAACAGGACATGAGAATCCCAAAGCAGGTAACTATGCAACATAATTTAAGATATCACACTGGGCAAGGTAGAGAGACTGATGACTCTACAGTCTACTGCGTCGGGGCATTGAGCAAGCTATGTGTTAGGGTAGGGGAAGGGAAGACAATTTAAATATTCACCTTACTCCCTATCAATTAAATTAGAGAGAGCTATGCCTTATGATGGATTGATAAGCAAACCTAAAAAGGGATTAAGGAAAATTGTTAATAGTACAATAAACTGCAAATGCTGTAAGATTAGATGCAAAATGAAAATAAAACTTTGTTTATACAATATGAACTCATTGATATGGAATACATAGAATATAAACTGCATAGAAAATATCCCAAAACAATAGCAGTGATTTCTGGGATTACCAGATATGGCTGACATTTGTTTTTTCTTTGACTTCTACATTTTTGGTGTTTTTTTTTTCCATCCTGTTTTCAATAAAAAATGGTCATTATTAATATACTCTAAAGAAATCTCATTAAAGAAAAGCAAGTTCTTTTAAGTTTACAAGTTAATAAACATATTGTTGTCTATTTGCTACAATCTGATAAAAAGATTTCTGGAAATGTAATTAAAATAGAGAATGGGTCATTTCAGAGCCTGAACCACACTTCATAAGATAAGGTGGGAGATTTCATGCTGTCAAGACGTAACATGAAAATACTGAATTCTTGAGGAAAGAAAATTATTCAGAAAGGGAGGTGGGATGGTAACAAAGAAGTACATTGAATGGAAAACTGTAAGACTGAACTAGTGATGTAGGTATGCTGCAGAAAATGTTTCTTGTACTATTTTTAGTAGCCATCAAACTGACATGCTATGGTTAACACTATCCAAAGGGATCCAGAGATGTCCATTTCCCCCTAATTCTTCACTGCTATCTCAACCTAACACCTTGTAAATAACCAATCCATAAATATTTTCAGCTTGTGAGCAAGAAAAAATAAATAGCAAAGAAAACCAAAAAAATTCCAGTTTTCAATCACATAATAAAACTCAGTTTATCTGTTTCTGAATACATCATTTTTTGTCACTGAATAATTATGGAGAACTTACAGTGTTAAAGTATTAGATCAGAAACTGTAGAGAAGATAAAAATGAATAAGGCATGGCCTTATTTTAAAGAGTTGGTGATTTGGTAAAGTTCCCCCAGTACAACACAAAATCTCCAGGTTCTGCTTGTACTAAAGGGGAGGTAATTATTCAAGGCTATGACTCCTTGGGGAGTTATCACATAAGATATCTGTTTGAAAAATCCTTCATTTTTGCATTGATTTGACTTCATTTTATAAATCAATTTATTAATCATAATAAAAAATACTGTACAGTACTGTGAATATATAAAACACCAAAATATGTTCTTTTTTTCATATTGTAGCATTTTAAAATGAATTACAGGGAGAAGGTGACAAGATGGCATTGGTTTAAGGGCTGCACTCACCATCTCTCTCTCAAAAAAATGGCTGAATGGGGCCAATATCCCTGCCTGAGTGATCTGTTTTGGGAATCCACCGAGCAGGCGGCTTCAGGGCATTGATCTAGAAAGAGCTGGACAAAGAGATAAACTGCTCAAGGTAAAACCCTGACTTTCTTGCCCCTGAGGCTAGAAACTGCAGGACTGCTAAACCCCACTTTCAAGGCAAAAAGCTGCTATGGCCAAACTCGGGCCGGCCACCCAGGGAAAGAGAGCATTCTACCAGAGTGGGAAGGTTCTGGTGAAGCGGGGAGAGGGGTTTCCTTTCTGTAGGTTTGGTCGCCTGGACCCCCCTTGAGCTTTGTCGAGTGTATCAGCTAACTCAAGATGGCACCAGGAAGAAGGAGAGGTGAATTTGCTGAGGCAACCTGATTTACCTAGCCATCCTGGGATAGAGAACTTGGCCCTGGAGAGAGCAGGCAATTGACTAGTTCAGTACTGAAAACTATCAAAATTTCAACTTCCCTAAGGGAGACAGGCAGTAGGAAGTGCTTAATAAGCTTCTAAGAGCTAATTAGGGTCCCCTGGGAGGAGACGTGGTCTGGAAGATGGTTGAAAGTCATTTTTTCTGTGGTGAGTTTCGTCACCAGGGTCCCATTTGAATCAGGAGAGGTGAGGGGGAATTCCCTCACACTGGCTATTGTGTCCTGCTGCCCTGGGAAAGAATGCAATAAGAGACTCAGCAGATTTGCAACTCCTACCCTCTGGTTTATTGGACTTATCCCAGCCAGCTAACAGGGAGGTGAAGAAGGTCAACCACCACACCAGGGAGCCAAGAGTGCCTACAATTGCAGGCAGGACAATGGCATCCATCATCCATGTGGAATCTAAGCCCCCTCTCAATATAGAGGTGGAGTGGACATCACCATCCCAAGGTCCACAGGATGGAGGAATAGAGTATGGATTAGAGTGGACTTACTGATATTCTACTATGGAACTACTGTGATTAGTAATGGAAGAAAATGTAGCATTGATGTGGAGGAAGTGACCATGGTAGCTGTTGAGGGTAGGGAGAGGGAATAAGAAATATGATGTGGGGTCATTTTCAGGACTTGGAGTTGACCTGGGTGGTACGGCAGAGACAGATGCTGGACATTGTATGTCCTGCCATGGTCCATTGGGTGGACTGAGGGAAAGTGTAAACTACAATGTAAACCACTATCCATGTGGAGCAGCAATGTTCCAAAATGTATTCACCAAATGCAGTGAATGTTCCATGATGACGAAAGAGGTTGTTGATGTGGGAGGAGTGGGCTAAGGGGGGTCAGGGATAGATGGAGACCTCATATTTTTTGAATGTAGCATTTAAAAAAATAAAGAGAGAAAAAATAAAAAGAATAGATAGGGAGCAGGGACAGACTGCTAATCAGCAGGAATCTATGCCACTATAAAGAGTAAATCTTGCCCAAGGCAAAGTGACTAGATAGCTTTCTGAAGAGCTAACTGACCCAATAAGAAAGTTTAGTTCAGTGGCAGAGCTTCTGTCTTGAATATTCAAGGTCCCTATAAGAGCAGTGATCCACTGGGATATCAAACATCCAGCTGATACTTTAGGATAAGGAAAACATAGACATTATTTTTGTATTACCTTCTCTTGCGTCTCTTACTCTTCCTAAAAAAAAGGTTACTTTTTAAAAATCTTAAGTTTACTCACTAAAACTTACTTCAAAACCTGTAGAGGGAAGGCTGCAGGGTAATTGCTTGATGAACACCAGCAGCCTGAGAAGCTCCACAGGGGCCTAAGAGGGAAGGCCATTTTTTTCTTAGTTTTTGTTGACTGCTTGCTTGTGAGTTTGTTTGGTTTGTGGTTTTCTTGTTTTTCTTTCCTCTTTATCCCCCCCCCACCTCTTTTTAATTAGGTGGTGCTAGCTTGTTTCTTGTTTGCTATGTTTCCTCTTTTTTACTTTCCCCTTTTCTGTGTATACCAATTTTATCTGCCAATGATATCCCTTTTTGTTCCTTCATCACTCTATCTTCCACTTTCTGTTGTTCTTACATTCCACCTCTCTTTGTTTAGACCTCAATTTTTCTGGTTTTTATATTTATCTCATCTATTCTGTTTTCTTTCTTTTATTAACTTTTTATCTTTTTGTCCTTTCTTTTCTCTTTCCATCTATCCTCACCACTCTGGTCTTTTAATTCATTCTATATATTTTTCTCTATTCAGTTTCCCATTTTATTGTAGGTACTCCACTTTTTAATTCCTATAACTCTACACTGCTTACATGAGTTAAGTATTCATTTTCCTAGGTCATATATGATTCTTTTTCTAAGTTTTACTGTCATTATTACTATTATTATTTTTATTTTCTTACCTTTTTCACTTTCTCTGGCACTAATCTTTTTTCCTTCAAGGGAACATGGACAACAGCAAGGAAATAAAATAAGAAGAACAAAGTATTAAAGAGAAAACTCAACACCCACAGACAAAACAGCAACTAACTAAAACTCCAGAGTAGAGAGAGAAGCTAATCAACTGAGTAAACCCATCAAGATAAAAAAATGCTCAGATAGCAACAAAAAATTACAATCCACACCAAGGAAAAAGAAGACATGGCCCAGTCCAATGAACAAACTGAAAACCAGGAAGAGATGCAGAACATTGAACAACTAATCAGAGCTGTCCAAACAAATATCATGGATAACTTAATGAAGTAATGGAATAGATTAAGGATATTAAGAAGATATTAAGGAGAACATGAAGAAATTGTAAACCTACATAAAAAGATAATGGATATAATGGTGATGAATGGCACAGCCAAGAAATGAAAAATACAATAGAAGCACATAAGAGCAGATTTGAACAGGCAGAGGAAAGAATTAGCAATGTGGAAGACAGTACATCTGAAATCAAACAGGTAGTAGAACAGGTAGATAAAAAGAGAAAAAATCCAGCAGGGACTTAGGGATTTGAACAACACAAAATGCACAAACATATACATTATAGGCATCCCAGGAGAAGAAGAGAAGGGAAAGGGAACAGAAGGAGTGCTGGAGGAAATAATGGCTGAAAACTTTACAACCCTATTGTGAGAGATGGATATACATGTCCAGGAAGTGCAGCACACCCCAAAGAGTATAAATCTCAACAGGCCAACTCCAAGACATATACTTGTCAAACTGTCCAATGTTCAAGACAAAGAGAAAATACTGAAGGCAACAAGAGAAAAGAGAACCATCATATACAAGGGAAGTTCAATAAGATTAAGTGCTGATTTCTCATCTGAAACCACAGATGCAAGAAGGCAGGGAGGGATATGACATAGTTATGATAATGAAAGAAAAAAAAAAACAACTTCCAGCCAAGAATTCTCTATCCAGCAAAGCTGACATACAAAAATGATGGAGAGTTCAAAATAGCCAGAGATAAATAGAAATTAAGAGTGTGCCAATAAGAAACCTGTCCTTCAAGAAATACTAAAGGGAGCTCTGTGGGTTGAAAGGAAAAAACAAGAGAAAGAGATTTGAAGGAGAGTGTAAGAACAACTAAAAAGACAAAAAGAAATAAAAACAACATATGAAATACATAAACCAAAAGAAAATATGGCTAATGTAAATAATTCCTTGAGAGAAATAACACTGAATATTACTGGATTAAATTCACCAGTCAAGAGACACAGATTGGCAGAATGGATAAGGAAATATGACCCATCTATATGCTGTCTACAAGAAACCCACCTTAGACCCAAGCATTCAAGGAGGCTGAAAGTGAATGGCTAGAAAACAATCTTACAAGCAAACAATAACCATAAAAGGGCAGGAGTAACTATACTGCTATAGGAAAAAATAGACTTTAATGCAAAACAATTGTAAGAGACAAAGACAGACACTGTATATAAGTAAAAGGGGTAATCTTTCAAGATGAAAGAACAATCATAAACATGTATGCACCTAACCAGGAAATACTACACCCAAATACAGTGGGATATACATTCTTCTCAAGTGCTCATGGATGATGTCCAAAATAGACCACATGCTAGGCAACAGAAAAATTGTCAATGAACTCAGAAAGATTGAAATTATACAAAGTAATTTCTCTAACCATTATAGAATAAAACTGGATATCAGTAAGGACCAGAGAAGAAGATTAGGCACAAAGATATGGAAGTTAAACAACACACTCTTAGACAAACAGTGGGTCAAAGAATAAATCGGAAAAGAAATCAGTAACTACCTCGAAACAAATGGAAATGACAACATATCAAAACATATGAGATGTAGCAAAAGCCACACTGAGAGGGAAATTCATAACCATAAATACATATATCAAAAAAGAAGAGCTAAAATTGAACACCTCACTGCACATTTGAAGGAATTAGAAAAAGAACAACAAACTAACCCCAAAGGAAGTAGAAAGAAGGAAATAACAAAGATTAAAGCAGAACTAAATGAAGTTGAAATTAAGAAAGCACTAGAAAAAATAAAACAAAAAGCTGGTTCTTTGAGAAGATCAATAAAATCGACAAACCCTTAGGTAGACGAACAAGGAAAAAAAGAGAAAAGTTGCAAATGTGCAAAATAAGAAATGAAGAAGGAAATATCACCACTGACTCCACAGAAATAAAGAGTATCATAAGAAGATATTTGAAAAATTATTTGCCAACAAGAAGGATAATTTAGAGAAAATGGAAAAATTCCTAGAAACACCCAAGCAGCCTACATTGACAAAAAATAAATTGATGAACTCAACAGACCAATCACAAATAAAGAGATAGAATCAGTCATCAAAACCTCCCAATTAAGAAGAGTACAGGACCAGATGACTTCACAGGTGAATTCTACCAAACATTCTGGAAAGAATTAACACAAAGCCTGCAAGCTTCCAAAAAATAGAATTAGAAGGGACTAATTCATTCTATGATGCCAAAATTACCCTAATACCAAAGCCAAACAAAGACAACACAAGAAAGGAAAATTACAAACCAATCTCTCTAATGAACATAGATGCTAAAATCCTCAACAAAATACTTGCTATTCGTATTCAAAAACACATCAAACAAATAATACACCATGACCAAGTGGGTTTCATCCCAGGTATGCAAGGATCGTTCAACATAAGAAAATCAATCTATGTAATACACCACATAAGCAGATCAAAAAAAATTACATGATCATCTTTATAGATGCAGAAAGAGCATTAGACAAAATACAGCATCCTTTCCTGATAAAAACATGGCAAAAGATAGGAATAGAAGGAAACTTTCTGAACATTATAAAGGTTATATATGAAAAACCCACAGTTAACATCATTTACAATGGTGCAATCCTAAAATCCTTCCCTTCAAGATCAAGAAAAAGAAAAGGATGCCCATTATCACCACTCCTCTTAACATTGTATTAGAAGTATTTGCTCAAGCACTGAGGCAAGAAAAAGATATAAAAGTCATCCAAATTGGAAAGGAAGAAGTCAAAATTCCACTATTTGCAGATGACATGATCTTATACATAAAAAAGCCCTGAGAAATCTACAACAGAGCTTCTAGAACTTATAAATGAGTTCAGTTAAAGTCACAGGTTAAACTATCAATGTGCAAAAATCAGTAGCATTTCTGTGTACCAGTAATGATCAATCTGGGGAGGAAATCAAGAAAAAATACAATTTACAATAGTAACTAAAAAAATCAATACCTAGGACTAAATTTAACTAACAATGTAAATGATTTATACACAGGAAACTACACAACACTGTTAAAGGAAATCAAAGAAGACTTAAATAAATGGGAGAATATTCCCTGTTCATGGATAAGAAGACTAAGTATCATTAAGATGTCTATCCTATCCAAACTAATCTATAGATTTAATGAAATTCCCATAAAAACACAGCATTTTTTACTGAATTGAAAAAGCTAACTATGAAATTTATCTGGAAGGGCAAGAGGCCCTGAATAGCAAAAGACAAATTGAAAAAGAAAAATGAAGTTGGAGGAATCACACTACCTAACTTTAAAACATACTATAATGCTATAATGATCAAAACTACATGATATTGGCACAAGCAGAGCCATATTGATCAATGGAACAAAATTGAGAATTCTTATATAGATCCTCACACATACGGTCATCTGATATTTGACAAGGCTGCCAAGCCCACTCAACTGGGAAAGAATGGCATCTTTAACAAATTGTGCTTGGAGAACTAGATATCCATATCCAAAAGAATGAGAGAGGAACACCATCTCTCACCTTATACAGAAAACAACTCAAGATGGATCAAAGATCTAAATAAAAGAGCAAAGATCATAAAGACCTTGGAAGATAATGTAGGGAAGCATAATAGAATTGCTTCATAAGCTTCACACCCAAAGCACAAGCAGTAAAAGAAAAAATAGATAAATGGGACCTCCTCAAAGTTAAAACCTTTTGCACCTCAAAGGATTTTGTCAAGAAAGTGAAAATACAGTCTACCCAATGGGAGAAAATATTGATAAGTGTATATCTGATAGGGGCCTAATACCCAGCATATATAAAGAAACCCTGAATCTTGAAAAGAAAAAGAAAAACAGCCCTTTTAAAAAATGGGCAAGTGATTTGAACAGACATTTCTCCAAAGAAGAAATATAAATGGATAAAAATCACATATAAAGATGCTCAACATCCCTAGTTATTAGGGAAATGAAAATCAAAACTAGAAAGAGATACCATCTTATACCCATTACACTGGCAACCATTAAAAAAACGGAGGAATACAAGTGTTGGAGAGGGTGTGGAGGAATGGGAACCCTCATCCACTGCTGGTGGGAATGAGGAATGGCCAGTCATTGTGGAGTGCAGTTTGGTGGTTCCTCAAAAAACTAACTATAGAGCTGCCACATGACCCAGCAATTCCACTGCTGGGTATATACCCAGAAGAATTGAAAGCAAGAACATCAACAGATACATGCATGCCAATGTTCATAGCAGCATTACTCACTCACTATTGCCAAAATTTGGAATCAACCCAAATGCCCATCAACAGAGGAATGGATAAACAAAATGTGGTATATACATACAAAGGAATATTACTTAACTGTAAAAAGGAATAAAATACTAACATGGATGAATCTTGAGGACCTTAGGTTGAGTGGAGCAAGCCAGGCTTTGAAGGACAAATATTACATGACCTCTGTGATATGAATTAAAGAAATAGAGCAGACTCAGAGAACTAGACTCTGGAAGATAAGTTTACAGAAAATAGAAAGGGAGAAGATGGTTGTGAGCCAACACCCATATGGGTGAAATCTATGATAAGATGGAAGTGAGCAGTTGTGCACTGAAGGGATATGACAGGGGTGAAGGGATAGAATTTGGTTGGGCAGTGAAAGCTTGACAGAGGGGTAGGGTGGGCAGAATGGTTTGGAAGGTCCATGGAAATGGGGGAAGGGATGGGGAAGGGAGCAGGTGAACACTAGGGATTGGCAGGTACATGGTTGAAACCACAATATTGAGAAAGTTCTTTTGAAAATATGACAAGGAAAGGTTACCCGTTTAGGATGTTGGATGGGGGGAGGGGGCAATCTGAACAGGGCTCACGTGGGGCAGTCTTCTAGAGAATGTATGAGTGACCATTTTGTCATAGTGTGTTGCCATGTGGGGGAAGACCCACATAATGAGTGGGAAGGAGTTGGAATCCCATACTGTAGAGGCCTGATATGGTCTCAGACACAGAGGAGGGTGTCTCTCCAGGGCGTGTGTGGTTCCTAATAGGGGAGGACAGAATAGTCTGTCAAATCCTCAACCTTGTTGCAAGTATCTATGAATCTTGTCCTCCACGGAGTAAAGTCTGGTGGTTGCTGTGGGCCCCAAGGGGAGGGAGAGGGAGAAATAGAATAGAAGGAAGAGGAGGTAGTTAGCAGGCAATGGAAGTGTTCTGCATGATCTTGCAATGATGGATACTGGCCAGGTTAAGTTTCATCAAAAATTTATAAAAGTATATAGTATAAAATGTAAACCATTAACCGTGGTTAGTAGCTACAATATTTGTACATCAGTTATAACAAATATTATTATCCACATGTAAAAAGGTTATTAACAGGGAAGGAAGATAAGAGGGAGGATGTTGTATATATGGGAGTCCTCTATATTCTGTATGTGACTTTACTATGATCTAAAACTTCTTTGAAAACAAAATGAAAAAAAGTAAGTGGAAGAAAATGCCACTATATATAAAGAAAACTGATATTATAAAAATGAAAGGTAAACATCATAAAAGATTTTTTAAATATTTTTCATTGTTTTCAATAGTCCAAATTTTTTTTACTTTATTTTAGTTTCAGTTTTTCTAAATTATTATGTACTGAATTTCTTATGTTTAAACCCATCATTATTATTTCATTTATCTATTAATTTGGCGATATTCTTGGCTTCATTTTTGAAGACATTTTGGATCACAGAAGGGTTATAACTATGGCAGAGAGGATCATTGGTGTGGGGTGTCAGTGATGCAGGATACATGGAAGGAAGTTCACCTGGGCACACATGTAATGTATATAAATACGTTAAAATGTTCATGGGGCATTGCAAAGTGGGTAGAAATTCACACAACAACCTATAGAATATTGAATTCCCATCCTGGGGAGTTCTGCCACTTTCTCTAATGGAACAGCAACAAACCCTCAAGTACAGGGGCAATAACTATTGATCAAGGGTCCATTGATGGGCCCTTGATATTGATGACTATGCTTATAAGCCTTTGTTCCTGAAATTGCAACTTAGCCTAGTGTTATAGGGTATCTAACAGTTACCTCCTAAGAGCCTCCATGTTGCTCAAATGTGGCATCTCTCTGAGCCAAACTCAGCATATAAATGCATTACCTTCCCCCCAGTGTGGGACATGACTCCTGGCATTGAGGGATTTCTAACAAGCACCAGATAGCAATGCAATTGGAAAAAGACCTTGAATAAAAGGAGAAAGGTAAAGACAAATGAATTTATATGGCTAAGAGACTTCAAAGTGAGTCGGGAGGTCATCAGAGAGGTAACACTTATGCGCATCTGAGCAGGATCTCATAGACTGCCAAAGTAGATACTACCCCAAATGGTGGGGCTCCTGAGGGCCCCAGGACCTGTGGTCATGGCAGATAGCTCTGGAGTTTGGTGCCTTGCCAGTGGGCCTACTTTGGAGTTTGTGCTCCTGAGTATGACAGAGTTGGACTTAGATGTGACTTCTCTACACATGCCTCTTCTGTGCCCTTTACTTGAACTTATCATTGGTGCTGGAATTGGTTGTTGTATGTCCAAGAGACTTCAATCTCTGGGCTGTCCATGTGCCAACTGGGCCCTGAGCCTCAGAGGAGTTGCAACACCTACTGTCCAGTTCATTGGACTCACCCAGGACAACTAACGAGAAGATAAGGATGGACAACCACCACACGAAGGAGATGAGAGTGTCTACAACGGCAAGAAAGTCCCATCCATCAGCCGTGTGAGATCAAAATCTCCTCTCAGAGGTGGAGTGGGCATCACCATCCCAGAATCCTCAGGGTTGGGGAATAAAATATGGACTAGAGTAGACTTACTTGTATTCTACTACAGATATATTGTGATTCTAGCAATGGAAGAAATTATATCATTGATGTGGAGACAGTGGCCACCAGATGTGCTGAAGCCAGGGAGAGGGAAAAAGAGATGTAATATGGGACATTCTTGGGACTTGGAATTTCCTGAATGACACTGCAATGACAGATACAGGCCATTATATATCCTGCCATAACCTACAGAATGGAGTGGGAGAGAGGGTGAACTACAATGTAAACTATAATTCATGCTCGGTGGCAATGCTCCAAATGTGTTCATCAATTGCAATGAATGTACCACACCAATGAAAGAAGTTGTTAATGTGGGGGAAAGTGGGAGATGTGGGGAGTGGTGCTTATGGGAATCCCTTAAATTTTTTATGTACTATTTTATGTAATCTAAGTATCTTTTAAAAATAAATAAAATATATTTTTAAAAATAAGATAAAATCAATTACATAACAAAATTATTGTTACAAATTTGGTTGGCAGTATTATAAAAAACTAACATAGTCTCTTTATAGCAAACTTAGAAAATAGGGTAAAAAAATAAAAAATAACTTGCCCTCTTAAACCCAAGGAGGATAATTGTTACATACTTCTTTTCAGTCCTTATCACATTTGAGATTTCTCTCTTTATTTTATTAGGCTTTCTATATTTTATTATTTCTCCTCTTATTTATTTTTTAAAGATGTATTATTTCTCTCCCCTTCCCCCCACCCCAGTTGTCTGTTCTCTGTGTCTGTTTGCTGCATCTTCTTCTTTGTCTGCTTCTATCCTTCTCAGCGGCACGGGAATCTGTGTTTCTTTTTGTTGTGTCATCTTGTTGTGTCAGCTCTCCGTGTGGGCGGCACCATTCCTGGGCAGGATGAACTTCCTTTGCGCTGGGCAGCTCTCCTTACTGGGCACACTCCTTGCACGTGGGGCTCCCCTACGCGAGGGACACCCCTGCGTGGCACGGCACTCCTTGCGCGCATCAGCACTGCGCATGGGCCAGCTCCACACGGGTCAAGGAGGCCTGGGGTTTGAACCCTGGGCCTCACATGTGGTAGACAGACACCCTAACCACTGGGCCAAGTCTACTTCCCTCTCCTTTTATTTTTTAAGCCAGGTATTAGATTTATTCATAAAGTATGTTTACATCTTTATTAGAACTTATTCATGCTTCCCAGGCTTAATAAATTGTGTTTTCTGCAACATCTTATGTTGCATCTTTTTAAAATTTATTTATATTATTTCCTATTATTAGAGAAGCTACTTAATAATTAAGACTATTGTTTCTTTCTATATTTAGCTTTTGTTGCTAAAATATTTGGTCAAATGATTTAAACAGTTACACTGGTTTTTAAGTTCTGGACCTGGGCGCAAAGCTTGTTCCCCCACATGGGAAAGAGCCTTCAGCTAAGTAAGGGATGAGAGCATCCAGGGTACAAAGCTGAAAAAGCGAGTTACAGCTTGTGGGAGAGCAGGGGTGGGGAGGGGGTCAGGAACTGAATCCCCAGGTGTGAGGAGGCCCACAAGGAAGCCAGCACCCCGGGGGGTGCCTGAGCCTGGGTAGCGGCGACTGGGCGCTGGAGGCAGGTGCTGCAGGTGCATCCTGCCTGCGAGACTCCCGCAGCTCTTCCGCAGTCTCCAGAGGACGGAGGGTCCGCGGAACCCCTGACCATACTCCAGCAACTCCTTGCAAGAACTAGGTTCTGTCCGCAGCTCTCCAAAGGCACGTCTGATCATCATGCAAGTAAGCGGACTTGGAGGAGTCAGGTTGGTGGCTCCCCTGCATCTTTCCTTTTCACCCCCAGAGGCGGCGTGGTGTTCAGGGCAAGTGCTGAGCCCCCAGGGTTTTTCCGCAGAGCATTGGTGAAAACCATCTCCTGCCGCTGCACCCCCCTTACCGCCCCCCCCCACCCCCAAAAAAAGGAACCACCAAGACAAATGCCAGAGAAACAGCAGCCATTCAAGTTGTTACAAGAGCTGTCACAAACCTCCAGCTTGGCACTGTGCAAACCTTTACAAAATTCCAAAAGTTACATTACCCAACGCCTGGGCTTCTGTAGGGTCTGGATTGTAAATACCATTCTCCATTTGGCTGAATAGGACATTTTCAAGGGTGGCAGGGAGAAAGGGATCATTGCCCCAGCCTTTCTCCAACGTCCCCTTGTGTCGCCACAAGCTCCCAGACGCACTAAGGTGACCAGAAGCAGTGGAGATGCCGACGCCCACGCGCCTTCCCCAGCGCCTTAGAAAACCATTACTTTGAACACGTGTTTTCCTTTGTATAGCCACCTCCAAGATCTCTTTTCATGATTTCTCTTTTTTTCTTCAATGAAACACCCTATTTTTTTCTTTCCTTCTAATTCCCCTTTCCCGTGCCTCTCCAACTTACAATTACTATTATTATATATATATATATTTTGAGTCTAGAATGAAACTGGCTTTTGCCATTTGATTCCCTTCCTACATTTCTCTGACAAAATGGTCACTCCTTTCCTTTCTTTGCTATTTTTGGCACCCATGCTGTGATTTCTATCTTTACAGCTGTTTAATTTTTTTATTTATTTCTCAATTTGGCTTTAACTCTCTGTATTTGTCACCCTGTTGCCCAGTTTTTTCTCTGCCTTTAGGTTTCCTGGTTTTCCTCTCCCTCCATTGCCTGCCCAGTCACTTGCTTTCTCAGCCCTTCAGTTTTGACACCCATCCTGTATCCCCCACCCCCACCTCTACCCCCACATTCATCTCCACTCTCTGGCTCACTGGGGACAATTCTGGCTGTGCCATGATAGAAAATAGGCAGTGGGCAGTGAGGAGTGCTGCACCCTATTTCCTCTACTCTTCTCTGAGTTAACATTTCTTATTAAAGAGGAAGTGAGTGGGAAGTGAGACAGAGAACAATGGACGCTCTATTAGTCAGCCAAATGGGTCCTGATGCAAAATACCAGAAATTGGTTGGTCTATTTGGGGTAGAAGCGTACAGATACCAGGCCATAAAACATAAGTTACTTCCCTCACCAAAGTCTATTTTCATATGCTGGAGCATGATGACTGCCTTCATCTGTGAGGGTTCAGGCTTCCTGGGTTCCTCCCTTCCAGGGTCTTGCTTCTCTCTGGGTTCAGGATTCTTCTCTTCTCAGGGCTTGCTTCTTCCTGGGCTCAGGGTTCCTCTTTTCCTGGGGCTTGCTTCACTTTCCTTTGTGAGCTTACTTCCTGGGGCTCCAACTTAAGTCTTCAGCATCAAACTCCAACATCAAAACTCCAACATTAAGAACAGTCAGCATCAAAAAGTTCCAACTCTGTCCTTTGCCATGCCTTAATGGTGTGACCCAATCAAAGCCCTAATCAGAACTTAATCATGCCCAGGTATAGACCATATTTCAAGCATAGTCCAATATCTATTTCTGGGATTTATAACCATATCAAACTGCTTGCAGACTCTGTGAACAATATTATTCAACATTGTACTGGAAGCTCTAGCCAGAGCACTTAGGCAAGAAAAAGACATAAACAGCACTAAACTGGAAAGGAAGAAGTAAAGCTTTCCCTACTTTCAGATGACATGAACCTGTATACAGAAAACCTTGAAAATCCACAATAAAGTCCTAGAGTTAATAAATGAACCCAATAAAGTGGTGGAGTGCAAGATCAATACCAAAAAAAATCAATAGTGCTTCTATGCACTTGCATCAAACAATCAGAGAAAGAAATTTTTTAAAAATCAACATTTACAATAGCACTAAAAGAACTGAATATGTAGGAATAATCTAAACAAGGATTATAAGAAACTTATGCAAAGAAAAGTACAGAACATTGATGAAAGAAATAAAAAAGATCTTAGTCATTGGGAGGGCAGTCCATATTCATGGATTGAAAGATTAAATATATTTAATATGGATTGAAAGATTAAATATTGTTTAGACATCAGTTTTACCCAAAACAATTTACAGATTCAATTCAATTTCAATAAAAATTCCAAAAAACTTCTTTGAGAAGAGGAAAAGCCAATCATCAAATTTATGTGGAAAGGTAAGGGTTACAGAATAGCTAAAGCCACCTTGAAAGAGAAGAATGAAGTTGGAGGACTCACACATCCCAATATTAAAATTTATTACATTCAGACACAAGAACATCAATTCATATATTGTACAATCCTCTAAACTGACTAAACAATTTTCACTTTAAAAAAAAAACACTTATTACAAAACCACAGTGATCAAAATGCCGTGGGACAGGCATAAGACATTAGACCAATGAAATTAAATTGAGAACTCAGAAATCAGCCATCACATTTATGGCTAACTGATTTTTGGCAAGGGAGCAAAGACCACAAAACTGGGGAAGAATAGGCTCCTGAACAAATGTTACTGGGACAATTGGGTGTCCATTTGCTAAAGAATGAAAGTGAACACCTAACATACCATATGCAAAATTCAACTCAATATGGATCAAAGGACTAAATATAAGAATCAGGACTATAAAACTCATAGAAGAAAAAATAGGGAAGCATCTTTAGGACCTTGTATTAGGCAATGATTTCTTAGAATTTATACCCAAAGCACAAGCACCAAAAGAAAAAATAAATAAATGGGACCTCATCAAAAAAAAAACTTGTATGCCTCAAGGACTTAATCATGGAAGTAAAATGACTACCTACAATGGGAGAAAATATTTGGAAACCACATATCTTATAAGGGTTTAATATTAAGAAGTCCAAGAATATGAAGAAATCCTTCAACTCAACCACAAAAAGAGAACCCAATTTTAAAAATAGCAAAAGAATTGCAGACATTTCTCCAAAGAAGACAGACAAATGGCCAAAGTACACATGAAAAGATGTTCAACATCCTTAGTCATTAGGGAAATGCAAATCAAAATTACAAAGAGATATCATCTATTTAATACCCATTAGGGGGGTTACTATTTAAAACACCCAGAAATTTACAAGTGCTAGAGAGAATGTGGAGAAATAGAAACACTCATTCATTCCTGGTAGGAATATAAAATGGTGCAGCCACTGTGGAGGATAATTTGGCAGTTCTTCAGAAAATTAAGTATAGAATTACCACATAACCCAGAAATCCTACTTCTAGATAATATGCCCAAAAGAATTGAAAGCAGGGACTCAATCAGGTATTTGCACACCAATGTTCGTAGTCAGATTATTCACAGTCGCCAAAGGATGGAAGCAACCTAAGTGCCCATCAACTGATGAATGAATAAACAAAACTTGATATACACAAAATACACAATGGAATATTATTCAACCATAGAAAGGAATTAAGTTTTGACACATGCAACAACATGGATGCTCCTTGGGGCATCATTCTAACTGAAATAAGGCAGACACAAAAGTTCCTCACTGATATGAAATAACTAGAATCTAGACTATAGGTTGCCAGGGATAGGTTTGGGCATAGGAAATATGAAGTTAAGGCTTTGAAGGTACAGCGTTTGTACTTAGGATTATGGAAATGTTTTGATAATGGATGGTGGTAATGGAAGCACAACAATGTGAATATAATTAACAGCACTAAATTATAGATTTAGATATTGTTAAAAGGGGAAGTTTTAGGTTGCATATATGGCGCTAATATAAAAATATAAAATAAAACTCCATATAACTATACAACACAGTGAACCCAAAGTCAAACCATTAGTAATTATAGAAATGTACTTTTATGAATTGTAACAAATGCAAGGTGTTAATAATAGGGTTGTATAAGGGAATCCTGTACTTTATACATAATTTTTCTTACTTTTTCTATTTTCTAATAAAAAATAAACCTTTTCTAAATACTGATTTTTGTCTCAAGTTTGATCATTTACATTTAGATATGTAGAACTGTGGTGAAATAATATAGCTCATATGAAGTTTGCTCTTGGGAATTTATTTCCTTATGACCTAACATATAATTTTTTAATTTTTAAAAATTCTCCATGAATCTTTGAAGTTATAATTAATTCTACTTAGCAGGGTACACAATTAGATACATCTATCATAAATTGATCTCAATAATATTCAAATGCACTTTTATTACAAGTATGTTGACTACAGGCTAAGTTATTTCAAGGTTGAGGGTTTATAATTATGACATATGCATGTTATTAAATGAAAACAGACCTTCTTGTCCTTAAATATTGCTATCACCACTCATTTTTTCTAAGTATTCATGTACTGATTTATATTTACCTGTTTTATATTTACTCTTTCTCCAATATTTTGCTCTATATGTTTCCTTTCAGTGTTGTAGACTTGAAAAGTCCCTTTGGCTACATCTGAGAATTTTGTACACTAATAATTCCTTTAATATGTTTAAACTTTAGTCTCATTTCAGTCTTACAAGCATGTTATATTTTACTTATGGTTCTTTCATGCTTCATATACTTTGTTGGTTTTACTCTCTTCATGAGTGATCTGTATGGCATAAAGTCTGTTTTGACTGTTACTTTTACATTTCAGGGGTATTTAAAGGTGAATTTCACTAATTATCAATGTCAATAGTTTAACGATAATTATAGAAATCACAATGAACAAAATTTTTGTAATAATGCTAAAACGTACATATCTGATGAAAAAATAATTCTAGCATAAGACTATTTTCTTAATTTACATAACTTAATGAAACTTCGCTTACGGATTATTTAGTTCTGATATTGGAAGCTGTTATTGTTTTTGCCTGATTTTCAATATACATAAATAAATGCAGAATGCTCTATTTGGAAGATAATTTATTATATCCAGAACTTAGGAGAGGGGGTTTTTTCAAGGGAATGTTTTGTGCTCTATGTAAACTCAATTTTATCAGTAGACTTTGATTTATTGAGTATCTCACTTTTAAACACCCATCATGTTTTGCATCATAGCGCTATTTACTGCCCTTTCTCCTACTGTGATTGATGTTTGTTCTCACCTTGATTTTAACAAGCTTTTCATAAAACACCTTATGTACTAGCAAAAGCAAGGAGTGGAAAACGTTCTGATGATGTTCTATTAAAATTAGCAACAATTTTCCAAGACCAACCTGAAGACACATTTGCAAATTGATTTTTTAAAGCTTCATAGAAATTGCTGAAATCTTACTTCTTTGTTAATACTTTGAAGGCATTTTACAAGTTATGGCAAGAAACAGCCATAATATCATGAAATATTACTGTGATAAAATTAGTCTCTTATGGAAGAAATTAAACTTTCATTAGTTTACAAACATAAGCACAATTTGTTTGAACTAAAGTCATGAGTAAACATAAATATATTTACATTTGCACATAAAATATACTGTATTTAAAATTACTTTATGCTTTAAAGACAGAACATACTGTGAAACATGCAGCTGGAAATTACAAGGCCAGATGGTTTCATAAATCCCTACAGAAAATATACATCTGTTTGCTCACATGAAATTGTTTTATTTGAAGGAAGTTTTATTAATTGAGGGGCCTGGTATCTAAAAACATCACTTGTCTTATTTTAGGAAATTTACCACCTGCATTGGCTGTTATTTTTCATTTCTAAAATAAATGAAGAGTACATCATTTATCTCTTATATATTTGAGGAAATATTTCATGCTATGTGTAAAGCTGATTTTACCAGTAGAGGTTGATTTATCTGATTATGGTACAAATAAATGAGCCAATGACAGAATTTGCTGAAATAAGTACAGTGGTAATAAAGAACAGATATTGAATTTGTGAACATAGTTAAATTAATTGCATCTGTAATACCTATAATGCTATGCAAAGGCTCAAATCATTAGGTATTACTGAAAATCAGATTTAAAATAGGGTTAAAATATAAAGATTGTTGCATGTACAGTTCTTTTGAATAGGATCTTAGAAAGGAAGGTCATGCGATTAAATAAAAGCTCATCTATTGGTTACAGGTAAAAAACACTTAGAGGAAATTATACTGGCAATAGGTAAAAAATATATATATATATATTTGGCCAACATCTCCAATGATCTGAATCAAAATAGCCTCTTTATCCTTATTTATTCATCATTCCAGAGTACTGTATTAAAGAACTAAATCATAAGTATCCAAGTTTACTCCTACATCAGAAATGCCAAAGGCATTCACCTACCTCCAGCAAGTTTATATATAGAATGAGCTTTGTGTCTACTTCTTGCCACTGCCATTTTTCTACATCTACTGCTAGTAGAGTCTGTGCAAATTAAAGGCTTTCCAGAATGACTTCCAGTAAACTGCTGGGTGTCCCACAGATAAATTTATAAATTATATTATAAAGGGAAGATCCAGAACTGGCTCCTGAAAGACATAATCCTAATAGCAGGCATCCAAGCTGTCTATAGATGTAGTGTGCACATATTGATGGAATCGAAGTCAGGATATAGAAACAGAAGAGAGATGAAATCTGTATGTCAAAATCTAGAAGCTAGGCAGAGAAATTTATTCTAAAATAAAAATATAAGGCAAAAAAGGTGGAAATATCAAAATGTAACACTTGGGAGACTTACAGAATTATGGAAGGGAGCTTTCCTGAAACTTGGGAGGTTAACCGTAGCGATATTTGTTATTAGAGAAGTTGTGAGCTTACAGAGTAATCATGCATAAAGCACAGGATTCCCATATACAGCCCCACTAACATCACCTTGCATTAGCGTGGAACATTTGTTACAATTGATGAAAACACATTCATATAATTGTACTATTAATTAAAGTCCATGGCTTAACTTCGGATTCATTGTGTAGGGTAGTTGCAAAGATTTTTTAAAAATTGTTATTCTATTACCATATATACAATCTAAAATTTCCACTTTTAATCATATTCAGATATATATTTCAGTGCTTTAATTGTGTTCACAATTTTGTGCTACTATCACCACCATCCATTACCAAAATATTTGCATCATTCCAAATAGGAACCCTATACATTTGAAGACTTCACTTTCCATTCCTTATCCCCATCCCATCCCCTGGTAACCTGACTCTAGATTCTGTCTCAATTGGGTTTGCTTACCCTAATTGTTTCAAATCAGTGACATCACACAATATTTGTCCTTTTGTGTTTGGCTATTTCACTCAACATGGCTCATCCATATTGTTGCATCTATCAGGACTTCATTCCTTTTTACAGCTTAATAATAGTCCATATATATATATAATCTATATCACATCTTATTTATCCATTCATAAGTTAGTGAACACTTGGGTTGCTTGGGTTGCTTCTATCTTTGGTGACTGTGAAAAAGTGCCACTATGAGCCTCAGTGTGAAAATATCTGTTTTAGTCCCCATTTTCAATTATTTTGCCTATATACCTAGTAGTGGGATTTTCAGGTCATATAATTCTATATTTACCTTTCTGAGGAAAAATTAAACTGTCTTCCATAGCAGCTACACCATTTTACATTGCTGCCAGCAATGAACGAATGTTCATATTTCTTCACATCCTCTCCAACATTTGTTATTTTCTTTTTTTTTAATAGCAGTCATTCTAATGAGTGTGAAAGGTTATTTTATTGTGGTTTTGATTTGCATTTTTCCCTAGTGGTTAAGGATATTGAACATCTTTTCATGTGGTATCTGTTCAATTTGTATATCTTCTTTGGAATGATGTCTATGCAAGTTTTTTGCCCATTTAATAATTGGATTGTTTGTCTTTTTGTTCAGTTGAAGGATTTCTTTATATATGCTGGATAATAGTCCTTTATTATATATGTGGTTTCCATATATTTTCTCCCATTCCATAGATTGTCATTTTACTTTCATGATAAAGTCCTTTGAGAGCCAAAAGTTTTTATTTGTATGAAGTCCTATTTATCTATTTTTTTTCATTTTGTTACTTTGGGTGTAAAGTCTAAGAAAACATAGCCTAATACAAAGTTCTGAAGATGCTTCTACATGTTTCCTTCTAGGAGTTTGATAGTTCTAGCTCTGACATTAAGGACTTTGATCTATTTCAAATTAATTCTTATATATGTTTGAGGTATGGTTCCACTTTTTTTTTTTTTTGCAAATGGAGATCCAGTCTTCCCAGTATTTGTTGAAGATACTATTCTTTACCATTTGCATAGTGTTTACCACCTTGTGAAAAACCAGATGGCCATAAACGTGAGGGTTGATTTCTGAGCTCAGTTCTATTCCATTGGTCTCTACACCTGTACTTGTGCCAGTACCATGCTATTTTGATTGCTGTGGCTCTGTCATAAGATTTAAGATCTGTGAGAACAAGTTATAAAACTTTATTCTTCTTTTTCAAGGTAGCTTGATATATTTGGGGCTGCTTACTCTTCCATATAAGATTGATGACTGGGTTTTCCATTTCTACAAAAAAAAAATTGTTGGAATTTTGACTGGAATTGCATTGAAACTAAATTTCCTTGGGTAGTATTCACATCTTAATATTTTGTTTTCCAGTCCATGAACATAAGTGAATGTCCTTCCACTTATTTAGGTCTTCTTTAATTTCTTTTACAATGTTTTATAGTTCACTGCTTTTGTGTAGAAACACTACTGATTTTGGGGTATTGATGATGTACCCCCATCAATTTGCTGAATTCATGTATTACCTCTAGGAGCTTTGCTGTGGATTGTTCAGGATTTTCTGTACATAAGATTATATCATCTGCAAATAGGGAAAGTTGTACTACTTCTTTTATAATTTGGATGCCTATTATTACATTTTCTGGCCTAACTGCTCTGACAAGAACTTCTAGTGCAGTGTTGACAGAGCTGACTAACAGTAGGCATCCTTGTCTTGTTCCTGATCTTAGAGAGAAAGCTTTCAGTCTTTCACCATTAAGTTATATGTTAGCTGTGGGCTTTTCATATATCCCCTTTATCATGTGAAGGAAGCTTCCTTCTATTCCTAGTGTTCTATGTGTTTTATCCAGAAAGGGCTTGTATTTTGTCAAATGACTTTTATGCTTTAATTGAGATGACCATGTTGTTTTTTCCTTCATTCTGTTAATGTGATGTATTACATTAATTGCTTTTTTTATGTTGAACCAACCTTAAATAACAGGTATAAATTCCACTTGATCACAATGTAAAAAATTTTAATATACTATTGTATTCAATTTTTTAGTATTTAACTGAGGATTTTTGCATCTATATTCATAAGAGACATTGTAGTTTTCTCTTCTTGTGGTATTGTTATCTGACTTTGTAGGTGATATTGTCCTCAGACTGAATTAGGGAGTATTTCCTCCTCTTCAGTTTTCAGGAAGAGTTTAAGCAGAATTGGAGTTGTCTTCTTAAAATGTATGGCAGAATTCCTCTATTAAGCCATCTGGTCCTGGGCTTTTCTTTGTTTGGAGGTTTCTGACTACTGATTCAATCTCTTTACTAATTGGTTTGTTGAGATTTTCAATTTCTTCTTGAGTCAGTGTAGGTAGTTTTTGCGATTCTATAGGTTATCTAATTTCTTGGCATACAGGTTTTCGTTGTATCTCTTTTAGTCCTTTTTATTTCAGTGGGGTCAGTACTAATGGCTCCCTTTACATTTATGAATTTTCTTATTTGTACCCTCTCTTCTTTTTCATTGACAATCAAAATAAAGTTTTGTCAATTTTATTATTCTTTAAGAATCAACTTTTGATTTCGTTTATTCTATTATTTTTGTTTTCTATTTTATTTATCTTCACTCTAATCTTTGTTATTTCCTTCCTTCTGCTTGCTTTGGGTTTAGTTTCCTCTTTTTCTAATTCTTCCTATTTTGGGGTTAGGTGTCTGATTTGAAGTTTTCTTTTAATGTAAACATTAAGCACTCTATATTCCTCTCTTGGCACTACCTTCACTGCATCCCCTAAGTTCTTGTATGTTGTATTTTCATTTTCATTTACCTCACTTCTAATTTCCTGTTTAACCCATTGGTTGTTGCAGGGTATGATGGTTAATATCAATATTATATGAATTTTCCATTTCTCCCTCTGTTATTGAATTCAAGCTTTATTTCATTGTCATTGTAGAATATACATTATATGATTTCAATATTTTTTAATTTATTGAGATTTGTTCTGTGACTCAGCATATCATGGAGAATGATACATGTGCATTTGAGAGAAATGTGTATTCTGTTTTTGTTGGTATTGTAATATATATTTCTGTTAGGTCTAGTTGGTTTAATGTATCATTCAACCCTTTATTTTCTTACTGATTTTCTCACCACACGATCTATCCATTATTGAGAGTGGAGTGTTATAGTCTTCTACTATTATTGTAGAATTATCAATTTCTCCCTTTAAATCTGTCAATATTTGTTTCATATATATTGGGGCTCTGTTGTTAGGTGGATATATACTTATAATTGTTACATCTTCATATTAAATTGTCCCTTTTATCATCATGTAATGACCATCCTTGTCCCTTGTAACTGTTTTTCACTTAAAGTCTATTTATCCAATATTATTATGGTCAACCCAGTTCTTTCTTGGTTCCTACTTGCATGGTATACTTTTTCCATCCTTTAACCCTCAACCTATTTGTGTCTTTGACTTTAAGATGAGTCTCTTGCAGGCAGGATACAGTTGGTTCATGCTATTTTATCCATTCTGCCAATCTCTGCCTTTTGACTGGAAAGTTGAGTCCATTTACATGTGAAGTCCCTATTGATAACTCAGGACTTCCTTCTGCCATTTTATCATTTAGTCTTTGTATGTCTTATACTTCTGTTCATGCCTACTTTTATAGTCATTTGCTTTTTTGTGTTGTACCCTATTGAGTGCCTTTTTATTTTATCTGTTAGGAAAATAGATGACATATTTTATTTCCATCTATTTGGAAAATAGATATTTTTCATCTATTTTCCTTGTAGTTACAATGAGGTTAATTTTTTAACATCATAGACATATACCAATCATATCTGATTTGATAACAAGTTAACTTTCAATAGCATGCACATTTACATTTCCTATACTCCTCTGCCCCCTACCATTTTTTTCTTGTTATTAGTTATGTCTTTGTACATCAAATGACAAAGAAAAATAGATTTAAAATGCATTTATATTTTAGAACCTATAGCAAATACAACATGGAGTTACATACTGTGACAGTTTGAGACTTTTTTTTTTGGATGCCAGAAAAGATTATATGCATGAAACTAATACATTCCTGTGGGTATGAGACACTTTGGATTACATTCAGTTGAGGGTCTTTGTTGGATTACTTCAGTGATGTTTGACCCAGTATGGGTCTTGGTCCTCTTGCTGGAGTCCTTTATTAACAGAGGACTGAAAAGCAGTCAATACATGGGAAAAGGTGGCAGACACTGAGAAATGAGCCTTGGAAAGAAGTCACTGAGAAGTTCAAAGAGAGGAGGCTGGGGGAAAGGTGAGAGATGAACCATATGCCTGAGAGTCCACAGATGAGCTCAGGGAGAAAGTAACCATAGAGGAGAAGGCAGAGACCCAGAGAAGCAGATGCTTCCTTTTGATTTACCATGTGGAAAGAATCTAGGATCTCCAGTAGCTGACCTTTGCTGAGAAAGCATCTTTGATAATGCCTTAATTTGGACACTTTCATAGCCTCAGAGCTGTAAGCTTTTAACCTAATAATTTCCCATTATAAAAGTCAACCCATTTCTGGTACTTTGATCCTAACAGCCTTTATCAAACTAAAACACATACCAAACAATACAATAAAATAATACTGGCATTTATAATTGCTCAAATGATTGTCTTTATTGCAGATTTCTATTGCTTTATGCCACTTTGAACTACTGAGTACTGTCCTTTTCTTTATTTCTGAAGAACTCCCTTTAGCATTTCTTGTAAGGCTGGTCTAGTGGTGACAATCCCCTCAGCCTTTGTTTAACTGAGAATTTTGTAATCTTTTCTTCATTTTTGAAAGAAAGTCTTGCCAGATATAAAATTAATGGATGGAAGACAGTTACATATTTCAACCCAATGACCTCTTGCCTCCATGGTTTCTGATGATAAATTGGCAATCAATGTAAATGGAACTCCCTTGTATATAACACATTGCATTTCTCTTGCAATTTTCAGAAATCACAACTTGTCCTTTGTATTCAATAGTGCAATCAATATATGATAGGATGTACTTGTCTTCATTTTATTCTGTTTGGTGTTCTCTGAGATTCTTAGATGATCATATTCACATCTTTTCCTAAGTTTGGGAAGTTCTATGTCATAATTTCTTTGACTACCCCTTCTGCCCATTTTTTTTCTTTCCTCCCCTTCTGGGACTTGCATTATACATATATTGTTGTGCTTGATGGTGTCCCTAGTTGTCTTAGGCTATTTCACTCTTAATATTTCTTTCTTTTTTCTACTCCTCAGCCTGACTCATTTCAAGTGTCCTATCTTCAAGTTAACTGATTCTTCCTTCTGCCACCTCTAGTCTGATCTTGAAACCCTCCCAGGTGTTTTTCATTTTACTTATTGTAACTTCAACTCCAGCAGTTCTGTTTTGTTCCTTTTTCAAATTTATATCTCTTTACTTAGACTCTCATATTATTCATTCATCATTTTCCTGATATCCTTTAGGTCTTTCTCTGTACTTTACTTCACCTCTTGATCATTTTAAAAAATCATTTTATTAAAGGCTTTGTTTGATGTGTCCACATTCTCATTTTCCTCATCGGTGTTTATTGTATCTTTATCAACTTCTTTTGGATGGGTCATCATTTCCTATTTCTTTGTCTATCATATACTCATTTGTTGCACACTGTATATTTTAGCATTTCAGAATGATAACTCTGGGTTTTATTCCCAGATCTGTTTCCTGATTTTGTACACTGCTCACTGATAAGACAGATTTTCTTGAGCTTCAGCGCTCCTATCAGGAAGGTCCACTCAAGGCAAATGCAGTGTGCAGGCTTTTCCTTTTTCCTTTCACTCTTCGCTGGATTCTGTTCAGTGTTATTATGTTCTCTGGAGTTTCAATATAGTTGTTTTAGATAGTTTATACCTGTTTAATAGTTGTTTTTGTGGAAAAACAACTATTAAGTCCTGGAGTCCTGGAGCTCCCCACTCTGTCATCTTCCCAGAATTCATCTGGATATATATATTTAATACAGCAACAGTGTAATTTGGATAGAAAGGGAATCTAATATTTACAACACATCTTGATTATTATGCACACTTTTGGACATTGTGCTTTAATAAATTCTTCATATGTTATGGACTATTCTGAGAGAAGAGTGAAGCAACTCTAAATAGCATAGCATGAAAAAATGGGGAGTTTTCAGAAAGTCTGTGAAATGTAAATGAAAAGATTTATTTGAGAAAGAATAACCTGCTTCAAAGTATTGACATGATGTTATATTGAAGGAGGATTAAAATCATTACCATGATTCTTCACAGGCAAAAATATGACCAAATAAGAACCTATCAAGATAAGTTTGAAATAGTACAATATTAAGAATGAATCCTAATAATTTGTCTTAAAATAAAATGGCCTGTATTTTTTTCAATGTTAAATTAAATTTATTTGGGTAACTTTTTTCCCTAAGAAAATTTTAAAATGAAATGAAGTGAACTGAACTGAAGTGAAATGAAATGAAATGAAATGAAATGGGCTATTAGAAAACAGTATTATAGTCCATGGGATTTACATCTTTTCTCTCCACAAAGGAGAAGGCAGAAGGGAGGAAGTATAGCATAATATACAGTATGTGTTTTCCTTTTATCTTTTGGTAACTCCTAAGGTTCTTACTGAGAACTCTTTCTATCTTCAAAGAAACTAGTGTCTTATTATCTCAGGTCCTCCCTTAGTTTTCAATTGCAACCGTTTTCTCACAACTTGCCTCAGTATATTTGGATACTGTCATAGTGCAGTGTGCATAAAATGATCATATAGGAACTTCCATGACTTTCTACAACCAGATCTACTTGTTAATTCAATTATATAGTAAATCTCATGTACCCATGTCTTCCCCAAGGAGCTTCGACCTTGATTAGAAAGCATCTGAACAAAAGTGAAAAAGAGGAGTCTCTACCCTGCTCCAGCAGTTAGAAATGCACATCACAGGAACCAGTCTACAAGCAAGGAGATCAGCAATCTGCAGGTGGTCCTTCCCCTCTGCTCCCAGATTCAGGGCCTTCTCCAGACAAATGGACCAGGTAGGAAGTTCAACCTGCCTTCAGCCTAGTAGAGTGAAGAGGCTTTGGAGCCTCTGTAGCCAAGTCCTGCGTGCAAATTCATAGCACAGACCCAGGGAACCAGGCCGTCTGATCATGTACCTTCTGTGAGGTTCCTACCATGAAAGTACATCAGCAGCCTAACTTAAAGTCCCATGATCCAAGGAAGGAGATGCCAGTGCCCACTCAAGAATCCCAAACACAGTAAGAGAGGAAGGCGAAGTGGCACAGTCAAAACACATCTCATTAGACTGAGGAGAAAACATCTGGTTAAAATACTAACAATATAAGAATTTAAGGCTTCACAGATGCTACATAAAAAGACTTCCTAGAACTCAAGAAGATGATTTTGGAACTAAGAAATTAAATAGATAAATTAAAATAGAGGATGGTTCCTGTTGCTACTGATCCCAATGAGTTTGAAGATAATGTGCAAAAAATATACCAGAACATTTGGCAAATGTAAAAAGATGGAGATATGAAGAAAAAGGAAAAAAGAAAAGAGATTTGTAAGGTAGATCCTAAAGATATAATACTCAAATAAAGGAAATTACAACAGAAAAAATAAAATAAAGGGAGAACAGTCAATAATGAAAGAAATATGAAAAAAATTTACATATTAAAGATACATGTAATTATGTGACTTAAAATTGTTCACCAAGTATCAGACTGGGTTGATAGGAAAAGATACATCTAGGCAAATTATCACATAATTATGAAAGTCTGGGGGGAAAAAAGAACAAAAAGATCTTATAGGATTCCAATTGTAAAGAATCATTACTTCTGCAATATTCCTATCTTCCTATTTAACCTGTATAAATAGGAAGAAAGAGATTGGCATTCAACCTACCAATTGCAACATAATGATGAGAAAACAAATGAGACAAAAGACCACAGCCAAGGAATCCTATAGGAAGTAAGATGACCTTCACTTTTCATGGAGAGAAAAGATATTTGAAGATTGAAATATAACTTGCAGATTATGTTCCTCCATTTGAGAGTATTACATGAACAAAAATACTAATCAAGAAGTGAAACAGAACACAACTTCAGGAAAGCCTGATGGAGAAATCAGTAATAGGCAATAAACTTTCTGTCCTCCAGCTATCAGACCACAGATTTCACGGTACATAATATATGTTTATATATATAATGCACCTGCATACAATGAGATAACTAAAAGGACTAAATTGTCTGAGAAAGAAAGCTCTACATAACGTTAAAAGAAGTAGCTAAGTAAAAAAAGTTCTAATATTAACTTAGAGATGAGACTATAGCAGTGCAAAAGATGAAGGAAAAACTTTGATAAAATTTAGCAGCTATAGAAATATTGCAAAAGCATGTATCTAATAAGGATTTAATACCCAGGATATATATATAGAAGTCCTACAACTCAAAAATGAAAAGACAACACATTTAAAAAATGAGCAAAGTATTTGAATAGATATTTCTCCAAATAATATATGTAAATGAATAGTAAGCACTAGAAAAGATGTTTAATATCATTAGCAGTTAGGGAAATGCAAACCACAAACAAGCTCAATGAGATAAAACTACATACCCACTAGAATGGCTATTATTAAAAAAAAAAAGCCAGAAAATAAAAAAATGTTGACTGGGTTAAGGACAAATAGGAAGTCTCATATATTTTGGTGGGAATATAAAATGGATGCAGCAACTGCGGAAGACAGTTTGGCAATTCCTCAGCAAGCTAAGTATAGAATTACCATATGACCCAGAAATCCCACTTCTAGGTATATACCCAAAAGAAGTAAAAGCAGGGACTCATAGATATTTGCACACCAATGTTCATAGCAACATTATTCACAATTGCCAAAAGGTGGAAGTAACCCAAGTGTCCATCTATGGGTAAATGGATAAACAAAATGGGGCATATATATACAATGGAATTTAATTCAGCCATAACTAGAAAAGAAGTTCTGATATATGTGACAACATTGATGAATCTTGAAGACAACACGATGAGTGAAATAAGCAAACACAAAATGATATTTCAATATCTCATTTATTATCATAATTATTATACGTAATAATTGAATATACAAATTCCTATAGTCAGAAATTAGAACACAGGTTAACAGATGGGGGTGGGAATTAATGCTTACTTCGCATGGATTTTCTGTTTGGAGTGATGAAAAAGTTTTGGTAATGGATGTGGCAATGATAGTGCATCAATGTGAATGTAATTAGTACCCCTGAATTGTTTGCTGAAATTGGTTAAAATGGGAAATTGTGTGCTGTGTGTGTGTGTGTGTATGTTACCAGAATAAAAATTTAAAAAGAAAACCCATAGAACTATAACACAAGGTGTGAACCCTAATATAAACTCTGAACTATAAGTAATAATATAATTATAATAATATCAGCAAATGTACCATAGTGATGCAAAGTTTTTAATAATACAAAAAGCTGTTTGTGGGGTTGGGTTGTATATGGGAATTCTGCACTTTCTGCATGATTTTTCTGTAAACTAAAAATGTTCTAAAAATAATCATTTAAAAATCCTCCAAGGAAATTGATAAAAATGTAAAAAGAATAGTAGCTATTCCTATTCAAAAGTTAAGTACAATAGAAATATAAGAAACCTACTTAAATATAAGCTTATATACAAAAAAGCAAATATGTTGCTGCCAATAAAAATGATAAGTGTTTAAATTCATTTCAGTACCAAGATTGAGATGACAAATCTCACTACTGACCACTGTTCTAAACTGAAATTTACAGAGAACGCATGTGAATTGATAAAAGGAGAAAGCTCATAAAAAGGTAATGCATAGTGGAGCAAATACCCCAAACAAACAATCATATGGAAAGGTATTTAATATGTTAACAGGTAGAGAAATGCAAAATAAAAATAAACTTTAATCAATTTTTATTCACTGGACCATCAAAAACAACGGTGCTCTAACATCAGTGGTTGTAGGAGGCAAGAACATTCATATAATTGCTAATGGATTTGTAATAATTAGAATATACAAATCCCTATAGTCAGAAATTAGAATACAGATTATCCAGAGGGGGTGGGAAAATGAGGAACTAATGCATTTTTGTGTTTTTTTAAGAAATAAATCAGACAATGTTTTTAAATTTAAAAATACCTATTCTTTAATTCAGCAATTTTATTTTGGAATCTAACCTATCTAACCTATAAGAATATAAGCATTGATATATAAGGAAAGTTTGAATAAAATACCATATATATCCATTCAAATATATATGAATATATATTCATTCAAATATATCCATTACATGCTAAGCAAAAACTAAAATTATTTAATTATAGATATTTGCAAAGATGGAAATTGACACAAGGTATGAAGCAAACATAAATTGATAGCATAATGGAACTACGTAAGGGAAAAAAGAAAAAAATATATCAGCATGCTGATTTAGAAATATCTCCAGTCTCAAAGAAGAGAAATTAAAAGTTCACGGGTCTTATACCTTTCATTACTGTAATAGGTGTTGCCCTGTATGTACAACAGCAAGACAATCTCTTCCATCTCTTCTTCGTTGTCTAAATACTTAAAAAAAAATTTTTTTTTTTTTATTTCTTCAAAAAAGGTTTAGGAGTTGCTGAGGGTAGAGAAGGAAGAAGAAGTGTGATATGGGGGCCTTTTCGGGACTTAGAGTTGTCCTGAATGATCCTGCAGGGACAGACACAGGACATTTTATGTCCCGCCATAACCCACTGAATGAACTGGGGGAGAGTGTAAATTACAATGTAAACTATAACCCATGCGGCGTAGCAGTTCTTCAAAATATATTCATCAAATGCAATGAATGTGCCACACTGATGAAAGAGGTTGTTGATGTGGGAGGAGTAGGGACGGGCGGTGTGGGGAGTGGGAACCTCTTATATTTTTTTAATGAAACATTTTGTGTGATATATGTATCTTTTTTTAAAAAAAGACAATAAAAATAAATGTTTAAAAAAAAAGTTCATGGGTAAAAAGGCAGAAAAACAGTTTGAAGGACCCATTTATGTTCCAAACAGAACTCTTTTTATTTTTCTCTAGAATACTGTCAGTTAAGAAGATTGAATCACTTAAACATGGTCCTTTTACTCATTTGTATCTAGGAATAAGTATAGAAGAGGAGAGTGGAAAAGTCTTCAAGCTGAATGAACATGACAAAGGCAAGCATACTGAAAAGACAGTATTTTCTCTGTCCTTTTATACAATCCTCCTCTAAGTAGAATGGAACAATTTCAGGTCTCAGGGGTGGATAGGATGGGGTTGAGACAAGCAAGCTCTTCTGAATGTGTTAACTCAGACCATTAAAATTTATGACTGACCTGAAACTATACTGCCACTCTTTATCAAGTAATTCCCCAGTGATTTGAATGGGGTGGTTGGCCCCAGTTTATCTACAGCCATGCTGTTGCTATCTGGAGATGTAAAAAGCACATGACATAAACAGTGGCTCACATTTAAGTAGTTATTAAACCCCTTTATTTAAAGTCCCTCCTTTTAAAGTATTTCTTTTAAATAATTTCAATAAATTCTGATTATTAGTCAAAAGCATAGAGAAAAATAAAGCTTCTCTTCGTTACAAACATTTTCTGATTCAGTATGTTACGATTTGCACCTTGTAAGGAATAATTATGTACTATGATTTTGCTACTGAAATGACTTCTGAACATCGTTGTATTAGGAAGAGATCATCTGCAAATGACTCAAGCAAGGTTTTGAGAATGACAGCGCCAGAGAGGCAAACGTGCCCTATTAGTCTGCTTATGCTGATGCAAAGTACCGGAAATCTTTGGGCTTTTATAAAGAGTGTTTAATTGGGGGTAAAACAGTTATGAGGCCCTAAAAAGTCCAATTCAAGGTTGCTTTCTTTCCAAAGTCGGTTGCCACGTGTTGAAGCAAGCTGGTTGCTGCTCTCTGCCTGGTCTCTCCGTCCTCGCTTCCTCTTCCTCTTAAGGCTCCATGGTGGCCCCAGCTCCTTCCAGACCTCTGCTGTAGGCTGGCCTAGGGCTCGTCTCTCAGGACTTCCTCTGTCAGGCTCCGGCATGGGGCTTGTTTCTTTCCAGACCTTCTCAGCTGTTCAGCTGCTCTGGACTCTTCACAAGGTCAGCTGCAAACTATCAGGCAAATGGCTCACCTCCTCCTGGGGTCCTAGGATCGAAAAGCACAGCGCTCTCTCTCCTCCCGTGTCTTCTTGCATGAGTGTCCATTTATGTCAGCCCACCAAGGGGATGGACGATGGACGGGGACTCAACCTGAGTCACCCCTTACTGATGTGGTAGAATCAAAACCATAATCACAAACAGGTAATTTAATCGACTGAATCCAATATAATCAAAGGTATCACACCCCTCAATCTAATAAAATATAATCACACACAGAAGAATAGATTAGTTTACAATCTTTTCTTGTTTGGGGATTCATAAAATAATCTCAAACTGTCACAGATGCTTTTTTAAAAAAATCAAACTTCTAAGTAGATGTTTACTACTGGCCAATTAATTTCCAGATAAATTTTGAGACACTATCAGAGAAAGAATATTCTCACTATTGGCTGTAATAACAAATTAAGATCTTAATAAGAATGCCTCACATTTTCAAGAGCCCCTTCCTCCTACTTCCCTGATAAATCAACCTATGGCATTTTCCATAACAATGATCATCCTTAATAATTATATTACAAATTAAATAATAAAAGGCTCTCTCCTCTTGGTCCTGAGATGTGTGGATTTGATAGTGCAGTGGGGCAAGGGGAATGAGGAGGGGTCAACAGATAAAATGGGACTCCCATCACCAAGGGCCTACTCACTGTCCCTGCCAAGCGTACAGAGGAAAGAACTGGGGCCTTTGGGTCAGCCATAGCTGGGTTTAAGTCCCAGCTCTATGACTTAAGGAATGCATTTAGCGTCTAGAGCCTCATGTCCCTCATATGTGAAAATGGGTATAATAATCCCCACTTTGAATGACTCATGAGAATTAGATGAGGTAGGTATAATAGGTACACTCCCTATCCCAGGACCACAGGTATGAACAGCCAGAAATGGAGCAAATGGCTTAATGAGACCACAACCTCAGCTTCTTGAATTGAGGCATGGCTTCTATCGAGGGCTCAGCTATTTTTCTGTGTCCATGCTCTTCCATGCTCTCTCCCTTTATCTCCACTAAATAGCTCCAGAGTACAGTCCAAGGGAGATTGGAGTCAAATTGCTAGACACCCGCAGAAGCAAAATGAGTGTACTACATGGCCGTTCATACTGTTTTACTATTGCCTCCCTGCTTCCCAGGTTTTGAGGAATTGGAAACAATTACTCCTGGACCTAATTACCAAGAACTTGAAGTGAGGGACAGAATATCATCCTCTTGGTACTCTCTCTCCCATGAAGCACCAGCAGAGAGGAAAAGAAACTAGGGACTGAGGTTTTCATTGCAGTGTTAACTAGAAGCTCTAGTTAATACCTGCTTTTCCCCTCTGGGGTGTTTGGGAGCTGACAGTCTCCCTCTGCCCTGACTGTCATTTCATTCTTAGAGAACACCAGCTCTGTTCCATGTTCCTGAGGCAATTCCAAAGCTGTGGAGTTCCTGTGGCAGTGGGGATCTGGAGAAGACCGTCCCTGGCTGTGTGACAGGTGAGTGCTCCTGTGTGAAAGCACCAGCAGTTTCTGCTCCAGAACCATCATTTCCTTACTTCATTTCTAGCTGTCCCTAGACAATACATTTCTCTCCCTGGTCCTACTTCCACCACTTGTTAATGCTCGCACTTGAGCAAGTCATCTAATATTTTTGAGCCATACTTTTCTCATCTAACAAAAGAGAAAACAATCCCATTTCTTTGGGGATATTGCAAGAACAAAATAGATATTTATGAAGCACCTAAGGTAGAGTTCGCCTCATGCTAGGTGACAAGGTTAATGCTGCAAATTATATTTTTCCACTAGAGAAAGTTATTGGACTCTATCAAGGCTTCCATAAGTTTTCAATGAATATAGCCATATGTTTTCAATGGATTTATGGAGAATGAATAGTCTAAATTTGCCACAGCTGCAATGATTTTGCTCTTCTTTTTCATCAGCTGATGCCAAAGAACTAGATATGTTCAGTAGCAGATGATTGGAGTTTGACCTTTGGTGCATTCACCTGTGTACATCAATCTATACAGAATGCAGAGACCTGTTCTATCTGCAAGCCACTCTAAACAAAGTTAGTGAGAAATGAAAGAGGTCAGCTACACCGGGCAGCTTCTTTCCTTTCTGTAGTCCACCCTTATCAACATCAACATGAATTCCAAAGGAAAAAGAAAGCATATCTTTTGTTCTTGGTATATCTTTAAGAAATAATCTTTGATACTGAAATAAAACAAGCACACACACACACAAACATTCACATACATACACATGCACTCACTTGGAAACACTATCACACACACACTAACATGCATGCCCGCATAGGTGTACATGCACTCACACACATAACCTGCACACATACGCATACACACATGCACAGGTACATACATGTGCATGCATTCACATGCACACACTTCCCTGTACATCCACACACATTCATGGACATTCAAGCAAATGTGCACATCACGTGCACACTCACGCATATACATACATGAACATACAGAGCACATTCACACAGTATCTAAAACATACACTCACATTTGTACACACTCACACCTGCCCACCTGCACACATTCATGCATGTGGACACACATATGCACACACACATTAGATCACTCACACAGTCACAGTAAATCCAGACCTGGCTAATGGATCATCACTAACCCTCACAGCAATCCTGCCACATCACAGATCCTTCCTTGGCAGCTCTCTGCAGCTAGCATAACCCTGAACATATTCTGCCTTGATGAGACATAGATCTGGACTTGCTAAAATTGTCACCATTCATTGTCACAGAGCACACGGCCCAGAGACGCCTATCTTAGCTGCGTGAGTTGTGCAGGGGTGCCCACTCCAGGGTTTGCATACCAGAACCTGGCAGGCAGCAAAGCAGCAGTGCCATGGGTCTGTGGCCTGAGAATTTAACTGCACGTCATGCACTCACGATGAGCAGAGCAGAGCAAGCAAGAGGCAGCCCACGGAAAGGGCACATTTGTTCTCCAACCAAATGCACTGTTCATCGCCTCCCCTCCTTATATTACATTCTTAAACCCCATGCTTTATAGAACTATTGCTTTCTACTCAAGTTTGACAAGTGTTTCAGGGTAAAGTTTTGTAAAGTTTTTAAGGAAAATAAAAGCACATTTATTTATCTCAAACCTCAGGGACTGACCTTAGAAATTGTCTGAGCAATTTAATATTGCCATGTTTGTCTGAAAGGGAAATATCACTTTTAATTATTAATAGGTACTAGTTGGTTCTATCTACTGGTCTATTAGAATAAAAATATATTTGGTTTTAAGTGAAAAAAAATAACAGGTTATAACCTGACCACTAAAGTAAAACCTTGTAATCCATCACTAAGAAATATTTGAGTATCATACGCAAAGTACTTTACTCAGGTTAGGGATGCAACAGTAAATAAGATATATCCAAAAAGATTTCTTGGCATGTTCATGGGTAAGACAGCTTATTCAAGAAACTGTCCACTCATTAAATCTATATACTCTTAAACTATTGTCAAATGAACATATTAGCCTAAATATATGAGACAATAAATCTAGAGGGTTGAGATAATTTATATAAATGTATTTGATTAAATATTATATACTGTATTCTATTACTATTTGCCAATGTGCATGTAAGGAGAACTAAATATTTTGCTACTTTCTTTATAGTATAACTTATAAAATGGAAGGGATGTGGAAGACAATTTTTTAACTGAAGAGGAAATTTTAGCATAAGTTTAATTCAAAATTACATTCTAGGTGGTTTCATAAGTCTTTTATACACATCACCTTTGCAATAATTTAAAAGGTTGAATTGTTAAACAGATTCTCAGGAGTCCTAGACCATAATTAACCCTAAATATTAGCCACATTTCCATGTAAGAGAAGAAACTAAACAGCTGCTTCGAGTCAGGTTTTCTTTGTTTTTGTACCTGGATACTCTTGCAATAGTAAAGAGATTACATAACTAAATTATGCTCTCCAGCCACCTTTCCCCCACAATTTCCTAAATTCAGATTTATTTACAATAAGCAATTTGGAAAAACCTAGTGATTATAGAGAATCCCCAGGTATCTTTGCACTAGTAAATGCCACCAGCACTTTCACAAGGTCTGTCTGGTTAGGCCCTGTGTGTCCTTCCCTGAGGATGACGGAGAGATTCTCAGACCTGCTCAGACCGCCTTCCCTCTCAGCCCCTTTCAAGTTGCAGCAATCCCATGACATAGATACGATTGTTCTGTACACTTTTGGATGAGGAAATTGAGGGTTCAGCGTGGTAAGCTGTTAAAAGTTTACCAGCTACTAGAAGTGTGTTCAAATTGAGTTGAGCACACATCCTCTTAAGCCTCTTACTTCTCTCACCTTCCTAGACACCCAATTTCTCCTCTTCTTACAAAGATGTATAAGCATTTCCAAAAATGTACACAAATAGATGTCATCTGATAGTATCCATGGTCAGAAAAAATTCAGTAAAAAGATGCTCTCTATTTTTATTTTTTTGTTTTTTGTTTTTTGTCTTCAATAAATTTTAAATCATAGTAAGTATGGAGTCATACTATAATGTTATAATACACATTTTAGTGTAAAAATAATTTTTATCTTTGGTAAGTATAGCAGATAATCATCCACCTATCTCCATCTCTTGCAGCCAAAACTGGGAAAAAAGCATGCACATGAGTGTGGGTCCCACTGAGGTTCTGGAGACCGGGTCTTCAACCAGGAGCGCCGGCCAGGTCGCCATTGAATGGGTGCCATCCAGCCCAAAACAAGGACAGGCTGACACTCAGGCAGAGAACTGCAAGTAATGTTGAAAACGTTCTTTACAAGAATGATTGCAAGACCTTATTTTACTTTATCCACACAAAGTAGGAAGGTAGATATTATCATGATTATTCCCATTTCACAGGCAAAAACACCAAGATGATGGAAATATGTAAGGCTCACCCAGCTGGCAGCAAACAAAGCTATATCCTAACTAAGAGCATTTAACACCAAAAATCTATTAGGTTTTGCTTTATAATTATTTATTTGATAAGTATATGGAATAAAATATATGCAACCAACGCATTCGTATTGCCTTCAGAAGCATGTCAAAAATTCATTCATTTGTTCGTTAGGCAATGAAAGATGTCCGTGTCTGCAAATATGGTAGGTATGCAAATTGTCAAAGTGAAAACATAATTTATGGAGATCATAACAAGTGGGGGATAAATTTGTTCTTGTGAAAAAGCCAATAATCATTTGATCTGGGGTTTGAAGTAATTTGTTTAAAACTAAAAAAAGTGCTTAATGTGAATGGACAATTATAAGCCAAAGAGCCTTGCACACACCCCACTTAAGGAAAGAAATATGATCAGTACCCTGAAGCTCCTGCGAGTTTGTTCCTTCCCCTGTCCCCAAATGATAAATATGAAACCAACTTCATTAATTGGTTCTATGTTTTACTCAACAGTTTTATTTTGTGTTTATGATTCCCAAAACTGCAAGTAGTTTAACTTTGCATGTTTTGACCTTGATACAAAGGGGAAAATAGCATATATATCTTCCTTTATTTTCACTCAACATTTTTATTTGGAGATTCAGTCTCCTTATTGCATAATATGTGCCTCATTCATTTTCTCTGCTGAGCCATAATTCATTATAGGAAACAATCCCAATTTAGTTTTCTATTCTAATGGTGTTTGAAAACTTACAATGTTTTCAGCCTTTATGCTATGAACATTCTCAAACAATTTTCACTGCATGTAAAGAATTCCTCAAGACTAGATGTGGGCAAATTTTTATGGTAAAAGGCCAGTTGGTAAATTTCATCTTTGCAAGCTCCATGATCTCTGTTGCAAGTACTCAGTTCTGCCACTGCAGAATGAAGGCAGCTGTAGATAATGTATTAATAGATGGACATGGATATGTTCCAATAAAACTTTATTTACAAAATCAGGCAGTGGTTGGATTTGTCCAGTGTGCTCTTCTTTGCAGATCCCTGTGCTAGAATATGCCAATGCCAGGGCTGCAAATGCTGGTTAAAGAATACACTTATCGTCAAATTTGAAAGTTAATGCCGAACCACTCACTATCCAACATAGATTTTCAATTTGATTTATTGTATGACTTAAGTTACATCCCACCTATTACCTATACAACTTTCATGGATTTCATTCTGCTTCCCATTTGTTTCTTCCTTCTCCTATTTTCAGTTGGGTACTTTCTAATTTGTCAGAATATGTAATAATATTTAATATTTATATACTTTTTTCCAACCATTTTCAGTCTTAACTCTAGTTCAGAATTTCATCAAATCTCCCCAGTTGTCACAAACTTGGATGAAGCTCATACTCAATACAAATTATTTAGTTAGATTTGTGGATACAGTATATTCCCTCAGTTTTTTAATTTTTTACCCTATTTTCTATATCCATGTGTAGCAGTTTGATATGGTTATGAATTCCAAAAATTGATATTGGATTATGTTTGTAATCTAGTCTGTACCTGGGCATGGTTAAGTTATGATTAGGGCTTTGATTGTGTCACGTCATTAGGGTGTTAAGTCCCTACTCCTTGGGTGGGGACTCAGAGATAAAAGGCATGGCAAAGGACAGAGTTGAGGGTTTCTGATGTTGGAGTTTTGATGTTGGAGTTTGATGCTGAAGTCTTAAGCTGGAGTCCCAGGAAGTCAACACACAGAGGAAAGAGAAGCAAGTCCTGGGAAGAGAGGACCTGAGCCAGGAGAACTACACTGAGGAGTAGAGACAGCTCCGTAGACACAGCAGAAACCCCAGGGAAAGAGAAAGAGCCGTTCACCTGATAGTCTACAGCTGACCTTGTGGTGAGAGGCAAAGTCTAGAGAGCCCCATAGTCTATTGCTGACCTTGTTGAGAAAACAAAGGAGCTGAGCCCAGAGGAACCCAGGAAGCCTGAACCCTCACAGATGTCAGCAGCCATCTTGCTCTAACACATGGAAATAGATTTTGGCGAGGAAAAAGTAACTTAAAGTTCCTACCCCAGATAAATACCCTTTATAAAAGCTAGCAGATTTCTGGTATTTTGCATCAACACCTCTTTGGCTGACTAATATGCCGTGATTCCTTTTCAATTAGAAAAGTTGTGAGTTTACAGAACAATCATACATAAAATACAGGATTCCTATATACCACCCTACTACAAACACCTTGCTTTAGAATGATATATTTGTTACAATTGATGAAAGAACAATTTTATAATTGTACTATTAACTTTAGTCTGTGGTTTAACTTAGGGTTATAGCCATAGTTCTTGAAAGTTTTTCTGGATATAAAATTCTTCACTGAATTGTTTTGTACTTGATTTTCTGGAAAATTTTGTGCCAGTATTGCCTTGCTTTATATGTTATTCTCAGAATTAGTTTAATTGTGTTCCCTTTATAAGTAAAATATTTATTAGTGATTTGGAATTTTACCTGTAGAACTTTAGAATTTTCTTATTTGTTAATAGAGTTTAGTATTTTTTAATGGAATATGTTTTGGTGGTAGTTATTCTGGGTCAGTTTTCTCTAGTACAGCCATGATTGCTCTTTTCAAAAGGTAGACATAAGTTTTCTCTTATTTCTGTAAAAATGTATAGGATTATACTTTCTAATTTGAGTGGGTTTCATTAACTTACTCATATTTTAAAATTGCTTTGTCAGTCTTTCCTTTTAACCATTTTTCCTCTGAGACTCTATTTCATCCTTTATCTCATTTTTATTATCTGAATTCTTTACCTGCCTCTCTGCAACGTCTCTTATTAAACTGTCTGACTTGCTTATTCCTTACCTTGTTATTTGTTCTTCATTTTTTTGGTTTTTAGTTTATTCAGCTCTCACTGTTTTTCTCTTCCTCCTTTTTCCACCCTTTTCCTCCTCCTTTTTGTTCTTCTCGACTTCTTTTCTTAATATCTGAGGCTATCAAGATTTTTATATTTCAAAGTGCCTGTATAAATGTTTGAATCCTAATTTTTTTTATTGATTTTGTAAAAATATTACATTAAAAAAACAATATGAGGTCCCATTCAACCCCACCACCCCCACCCCACCACTCCCCCCCCAACAACACTCACTCCCATCATCACGATACATCCATTGCATTTGGTAAGTACATCTCTGGGCATCTCTGCACCTCATGGTCCTAATTTAATTTAGCTTTGAATATTACCTTATAACTTTCACTTGATTCATGAATTTTTTTCACAGAGAATTTTTATCTGAAATGTTTCAATGTGCACTTCTTTTTTCTCGTTACGTAACTTTATTCAGACTTGGTCTCTGTATTTTTCCTTTTCCTAGATAGTGCATGAAATGGCTTTCAACTTCTGAAGCATGTTTTTCTGTCACTATAGCACAGTACAGCGTATTTAATGGTGAGGTTCGCAGTGATGAGGTAAGAGTGGGAATTTACATCTTTTATTTCTCTTTCATTTTTACAGGTTCCTTAATTTTTCTCTCTTACATTCTGTTTTCAGGTAACTGTCAAATATTAAAAGGTGCTATCTTTTCTTTACTTACCTTCTTTTCTCCCAGAAGCATGCTTTCTCTGGTTTGTAACTGGCATTGCAGTAACCCAGGTTCCAGAACTGTATTTGGCAATTTAGTGCTTAGTCTTGGATTTAATCTTTACAGGTGATTTTTTTCAGTACCTCGTCTATGCTGTCCTCTCTCTTTAGTCCATGGAGAAGATGAAGACTTCCTTGTCACCCTCTCTACACCCACAGAGCAGGAATGGCCAGGGGCTCCAATGGTCCCTCTGTTAGAACTCTGCCATTGCTTTCAATTTTACAGTAATTTGGAATTCATGCCATCCCTTGTCTCCTAATTCTGAAGCATGGGTTATGTGTTATTTTACATGGGCTTTTTGTTGATCTTATAGATTTGGAAGAAATCATGTGGAGAGATTTAGAATCAAGAGGCCATTGTGTTCCAGAGACAACCTAAAAATCATTTACATAGTAAAGTTTTTTTGTTAATCATATGGGTGTGAAATGGTGTTTCACTACGATTTTGCATTTTTCTAATTAATTATGTAGTTGAACATCTTCTAAATGTTTACTGACCATTCATTTTTCTTCTGTGAAATAACTTTATATACCTTTTACCTATTTTTCCAATGGGTAATTTTGTTCCTTACTATTAGGAGTTTTCTATGTATTTTGGATGCTAATACTTGGATACTAATATCTGTATTCACCAAGTCTGGGGCCTCTTTTAATTATTTAATATGTTGAATTTTTATGAAAATATTTTCTTAACTTTAACATCAATTTATCAATTTTTAACTTTAATATTTAATATTATTTAATATTACTTGGTATTATTTAATATTTTTTCCATCTTAGTTAAAACATCCTTTCCTTCTCTAATGCTACAAAAATAGTTTCCCTTTTTCATAAAGTTTCTAAAAATTGTCTTTCACATCTAAGCCCTTGAACTATCTGAAATTTATTTGCTTATATTATATGAGATGAATCCTTATTCTTTCCTATCTATGGATAAAATTGTCACTCTACCACTTATTGCATATTCTTATTTCTCACTGATTTGCCTTGTAGCTCTGTCAAATAAAATGTTTCTCTATATGAACACATTTGCTTTATGGCTGTCTTTCTAGTCAATTAATCTGTCTGCTCTTGAATCAATAGCACACTGTCTTAATTACTAATACTTTATAATTAGTATAATTACTGCTGCTAACTGGAGCATCAAGTCACCGCAATAGGGTCTGCTCTACCAACTTAACTTTAAAATCAGCATATTGAATGCCACAGAAAAGCATTATTAATTGGGATGACAATAATTATCTCTATATTATTTTTGGGGAGTCCCGACATATTTGCACTATTGCATTTTTCTAATTCACAACATGTTGTGTCCATTTATGTAAGGATTCTTCAGTAACTATTTGCAGGCTGTTTTATAGTTTTCTTCGTGAACATATTGCACAATACTTTCAGACTTATTCTTTATCTCTTTTTCTCATTGGCATTGAAATTTAAAATGCTTTATATTCTTTTTAGCTTAATATGTAGAGAGTTTGCAAAAAATAATTATGTCATTTTTATTTCATCTTCTCCAGTTCTTTTCCTCTTCTTATTTTACCTTCTTGGTTGTGACTTTCAGAACAACTTTGGATAGATCATGATAGTTGTCATCTTTGTCTTAACCATGTTTTTAAATGGGTTGCTTTTAACATTTAATCAATGTTGCAGTAGACATTTTTAAAATGTTCTTTATTAAGTTTGGATCTTCCATTTTTCCAAAAACTAAAAACTTTTCTTAAAATCAAGAAAGATGTTACATTTTACCTGGGATGTTTTTTCTGCAAACATTGAAATGGTCATTTTTTCCTTTTTATTCTGTGCATGACATTAATCATATTACACTTTTAAAATGTTGGACAAGTTATATTACTTGAATGAACCTCTTTTGGCCATTTTTATTTATACATTAATGGGCTTGAGTTTTCAGTGTGTTAGAAAGAAATCTTCTGGAAGAAAATAAGGCTCACCCAATTGTGGAGAAGAAAAGAATTTATTCTCAATCTTGCAAGAAGGGGTACACAACCAGAAAACATGGCTGGCGCACCGAACAAAGAAAAATCACACAATTTATACCCCTAAGCCTAGCACACAAGCCCTTCCTCTGTTTCTCCATAGATTGGATACTTCAGAAGTTACAGCCTATCCAAGAAGATTTAACTTTCCCACGCAAAAGTTTGTGATTAGCTGCTCCCCCCATCACAATTCCAACCATTTTAGCTTTTACCTGCTCCCCTTTGTCAAATAAGGAATAGAATTTAGTGCTGAATTGGTATTGACTTAGCTCTTTCTTGGGCATCTTTTTTATTGCCTAAAGGACTGGCTTAAGCTGGTTTCCCTTGTTGCTGTTTAACCCAGGAGTGGGAGACTGAGGCAGTAGGCTGTCAGGTTACATTAATCAGTATTTTCTTCCTTTATGTGAAAACTAAACTAATCTTTGTTTCTTACAATTGCCCCTCTTTCTTTTAAATTCTTTTTAGTTTTCACATTTCCGTTCTTCAAATTTTCTAAGTGCTATCTCACACTCTTCATCATAAGAATCTCCTTCTTTAAGGGGGTACTGGTTGTTTTGCCTATACTATACGGGCATTTGTTTGGTTAGGGCAGTTTCAGTGAGTCTTTGAACTAGCCCTTGGGCACATGGAATGATACAGCATCCTACTGTGGTAGCACCCCAGCTGAGATAATGAGGGAAGTTAAGATGGACTGTGCAACCCCTTTCCATTTTCCAAACTAATTTTCAAGCCATCCTGTGAGTGAATTACTAATGCCAGAATTCTCTGCTAATTCCTCAGATAGGGCTGTTAGGCCTTGTAAAGCTTTAGTGAGAGTTCCATCAGGGGCAGTGTTATTGGGGATGGATGTACAGCAACTACCTCCAATCATAACACAGACTCCCCCTTTCTCAGCTAGCATCATACCTAAGGCCATTCTATTTTCCCATGCCATTCTGCTAGTAGCATCTAATTGTCCTGCAATTCTCTTAACTGCATTCCTGGTGTAATTAATAAATCTCTGTTGATAATAGGTATAATTAATCCAATCTACATCTTTATTAATGGTGACCCACCAGAACAAGAATGACTCAAACCCAGCTGCTACTTGATTTCTAGCCTTAAACTCATCTGGGACTCCTCAGGGAACTCCTATATTGTCTAAATAGATCTGCTCATCAAAAGAACCAAGTAAACTTCTTTTCTCTCTCCCTCCCTGGGATGATATTCTCACTTCTTTTTCCAATGTGAAGGTGAATGGGCTCGCCAATTGCACCAGAGCACAGGTTCTGCCCCACCTCTCAGGCAGTATTGGCTGGAGAACGCCCTTTCCACAGTACCACCACAGGTCTGCTTGAGGTCTGACCAAACTGGAGAAATTGTCAGTACAATCACTGTTTACATTCCACACTTGCATACACAAGGCCATAGTTCCAAGGTCCTGGAATCCTTTCCCCTGTCTAGAGAGACAAGCAGAGTGATTCCCTGGGCCCAGACGGGAGGCAGGTATGGCCTTGATGTTTCCGTTTTTGACTGGTGGGAAGAGAGAGGACAATGTACAACAATTTTCACCAGGAGTAGCATTTTGAAAGAGGAGTATCATGCACTTAAACTTCTTTTCATGTTTTTCCATACGAGCGGAAAGGGTACAATATGAGCTGTGGAGCGGCCTGTTGCACAAGTGCTACTGTTGCTTTTGTTTAGACTCTGCACTGTATATTTGATCCATTCTACCCAGGCATTTATGTCCCCATATCCTGTCTCTATTTTTATGGTTTGCTTTAAATCTCCTGCCTTAAGTATCCTAACTGCTTTGGGATCATTCTGAATTGGGGAACTGGCCTTTGGTGGGTTTTCCTGTGGTATTTCTGAAGGGTTAGCTGGAGAGAATGTTGTCGATGTCATGTCTACAGGGGGAGGAAGGACTCGGATATGGAACCTCCTCAGAGGATCTTTACCTGTAACATCTGCTCCCATTCCATATACTCTATCGGCCACTTGGTCCCTGCCGCTGCTCCTAGTTTCTAATTTGTCTGCTTTCTTAATAGGTATTACTACTGGATTGCACTGAAGACTTTTGCAGTCTGGTGGGGTATTACCTTTATAAAAGGTTATCTTACCCTTTAATGGCCTTGAACTCCATGAGACCCATCCCATATTCATGGTCCATCCTTTATACTGGGTAGTCCACCATACATCATCTCAGGAGGGGCAAGGGGGGCTCGACTGTAACCATTCCCCACTGGCTCTGGGCATAGGTATTTATTTTCCCCACTCAGCCATCGCTGGTGCTCTAAATTCCCACAGTCTATTACTTGGCAGGCATCAAACTGCACCGTCTGGCACTCCAGACCTTTAGTCACATTTATAACTAATTTGATGGGGCTAGTTGCTTCTCAGGTTTGAAACATCATGGCTAGTAAGATTATTTTCACCTATAGCTTAAGATCTGAACTTCTCCTTTGGTATTCTGATAGGACTAGGGCCATTGTTGACAAGGACAATACATACCCCAAACCGCCCCCCCGTCCCCCCAGTTACTGTTTTTTCAGTGTAATCTTTAAGGGATCTGGGGCTGAAATTATTTTCCAAGACTTAGATGAAGTTGTTGGGTACTTATCGTCTGGTTCAGGTACTGGTCCCTTTACTTGAATGTAATGAGTCCAGCCTTTTTCTGCCATTGGGACTGCTGTTTCAGTTGTCAGCAAGACTTGATAAGGTCCGCCTCAGGACGGTTGGAGTTTGGACTCTTCCATAACTTGATTAGGACCCAGCTGCAAGGTTGATGTTGGTGGACTGCAAATTCAAGAGGTGGAGTCTGAGCCAGCAAACCCTGATGTCTGAGGGATGACAAAGTAGAGGACAGGGCCAGTATATTATTTTGAAGAAAGAGATCCTTTGACTCAAAGGAGGGGAGTTCTCCAGACTTCCCAGGGAAGGGTAGACCAGAAAGCATTTCATAAGGAGAAATTCCCAGTTACCTCCTAGGGGCAGTTCGGATTCTTAACAGAGCTTTAGGTAAACATTTAACCCATGATAATTTGGTTTCTAAGACCAACTTAGAGAGATTTTTTTAAAGATTTCATTCATTCTTTCCACTTTTCCTGAGGATGGTGGGTGCTAGGATATATGGAAGTTCCATGTGATACTTAGACCCTACATAATATTTTGCAACACTCTGGATGTGAAGTGACTACCATTGTCTGAATCTATGTTTTCTACTAACCCGTATTGGAGAATGATTTGTTCAAGGATAATTTTTGAAGTTCCTGATGCTGTAGCTGAAGCAAGAGGGTATGCTTCTACCCACCCTGTCAGGTGATCCACAATAACCAGAACATACTTTAATCGACCTACAGGGGGCATTTCAGTATAATCAACCTGAATGCTCTGGAATGGTCTGAGGCCAGGCTCCCTGCCCCCCTGGCACTTGCTTTCTTAAAACTTTCTTATTAACTTTCTGTCAGATTATGCACCGTTCACTTATTTGTTTGGCTGTAGTATAAAGGCCCATACACCCAAAATGCTTGAGAACCAGGTCACACATGGCCTGTACTCTCCAGTGACTCCCTTGGTGCAAAACTGCTAGTACTTCCCTCATTATTTGCTTATTCAACATCTGCTGGCCATCTGGGTGTAGCCACTTCCCTTGCCTATCTAAGATTGCTGCCAGTTCTAGTTCTTTTACTTCCTTTTCAGAGAATACAGGGATTCCAATTTCTTTGGGGATGGAGGGTATCAGGACCATTAGTTCCATAGGGGAACAGAGGGAAGCCTCTTTGGCCTTTTCATATGCCAATCTGTTACCTTTTGCTTCAAAAGTGTGACACTTCTGATGCGCATTTATATGTACCACGATTATTTCCCTTGGTAAGAGCAGACTGGCTAACACTTGTTTTACCAGTTCCACATGGACTAATTCCTTCCCTCTACTATTGATCAATCCCTTTTCTTCCCAAATTCTTCTAAAGATGTGGACCAAGCCAAAGGCATGTTTAGAATCTGTGTAGACTGTACCACCTTTTACCTCTAATAATTTAAGGGCTTGATTTAATGTGTACAGCTCACAAGTTTGAGCTGACCAATCATTGGGCAGTTGGCCAGCTTCTTTCACCTCACAAGTTAGCCCATCAACAACAGCATAGCCATTGTGCCTTTTTCCTTCCAGGACCCTAGAAGACCCATCTATAAACAATTTTTCCCCCGAATGTAAGGGAAGATCCCCTAGGTCAGGCTGGACTCGGGTTTGGTATTCAATTAAGTCTAAACAATCATATTCAGGAGTTTCTACTTGGTTGGGACTTTTCCAAAGGAAAGAAGCTGGGTTCAGACTATGATCAATTGTCAGTATTAAATTGTCTTTTTTCATTAGAAGTGCCTCATATTTCAGAATTTGGGAATCTGTTTACCACCTTCCTGCTTTTTGAGACAATATAGTCCTGACCTGATGAGGGGTACTTGCGGCGGCTTGCTCGGTCGGTAGAGGTGGGGTCTGGCTGCGGACGAGGGGTCGGTCCAGCTCTGGACGAGGGGTCGGTCCTGCTTGGGACGAGGGGTCAGTCCCACTTGGGACGAGGGGTCGGTCCGGCAGCAGACGAGGGATCGGTCTCACAAGGGGTTGCGCGGTTCGGCTGACGGGGTCGCCCAGCGAAGCCGGCGATGAAGGGGTCACCCGGAGAAGCAGGCGACGAACTGGGGACAAGGGAGGCCAGGCCCTTGTCGGGGGCTCTCAGGACTGGAGGGCGCAAGGCAGAAGAACTACCGCGGAGACGAGGTAAACATGCAAGTCCACTTTATTGAGGGAGAGGCAACAGTTTTATAGGGGCTGGGGAAGGCTGATTGGTCGAAGCCACGCCCTGTTCTGATTGGTTGCCGGCGAAAGGTCAGTGGGCGGTACTGGACGGGGGAGGGGTGGTGGTTAGGGATTGGCTGTCGCTGTTGCTGGGGGAAGGGGCAGGGTTTAGGGATTGGTGGCTGCTGTTGCTGGGGTGGAGGGCAGACTTGAGTTTCCTGCCCACGCCTGGCTGTTGCTGCTGTCGGGGGAAGGGAAAAGGGCAGACTGGATTTTTCCGCCCACGCCTGGCTGTTGCTGCTGTCGGGGGAAGGGAAAAGGGCAGACTGGAATTTTCCGCCCTGCGCCTGCGCAGGGAGAAAGAAGGTGAAGGGTGCCACCCCACAGGCATTGTGTGGCGCCATCCGGGAGGAGGGGCGGCCGCGGAAGCATGGCTGCCGAGAAGGGGAGACCCGAGGGCACTCTGCGCCCATGCCGAGCTCCCTTCAGGGGTGGCGGTGAGTCCGACCAGCCACCCTATTATGGGGGCAGCAGCTTGGCCTGCCGCAGCTGCTCCCCCGCCAGGCCAGCAAACCACACTTCAGCCCGAGGGGTGACCGCAGGTACTAACAACTAAGTCCCCTCCAAAGGTCAGTTTCCTGCTTTCTTCTACTAAGAGAGCAGTTGCTGCCATGGCCTGAACATACCCTGGCCATCCCTGGAGGCAGGGTCCAGGATTCTGGAAAAGAAGGCCGCAGGCTTCCTTTGGCCTCCCCAGATCTGGGTTTGGACTCCCAAGGCTGTCCCCTTATCTACTGTCACAAACAGATGGAAGGGTTTCTTGAGGGAGGGAAGGGCTAGAACAGGGGCTTGTAACAATGCCTTCTTGAGCCCCTCTAAGGCCTTTACTTCCTCCTCCTTCCATTCTAACTTGTCAGGCTCCTCCTCCAACAGTTTTTGATATAATCCTTTGGTTTGGGATGCATAAGAATCTATCCATAATCTACAATATGCCACCAATCCCAAAAATCTTCTTAGTTCTCTTTTTTGTCCAGAGACGAGGTAATTCAGTAATGGCCTGAATTTTTTCTGGATTTATCTTCCTCCCAGGTATTTGACTTCCTTTTCTACAAATTAGCTTACTTTTTGACACTCTTAGCCCTTGATCTCCTAGGAAATTCAATAAGCTCTTTGTAGTTCGGACCACTATCTGCCTTTCTTCACCTGATTGTAAAAAGGAAATTTCAGGTGGGACTGCAAATTTCTCCAATACTTTTTCCAGTTCCTACCCAAAGAGGTTGGGGAGTTCTGTGAAGCCTTGGGGTAAAATTGTCCACCTATACTGCTGTTTTCTTCCTGTAGAGGGATCCTCCCACTCAAAGGCAAACAAGTCTCAACTCTCTGGGTCAAAGGGACAGGCCCAAAAGGCATCTATCTTTTAGATCTATCACACTAAACCATTTATGATGGCAGGGAATCTTACTAAGGAGAGTGTATGGATTTGGGACTACTGGGTGCTGAACCTGAGTAATCTGATTAATGGCCCTTAGATCCTGTACCAACCTCCAACTACCGTCTGATTTCTGAACGGGCAAGATAGGAGAATTGAAGGGGGACATGCAGGGCTCCAAGAGTCCATCCCAGAGGAGGCCTTCGATGATGGGTTGAAGTCCTGCCTCCCCTTAAGGGGAATGGGATATTGTCTTTGACAAATAATTTCCCCTTCCTTTTTCAATTTGATTTTAATAGGGCATCCCTGCAATACCCCTCTATTCCCTTCTCTTACCCACATTTCTCTCTGATATCTTTTTTATCTTCTTCAGTGAGCATGGCTAAGACTACTTCTTTTTTTTTTGTCTTTATTTATTTTTTTAATATTACATTGAAAAAATATGAGGTCCCCATATACCCCCCAACCCCCTCACCCCACTCCTCCCCCCATAGCAACAATCTCATCCACTAAGACTACTTCTATCTGCCCATCCCTTACTTCCAAATCCAAACCCATGAATACTATTAAGTCGCTTCCCAACAAGTTACTCCTGGCTTCTGGGATGTACAACAAAGGGCTTACAGTTCAATTGTCTGCCCAACAAATATTAGTGGGAGAAAGAATGGGGACCTCAAATTCTTCTACTTTTACCTCTGAGACTGTAAGGGAACTTCCAGAGAATTTGGTTCCTCTGGGGAGATGAGTCACAGAGGATCGAGCTGCACCAGTGTCCACTAGAAATGTAATTTCTTCCTGATTTGGGCCCACCCTTAGATTTACTAAAGGCTCCAGGTGGGCTTTAGAAGGAAGAAGCCTCAGACCCCCTTAATCCTCAAAATTCATGAAGGGAATTACCTGACTTTCTTTAAACTCTGACATTCCCTTTTGAAATGACCAGGCCTCCCACAGTGATAGCACCCCGCAGGGCCTTGCATTCTCCTTGTCCCCTTATCTAAATAAGTCCATTTTGCATCTTTATCTCTCCTCTGCCTCTTCTCTCCCTGACTCATCTCCAGTCTTTTTCCTAACCATTTGATCCACTGTGCTAATCATAACCTTTGCTTTCTGTTTCTGCTTTTCCTCTTCTTACAAACACTTTCTGGGACTCTCTCAATAATTCTTCCAATGGCTTATCCATCCATCCTTCTATTTTCTGAATCTTCTTCTGAATATCAGGCCAAGACCCTTTCACATAGCTGACTTTTAACATTCCCTGAGCCACAGGATCATCAAGGCCCATCCTTGAATATTTCCTCACTTGGTTGCAGGTAAGCAGAGGGAGTTTCATCCTTCTCCTGGGCTACTTCAAAATCCTTACTCAAGTTTTGAGATTTGGGTACAGCCAATTTGATCCCCTGTATAATGAGGTCTCTAAGATCTTTCATTTGTGCTCTGTCTCCCAGATCATTATTATCCCAAACAGGGTTTGTGTTTGGGAACTTCTGGTCTGTTGCCATTACCCCCTGTCCAGGCAGATGCTGCCTTTCCCACTCCTTCATAGCTGCCCTCTGCACCATTCCTCTTTCTTCTCCTGTAAAGAGGATATTCAGTATGGATGTAAGTTCAGGCCAGGTGTATAAGCTAGGACCTAGGAATTGATCTTCTTGTTCAGCCAGCCCCACTGGATCTTCCATTAGAAATTTCATCTCTTTTTTGAAGTTCCTTACTTCAGTACTTGTCAGTGGGGCATTTACATAGCCAATTTCCCCTGCATTGGTACTTCTCTCAGTGAATGCAAAGGCTCAAGGGAGTTTTGTTCTTTCACTCTCTTTTCCTCAGATGCTCTGGGGAATGGAAAATTTTGTATATCTCTCTTACACTGTTCCAATTCTTTCCTCAGCTGTCAGTGGGTTGTAACCGGTGGGGCTGTTGGCCCTGCTTGATTCTCCAGTTCCCCAGGGTTTACAATGGGTTCTCTTGGGCCCTCCAAGTCTAATGACCTTTCTCTTGGGAGGGGAGGGGGAACGTAAGGAGGAGGGAGATTAGACAGGGGGTCCCAGGGTTTAGTTTCTACAGCTTTTGTTTCTGCAGCCTTAGTTTCTGCAAGCTTAGTCTTGGGGCCTGGATTTTCAGCTTTCATAGGATAGAAAGTGGCCCCCCTTCCCTTTAACCAGCACATGGCGTAGTCAGACTCCTCTTTGGAGAAAGGTGTTTTTCCACTAACATACAGTACAAGCTCAGCACAAAGCCAATCCTCATCTGCCCCGTATTTTGGCCAGAATACATCAGGCAGTAAAATACTTTCCTTGGTCCAGATACAACAGCAGTATTTAGCCATTTTCTGCTTGTCTTTTCCCTTGGTCTGATCACTATCTGTCCAATGCCCTAACATCCTCCCTAGTGGACTATCTGGAGGAATGTCTCTGGGGGATCCTACAGATATGCCCTTCCCCTTTTTCCCAGTTGACTGACTGCCTCTATTTCCCATTCTGAATCTTGTCTGGGTCTCTTTCTTTTGAATCTTTTGCTTTGCCCATATCCAGCCCTTTCCCTCATGGGAGAAGGGAAATGTGAATTGAGATTCCACACTCACTTCACACTGTTTGTCACACATCTTGTGCACACACAGTGAACCTCAGACTCATCAGAATTCCCAACCACCAAGGTAATACTTAATAGCCTTTGTTATTACCTTGGTCCATGCATGGAGTCACCTGGTCAACAAGAAACAGATTTTCCCTCCCCTTTTTCTCATCCACAATCAGCATATCTAAGTGTCTGTTCTCAGGCCTCCTGCTGCCAGAGGTGAGGCCCCTGCCAGTGGAGTCCAAGACCGCTTAAACATCAGGGCATGTCTCCCTGTCGTCCACCCCAGGGGTCTGCTCTCTGAAGCCTCAGAATTCCGGACGAGCCCCCAAAGTTGTTAGAAAGAAATCTTCAGGAAGAAAATAAGGTTCACCCAATTGTGGAGAAGAAAATAATTTATTCTCAATCTTGCAAGAAGGGGCACACAACCAGAAAACATGGCTGGCGCACCAAACAAAGAAAAATGACACAATTTATACCCCTAAGCCTAGCATGCAAGCCCTTCCTCTGTTTCTCCATAGATTGGATACTCCAGAAGTTACAGTCTATCTGAGAAGATCTAACTTTCCCAGCAAAAGTTTGTGATTAACCACTTCCCCCATCACATTCCAATCATTTTAGCTTTTATCTGCTCCCCTTTGTCAAATAAGGAATGGAATTTAGGGCTGAATTGGTATTGACTTAGCTCTTTCTTGGGCATCTTTTTATTGCCTAAAGGACTGGCTTAAGCTGGTTTCCTTTGTTGCTGTTTAACCCGGGAGTGGGAGACTGAGGCAGTAGGCTGCCAGATTACATTAATCAGTATTTTCTTCCTTTATGTGAAAACTAAACTAATCTTTGTTTCTTACAAGTGCTTTGCCTATTATACTTTTGTCTAAATTTACATGAGATATCATCCTGTAAAATTTCTTTTCTCATACTGTCATTATTTAATTTAATATCAAAATTATACTGGCCTCACAAAGAAACTTAGATAGTAATATCTTTTTAAAAATTCTTTGAAAGACTGCATGAGCCTTTGGGACTGTCCAGGTAATCTTTATAAACTAAATATTGGTCTTAATTTGAAGAACATTTAAATTCTTATAAAATTTATTTTGAAAAGCTTCCTTTCCATTTAAATTCAATTATGTTGCCAAAACACTTTTGTTTCTCGTAGGGCTCTGTGCTCTACTCTGCTATTTCCCATTAAAAAAAAACTAAAAAGTATTTAATTACAGAAAACTAAATATCAATTCTTAAATTCTATAATTTCATACTTAATTTACTCTTAATTTAAAATTTTTTTCTTCCCCAAATTTTATCATTGTCCTTTTTTACTCACTTACTAAATTCAGTGTAATTTTGAAAGTATCTTAGAAGATACCCTTTAACTCCTTTATTGAAATTAAGAGAGCTACAAGTAAATAAAGATGTGTTGTTCTCCAAATGGGTAAAATTGAATTATTCAGCATTGGAGAAATAATAGACCCACATTCAATAAAAATCAGAAAGTTAGATAGGGTCAAATGCATTTCCAGAAATTGCAAGAGTCCAGAAAATAAATTGTAGTTTGAGTTTTTTGGAAGTTGGAACACTGAACTTCCCCAGATAGGGTAATCTTGGCTTTGTTAATTTCCATCCTTCAACACTAGTCTGTGTCTCATCTCTTCACTAATTCTCCTGACATGAACTATTCCTATCTCTACTGCTGTATTTTGCATTTACTGTGGCTTACCACATTGGCACCAAGAAATGTCTGAACCTTTTAAATGGTACTTAGCACAACTACAGTATTGAATAACTTATTAATAACATATGGCCTGTGTTTGAAACAATAAACTGGCTCCAATCTCATTAGAGGAAAGTCTGAAATCAATGAGTTCTCTAAAACCTTTCTTATTTATTCATCTGCATCACTCAAGAGAATGACAATTCCACTTTTTAAAATTTTTTCAAGTGATGTTTTATCCTTTCTTTCTTGGTTTTACTTAATCACTAGTAAGAAAACAAACCAGCTTCTATGTTAATCTCTTTGCTAGGCCATGTCATTTGCCAAGTTTCCTCCCTAAACATAACATTCAACATTTGTTCTATATTTAAAAACTAGTAATCCAAAGTAAAAGTGATGTGGTTATGACTGTAAGGAACTATCAGATCTAAGGTCTCATCCACTTGTCACTACTCTGGAAGATAACGATGATAATGCACAACCACCCACTTTCTGTTCAGTATAGGGCACCTTAGACCAAAACTCTTTCCTAAGTTAGTACAGCGTTAGAGAGTTTTGCTCAAACCAGGTTTGAAAAGAGTCCTCATAAAAAGTCTCCTAGCTTCAATAATATAAACAACTGTTTAAATTTAGTTTCTAACCTTTCCTATTACTGCAGACCAAAAGCGTAATAAGAATACACAAAACTAGCTATGCTAAATGCAGTAATTTTGTTACTATTTTGATGTACAAAGGGT